>NC_090937.1:726772672-727075702 GCF_040938575.1 Ambystoma mexicanum | reverse complement strand
CTGCCTTGGAAAGGCACACCACTGCCGTAGCTTTCCCTTGAGCCGTGCCTACGAAATAAACATCGGTCCAGCTCCCTCAGCTCAAGCTGTGACTTGCAAAGGAACGCAAATCAGGCTCCGTCCATTACAGGCCTGCCTCTAAAAGAACATTCATTACGGATCCCTACACGTGAGGCGTGCCATGAACAAGAAAGGAACTCCATTGTGGTTCATTCCCCTTTGGTATGCTTTGGCAAGCAATGCTAGTCCTGCTCCCTCCACTTGAGGCCTGCCTTGGAAAGGCATTCCATCCCGGTGCCTTTCACTCCAGGTCTGCCTCAGAAGGAAACGTCAGTCTAGCTCCCTCTGCGCGAGGTGTGACTTGCAAAGTACCGCCAATCAGGCTCCTTCCACTTCAGGCGCTTCTTGGAAAAGAATGGCATTCCAGCTCCCTCCACTTGAGGCGGGCCTTGGAGAAGGCAGCAACAGAAATCTGGGTCACTTCCCTTTGGGGTGTCTTGGCAAGGCACGCTAGTGCAGCTTGCTGCACTTCGGTATTACCGTAGAAATAAAAATGTCAGGGAAGCCCCCTTTGCTTCCGGCGTACATTTGAAAGGAACTTGATTCCGGCTCCTTCCACCTAAGGTTTGGTAGGCAAAGAAACGCCAGTCCCGCTCCCTCCACTCGAGGGGTGCGTTGGGGAAGACCGGAACACCATTCAGGTTCCCTCCACTCAAGGGGTGCGTTTTGAAAATAGTAATTGCCACTTGCTCCCTCCCTTGAGGTCTAAGTGTCATGAAAGTGGTACTTGGACACAAACTGTATGGCAGCGGTGTCTTGCATACCTTGTAACATCCTGCCTTGTTTATTATTTTACTATAAGTAATGTTATGTGTGGTGTAAGTGACATGTCTTCTGTAGGAATGAATTGGATACGATTGGTGTGTGAATGAGGTAAAGCTAGGTAGAACATGCAGATGTAATTTCTGTCAATGCACTTTCCCAGCAGTGCAGAAATGATTGCCATGTTTCAGAGTGTGTGTTTTGTGTGGGTACGGTTGAACATATGAATGTTTGAACAGAGTGGCTAAGGGCATACTTGAAGTTGGTGTGGGAGACAGCGCCTGTAGGGCAGGTAGCCAAGTGAGCCAATATGCACCACATACCATTGCAGGCACATAGAGATTGAATGCAGACACAGTTGCTATGCAATTGCTGACAAATGATGTACAAGGTATTGCTAGAGACACAGTTGCATTGTGAGTAGATGTGCACGTGCTATAAGTGTGTAGATATGCTCAAGTGTAGATATGCTTGCTCTGGCGCAAGTGATTTTGTAGAAGTGCAACTGCTGAAATGGATGCCTATTGACTGCAAACATGAAAGGGGTACGAATGGCCAGTGACCCGGTGGGTGCCTTGTCGTGGCATCACTGCTCACGACGACGATCCGCCTTGTGCTACACAAGGAGGTTCGTCCTTGTGCTAAATCCCACCTTGCATGTGCAATAGCATTGTGACTGGTATGGATGAGAAGCGTGAGGAAAGGTGCATGTGAAATGGCTTACTGACAGTACTTTACTGTTTCCTGAACGCACTAAAGAGAACTTACTGTACAAATGATGTTCCCATTGTCACTGAGGAACGACACCCGCGCATGAGAGGTCTGCCTCTCATTGGGACACCTGTGACAATGCAGGAAGGTAGGACATGTGTTGTTGCCAGCCTATTTTGATGGGTGACCAGAATGAAATGTCTAATAATTGTCTACATTTCCAGCCAATTTCAGAAACATTTCCCTGTGTCCACTCACTGAAACACGTCGCTAACAGATGTCATACCTTCTTGCATTCCCACAGGTGTCCTGACGAAAACGGTACCTCACATGTGTGGGTGCACCTACCGGGGGCGCAAAAGGAAAAGGGTAACCCACTGGTAACCCCAAGCCTTTCGCCACTGCCCATTTTGTTCATGTGGGCAACTTACAGATTTGGGCCTAGGGTGTCGAAGCCAGCAAGGAAGACAGGGAACCCCACGCATTTCCCAAAAGAGGACACCCGTGGGAATGCACAGAGGTCTGACTTGCGCGAAGCGGCCTAGAATTTATTACCCAGAACCCCAGACCAAGTGAACATTGTGTTTTTTCCCCACCAAATATCACACTTTGTCGGGGACTGTGGCTAAAAAAAAACTGGGGCAATTTGCGCAAGGCAGACCTCTGCGGATTCCCACGGGTGTCCTCTTTTCGGAAATGCATGGGGTTCCCTGTTTTCCTTGGTGGCTTGGACACCCGAGGCCCATATCTGTATGTTGTGCCGGTGGGCAGAGCGTCTCAAAATTCAGGTGTGAAAACAGACTTGGGGTTACTTGTGTTTTAGGCTTTCCCCTTGGCGGCCAGGTAGGTGCACCCACACATGTGAGGTACCCTTTTCATCGGAACACCTGTGGGAATGCGGGACGGTAGGCCATGTGTTGTTGGGGGCGTGTTTCGATGGGTGAACCGAGCAAAATGTGCGGAAATGCGTTTTTTTCCCCATATTTCGGACTTTGCGGGGGTGTCTGGGTAATAAATTCTGGGGCGATATGGGCATATCATACCTCTGTGGATTCCCACGGGTGTCCTCTTTTGGGAAATGCATGGGGTTCCCTGTTTTCCTTGGTGGCTTGGACACCCGAGGCCCATATATGTATGATGTGAGAGTGTGACATTTCAGGTGTGAAAACAGACTTGGTGTTACTTGTGTTTTAGGCTTTCCCCTTGGCGGGCAGGTAGGTGCACCCACACATGTGAGGTACCGTTTTCATCGGGACACCTGTGAGAACGCGGGACGGTAGGCCATGTGTTGTGTTTGTGTGATTTTCATAACGTTTTGACCCATTTGCTGGTGCCCTTTGTCACACAACCCTTTTATTTCCCAAATGTGACCTACATTTAGTCACTGCTTTAGGCACCATACTCTTTTGAAACCTGCACAAGTCACCTACCCTTGAAAAGGTCGGCCTCTGATCTTTCAAAAAATGTATGCTTGCCATTCCTCACCACATTGGTTTTCCCGATTTACACATGCTAAGTGCGTCTGTTCAGGCCGTGAGCGTAAAACTCCTGTGTACCATGGCTCAGTGTTTGGCTTGTGGTATTGCTTGTTTTGTAAAACACCACAAAAAATGTGTGCTCTCCTAACTGCAAGAGTCGGGGGAATGTAGCGGAGCATTGCTTTTCTCAAAATTCATAGAAGCCATTGCCGTACCAAGCCAACCATGTCCAACACATCCCTTTTTTTTCTGTCATTTTCCCGCTTTTCCCCCAATCTATGGCAGTTTCCCCTACCTAGTTGTTGCCTGACCTATGCAAATCACCCCTTCCTAAACTTGGAATTTTGTCTACTTTTCAGAAAAATATGCCTTTCTGTCCTCCAATTCGGCTTTCCTACCCTGTTCTTCCATTCCGTCCATGCATGTCCAATTGGCAAAAATGGCCAAAATCGCCTACCCCTCACAAAACGGTTGATAACCACATCAAAATAATTTTCTTTCGTTTCCACTCAACCTGTTCTTGAAAGCCAGGAAATTGGGGAACTCAGCACAGCAAACCACTTGTTCCTAGATCTTACAAGGAAAAAAACACAGGCTTCTTTGTACATCATTTTATTGGCATTTCTTGAAGAAAAAAAAACATTTTCGCCCTTTTAGCTTATTTTCTCTCACCCCCCTACAGCAACCTAGGATTCCTAGGTGGCGTTACGACCGCCTACATGTGGGAAAAAAAGGAGCCAAATTTGGCCGAGATACCTCATGTAACAAAAAAGTTACAAGCCATTGAATGGCCACATACCGAAATCACCAAAAAAGGCCCTGGCACTGGGGGGAAATACACATGGCAGTTAAAGGGTTAAACAGTCTTGGAAATTATACTTGAAGCAAGACTCTGCAGCCCGTATGAGCACTGAATTTTGATCCATGTCACTCCAGTTTGGTTTATGAAGAACAGCACACATTCCTGAAGTGAAGAATTTGTATAGCATTTCATTGCCATGACAAGTGTGCTGCAAGGAGATGGGCTGCTATGGCACAAATGTGGCTTTAATTCAAGTAAGGGACCTGTAAATGTAGGAAACGTGACCTGTACAGAGGACTACATGCAGCCTACATCTTGATTTATTTATTAGAGGAAGAAACCCTCTGTATTCTAACAAGACAGGCGGGTATGAGGATGAAGGCTTACCGCTTGCACCGAGGGAAGAGCCAGGCGAGTGGAGGAAAGTGCCTGGAGCCCCATTCAAGCGCTCTGAGTGTAGGAAGGATAAGCAAGAAGTGGCCACTGTTATAGTGCCTCGATCTAGAAGAGCACGAGCGGACTCAATTGGAGTAAAAACGTGCTTCCTGTGTCCTTATGGAGTCTGTGTCTTCCATCCTCCAAGCCCCAAGAGAAGGGTAAAACATTGGTGATGAGACGGCGTCTGGTCCGGGATCAATGACTGCAGTATCAGATTTCCTCACCTGCGGTAGAGGACAGGGCTTTTGCACGAGATTGCGCCATCCGAGGGCGGAGGAAGAGACATGAGCTCACCATCGAACAAGGTTGCGTTCCATGGAGAGTGCTTGTGCACCTCGGGTGACATCAGTCACACCCACGTGGCATGACAAGCACTGCACAATGTGGGTTGAGGATGACTCCACCACCAGCGTGAGTAGGGAGCCAGTAAACTAGAGCCATATTTTGCATTCTGTAATGGTGGGGAAGAAGGAGACTGGCACAACAGTGGCATGGGGGTTTGTAAAGAATTGTATTCTTTGTGAAATGAAAGAGAAAGGCCTATTTGTCCCTATTTCTATGTGGGGGGTTTCCCTGCATCAACTAAAAACTAAAAAGGATGTGCCAGAACATGCATTTAACTTCACTGTCCACTGTTCTGTGTCAAAATCCCTAGTTTTGTCCCTCACACTTATAACTTAAGTAGATAAGGCTAAAATGTTTGTTGCCCAGGAGAATGGCTCCCTTCTACTGGGTTTGTAATTACAGTTCACTTCAGGAATTTCACTCACCAGGGGAAAAGGACTTCCTTCCCCGGGTTGAAAAAGTGTCCTCAAACAAAAAGAAAAAAAAAACAAATCCCACCAACCCATATATTCTTGGGTTGTTGATGTATCAGGGGTAATGCCTCCCTTCCCCCCGACTGAAATGTTCTTTTAACACTTCAGTCAAAGGACAGAGGGAATGATTCCCTTCCCCTGGCTGGAAGCTTGTTCTTACTTCCGCCACTTTATATCAGGAGGATGACTCCCTCCTCCTGTTGCTTCTCATTACAATGTGCCAATCACACCAGACCCAGGGGGAATGGCTCCCTGTACAGACTGGAGGGGGTATCTGTACTCCTGCCCTCTATATGGCAGAGTAGAAGCACAAAGTACCCCAGCCAAGGTTATCTATTTGGTAGCTATGGACGAGCAACAAAGGCTTAAGCTCTCAGGAGGCGATGCAGGCTGTTTTTTAAGTACAGTGTAGTCCCCAAGCACCCACAAAGGAATGTCCACACACTATGTTAGTGAAAACACAGTTCTTTATATAAATAGGCTCAAGGTATGTACACAATAACACACTTTGTGCTCAGGTCAATCTAAAATGGCAAATATATACAGTTTCTATGTGGTACCACAATTACTCTCTGATCCCATTAAAATGCATCAACTGTGCTCAGTTCAAATGACATACAAATCAGTAAATAATGTGAACCAACAATAGACATAGGAGGAAAAGCAGTTGGTTGAACAAATAGGCAAAATACTGGCCCCATTTACCTAGACAGTTCTGTGTGAGGATCCCCTCCACCTGGGCAACCTGTAAATAAAGATATAATACAAGCCCAGTCCATATATCGTTCAATAAGTCTTATTTGCTTCTAAAATAGTTCTACCACCCCAATGTACCTGGAATAGCAGAGTTCGACGTATGGTCGTCGACAGATCCTTCTTGAGCGGCTACATTTAAGGCAGGAGCCACGGATCGTCGAGATCCCACGAGCAACTGGTGAACAAAAGCGTTGAGGCGGCAGCTTCAGTCCTGGCGGTGTTCATCGACGATCGGTCGTGGACGTCCTGCGAAGGTGAGGCGTGCGGTGCACCTCAACGATGGTACTTTGTTGCCGCAAAGAGTCTATGAAGAACTTTGGCCCAGCAAGGTCGTTGAGTCGTCAGCGTCTCTGCGGTCTTCGGGTGGCAGGAAACCCACCGGCGGATGCTCCTCGGCGGCCTCGACTTTCTCCAGCAGGTGAAAGTGATCGGTGGTGCTGGCGAGAGCATCCTTCAATTCAAAGTGTCTTAATCAACGGAGCGTTGCTGCTCCGGCTGTCGGCGGCAGTGTCAAGCTGTCCCTGCTTCTGAGCAACATGGCTTCGACGAGCCTCCAGTCTGAACTCGACCCCCAAGTCCTGAAGACAGTTCGGTATCCTCAGTGCAGCGCTGCTCCATTTACATCAGCCACTACCTCATGTCATCTATTCACCGAACCAGAAACACAAACTCAAGTGTCGACATCGTTAATGTGTTGTGATAGTTAACAACACATAAAATAGACTGTCACTACTGTATACTAATCCACTATAATGCAGATTTATTGTATGCATATATGCCACACAATGGCACAAAAAAACTCAAAAACGTCTTCCTGTTAAATAAATTTATTTTTTTTTGTTCCTCCACTGTGATTTTTTGTTCTAAGCTAGCAGCAATCTAGCTCTTTTGCAAGGCCTTAGCGACCTCCTGTCAAGCTATTGGCTTGGGAAGCCTTCGACTCAACCCCCTCGTATCTCTGCACTTCTTAACCCTCTCGAGTCAGTCCCCCTAAAAAAAGAGGGTTCGCCCATCCTTTTTTCTTACATTATAGCACCCTCAAGGGGGACTATCGGGTAGCGGCCTCGCCTCCCTGGGCTCATGGGAAGTGACATCTAGTAAATCATCACAATTCCCAGCAACGTGTCAAAATTAGTCAAACAGTAGTACTAAGCCTGCAACCTCACCCGTGTTGTTCAGTTATGGCTGTCATAGTGGAAGGAGGTCAGGAGGCTGGAAGACTCACAAGACAGCAGGAATACTGGGAGTCATTGGTTCAATTTGACATATCTGGCACACCATCCAGTTTGGACCCATGGTGGACGTTGTGGGTTGAACACCTTTAAATGTACTTCGATGCAACAAGGGAGCTGAACGACCACTCGAAAAAGTTGGCAGTGCCATCTTCAGCTGGCCCTGCAGTGCATAAGATCTTCAAACACTGCCTCCAGCTGATGCTTCGCATGCTGCTGCAACAGGGAATTGAATAAGTACATCAGCCCCATGGTCAATGTGGACTATGAATACTTGATTCTCCGAGACACCAACCAAAGGGAAGGTGAAACACTTGATGCATTTAACGGAAGGCTCTGTCAACTGGCCTTTACGTGCTTGCTGGATAATGAGGTGCAATCCCACATAATACAGGATTGTTTTACTGTCAAGCTACAGAAACAAAACCTGCGTGAACCTGGCATCACTTTAGCACGGATTTAAGAGCTGGGGAGATCTCATGAACTGGCGGCTGTAAGGGCATCAAGGATGGACGCCATATTAAAAGGCAGTTGGAGGAGGTCCCAAATAAAGCCTGCACTCCAGTCGCCCATTTTGAAGTAGCAGGAACGTTCACACCAAAATATGTGACGTATTATGAGCAAATAAACCAGCAGAGAGCCGCAGTAGGGCTCTGCCCAGTACCTATCAGAAGAACAACACCTAGTGAAGTACCAATACCCAGAAAACCATGGACAGTAAGGTATCCATTAAGAAAACCCTACAAGGATATTAGACAAAATGAAGATTGCCCAAGTACCGTCCCGGAAGAAACCAAAAAGATCTTAATGGAAGACGAATGGTGACATCACGAGGACTCGGACGGACTCACAGATAGAACAAATGACAAACCAAGAATGACACAAAGAGACGAAATGCCCTGAGAAAAGAGATTGTGAGCTTAAAGTGATAGAAAGCTATCAAAACGTAAGAGAGTTAAGCTGTAAGCAAAATGAATACAGTCGATCAGTTTACACCTGTACAAATGCTTGGAACCGCAAGAAGGCTAAGAAAACAGTGCGGCTCGCTATGCTAAGTAGAAGAATAGCGCGGCAAGAGCCATTATACATAATCTACCTCAAACGAAGCACAGTATTATAAGTGCGATTCCACTTTGCATGAAAAGCAGAAGCAACTCCGGTTACTAGAGGCCAAACAAGACAAGAGTCATATTCTAGCAAAACGAGAAGAGACGGCTGAATCGAAACTCGGCAGATGCAACTCGTGCCAGGAGAGCCAAGGTCATACCAATAGAAGGAACAAAAAGTAGCTACATCTAATTGAAGCGTAAGGACAGAATATCCCGTCTCTGAAAGGTCGAGATAAGGAAGCGTAGGCAGGCGGCTGAGCTAAATAAGAATCAAATACACAAATTGAGAGAAACAAGACAAATTCACGGTGTGGGTATCACGTGACAAGCTGAGCAAGGAGCAGCACTGGTTCACACCTACGCTTGGCATCAGCCCAGGCAGAGATATCAGAACTTTTCCAGACAGAAGATGCAGTTTCGAGACCAACCACAGTAAAATAATTGACACATAGTTCCTGAAGTGATGATTGATTGTAACCTTAATTGGAGGAAGGCCGAGTAGCTGAGGGGCACCCTGCACCTGGCTGACCGTTCTGCGTGCTGCTAAGCAAAGTGGACATTTATGCATGGGGTTGGTGCCAACCCAATCCCAATCGACCAAATAATCTAGGGTCCTATAGTTATTAGAACCAATGGGACGTCGTACTTTTAGTGACGTCTACAGTAGTCATATTTGAAGGAAGGGCTTAGACGCCCACCTGACAGTGTTTACCCAATCCCCTCACTCCGTTACCATATACAGATATAGTACCTATATTAAAGTTACCTTTTCCTAACCAATAGAATTGCATGTTAACTTTTGAGTGTTACACGTCGATAATGACGTGTTTGGAGTATAAATGTTACTACTTGTATGAAGTTCGTTGGAGTTGAAGCGAGAAGGATGATCGCATCACTGCTAATTTCTATGACTCCCCATTTTTTGTACTGGTCATTAAACTGACTCCCTTTGTCAAACCATTGAGTTGTCCTTATTGATTGGTGTTGGAGTAATAAATCTGCACCCCCATCCATCTCAAGGGTGCAGCTATCTCGTCTTAAAGTACTTCAGAGCAAGCCTCGGCTCTATGGGCTGGTCGGCGGTCTCCAGAGTACAGCAGTAAAACTAGAAGAAGCGTTTGCTGTTGGGGAAACAACCAGCCAGGACCTTCCAGAACGGTGGTGCAACAAAAGGCAAAGGAATCGTAAAAATGCAATAGTTTGCCAACACTGTGGGTAGAATCTGCCACATGCAGGAGAGTGCATGGCGAAAGGACACATGTGTGGCATGTGTGGGCAGATGAATCACTTCAAGGGGTGTCGAGCACAGCAACCAGTGTTACAACAACAAGGTCAACAGAAACCTCGACAGCAGTTCCAAAAAGTGGCACAGGTTAAATTCCGCTGAGCAAGATGAGGACCAGAAAGGTGATGTGGACGAGGATGGTGAGGTGGTCTTCATCTCAAGTGTGAGAAATATAGGGAGAAAGCAGAAACGTCAACCAAGGTGCACTGTTCGCATGAACAGGATGGACACTCTGGTACTCAATGACACAAGAGCCTCTGTGAATGTCATGACGGCATCCCATTACGAGGCACTATGCCGACCTCCCTTGTTGATGACGCACAGCACCCCAGTGGAGAAATACATTTCCAAGTTGGTGCTGCTGTTATAATCTAAGATGAGGAAACCGTGGGAGGAACATCCATCAGAAAGAACATTACCAGGGGTAAATAATGTATTCTTCTTTGTACTGGTTATTCATGCACATTAAAAGATATACTTAACCTCTTCAAATTATGCAGCAATAATAGTGTCTTCCTGTTGCTCAACATTTAATATTGGTCTAAACATATCCATGGAGTTGTGTGGGTGAAAGCAGGGTACAGGCTCCTTATGTCTTTCGGTTGTTTTACTGGGAGCATTTTTACTCCCCATTCTTTTTTTGGGAATACATTATTATTTTTAGGAAGTAAATGTAGCTGATACACTCACCCCTAATCTGTAGGGCTGCCTGCACCTCTTGTGGTCAGGGAATACATAATATAATTGACTATTACCAAAAGCGGACTGAAATGATGAATAAAGCTGTAACATGATGACTGAGATGGGGTGGGGGGTGGAGTACAGCTTCACAAGCCCATAGGTAAGGGTGTGGATATTAGGTTGCAGAATCGCAAAGATCATCGGCAAAGACTGAATGTGCAACTGCCCAAACACCCTTGTGAGAACATTAATCTGACTCTTTAAGGCTAACCTAAGCAAGCTAAGAAATACTAAATATCAGCTCAATGGCTTTTTACCTAATAAAGCCAAGTATGCCAGTTTGCTATTGGCGGCACAACTAAAACCGGTACAGCGTTACGATATACAATGATCCAGTATCACACATACATGGTGAATCAGTTCTGCTCATGAATCCTGGATTTGGTGGCTCTATTTTTTACAATGCTTGGAGAAGATTTGGGTTACCATCCTGAAGAAGGGAGATTTTGACTCACATCTCGTAGAGGGTTGGTCTTAGGATCTCAAATTTGAGCCAACCATTGAATAGTTAATATTAAATTATATGGACATTCTTCTAAAGGAAAAAAAAAGTATTAAACATTTTTCTTTGCTTCAATTCTTTTGGAATTGATACAGATTATTCATTTTCTCAAGTTTTCATCTGTGTATTTTACACTGCATTTGATATTTTGTTTTAACATTTTGACATAATTAATGTGAATTCAATGTGTGTGTAGTCCATTTATTTGGACACATTGTTGTACTCCAGATTGTGCAGGGGGAGTGACCATTACATGTTATATGTCCAACCGAGTCTCAGGGGTGGTCTCCTCCAGCAACCCCACAGGAGGGGTACATGGAGTACATGTAGTGCTTTTACTCTGAATACATCGATGTGCTCACAACAGTATTATCTTAGCTTGTTCAAAGTGCGCTACTAGCCAGGCATAAAAGTCAATCTCCCCTGTCATGAATGCCCACGCCCTGCATGCACATAGCACACCATTTAGTACTCGCCAAAAGTAAATTATCTTTCGCTAGTGGCATGTGCACATTTTAGGGCCCGCTTTAGCAGGTTGCCTCTGGAATAGGGTGCTTCGAAACGAGAAGGTCTCAGTCAGAGTTTGAAAATGGCAAACACCTCTGTAGACTTGATTGTGGGCTTGCTTAAATTACCCAACCTAGAATTATTATCTGGTGCAACATTTTTCGTGGCGTCCCTCATATTTCCCACATTAATCTATGCAAATCAAAGGGAATATGATATATAAAATTTAGTTGTGATCTTAATTCCATAATTGCAAACAAAAGTATGGGTTTGGTAGAGAGTGCATAAACTGGTCAAGACATACAGCAAAACAAAATGGATACTGCTTTTGTATGTTCGCATAATGGGAGGGGCGGCCTGTGTGTTGAACGAGGGATGGGGGTGTGGGATTGCGATGCAGCGGGCTCCGTTTGGAACTTGACAGTTGCTACACTGTCCTACTTGCCTCCTCCTTGATATCGGTGTACGAATTCATTCTAAAATAGGTCGGTTGCTGGCTGTGTGATTGGCTAAGTGCCCCGTTTTACATATCGGGTGAATTACCCCGTCGAATACGCATTTAGAGATGGCAACCATGATATAATATGATATGGCATTTAGAACGCGGCTATACACAAGTGTTTCAACCATGCAGTGGATTAATTTGAATTGGTCACTCCAAAGGCAATTAATGTAAATATCTGGATTGGCAGCAAAGATTGGCGAGGTACACACGAGACATGCTTGGTGACAGTCCATATTGGTGTTAGCCTGGTGAAGCTAACCCTGGAAACACAAATGTGGAAACATTAATTCAGGTGACATGTAACATCAAAATGGAAAAGAGGGGCGGCCCTCACTATACGAGTGAGAGGACATGTATTGGATTGTGACTCAAGTTTTGATCCATGCCAAAGTTATGGTCCATGCCATTAGGTGTAATTAAGTGAAAACTGATGGTGTGCGGGTGGGAGTGAATGTTGCCCTGTACACATGTAAGTACAAGGTGCACAACTGCTTTGGCTGTGAGAGCATATCTTGACAGACCCACATTTTGTTAGTTGGAGAATCACATTAAAAAGGAGAAGAGCAACTGCTATGGGATCTCCATGGGTCACTGTGGTGGGGATTATTTTTATTACGGTTTGTGTGGGCTGGTGAGGGTCTTGCGGAGGTAATACAACACAGACCAATGTGGGTTGAACGTTTGTACATATAGATACTAGAATGTTTTGAACTCGATACAATATGGTTCCCCTTATTTACTGTGACTTTGTTTTTCCTTCCTGTCTGATCCAATATAGGTACAGGGCGTTTGCGGCTGACACGCCAGCCAATCTTTTGCCATGTTCTGTCAAACACGGCCACTCCGGCAACGACCCTGAAGCTACGAGGGACACTCCAACATTAGGTAACTTCCCTTCAGATTCCTAACCCCACAGCCTTTCTCCCCGCCATTTTAAAACATTGCATAATCCATCCAGGGATTTCACAGTAAAGTAATTCTACCCCTTGTCTTTTTTTCTTTGTTTCCGGCTTTACATGGATTCATGCGAACACAAGACAAGCCATTCGGCGGGCCCAGCACCATTTTGGGATAGCCATTACCAAGGCATTCCACCTCCACAGGTACGGCAACTACATTTACATTGAATATGTGGCGCCTTCCGCCTAGAAGTCAGGCCACCCCCTTGCCCCATGTTTTCCTTCCTCACCCCTCCCTTCTCCATCAAGCCTCTATACCTATAGCAGGCACAGGCATAAAACGACCCCTGTAAATCAGGGCTCACTGAGCATTTATTTTGCATTTGGCTTTAATTCCAACTCTCACTTCACCACAATTGTACCTCTCCCCCATAAGGGACGGGAAGACAACCATCAGAAGCCTCACTTCCTTTCCTTTCCGTCGCCTCCGAGACCGACGAGTTTCCAATCACTGAATGTCCACGCAGTGAACTGGACAGTGACCCCCCCAAATTTGGAGTTATGAACATAGGCCAAGTAATCCCTGGGTTCTCACTAGAGGCATCAGCTTTTTCACTGTACCATCGTAGACCCAAAACACGTAAACAGTTCTTCAGAGTCTTCAACTGACGCCCTGAAGAAGGCAGTCCTTGAACCAGAAAGCCGCCAAAACGTGATCTGCTCTTGGGAAATATCGTACACCCACCACAGTCCATTTTTATAAACAAGTACTTTTCACGTTGGCAGACCCTTTTGACACCACTCACACCTCTCGTCTGACTAAGAGATAATCAGTCTGGTGTAGAGTGACTAGATTAAATGTTGTTCAGTGCTGCCCATTAAATACGTCCAAAAAGATGTCAAAATGAAATGTAATTTCTACGCTGTGTAAATAATGACAATGAATTGGAGCAACTATTGAGGGAAAATAATGATACCCGTGTTCCCCCAACAAAACTCTTATTTAATTTTTGCAGATGTCGCAAACAATGTCCTTTATTGTTAGTATTGTCCTTTTTGATTCATTGTCAAGATGGAGATCAATATGGAACAACACTTAGCACTTAGCGATGCGGCAATAACCATTGATTTATTGATATCAAATCCTGATCGGGCCAAGGTAAAAATATTTCGGCATGATTGGTCTGAAAACATCATCAAATGTTCAACCTATAAGGATTTTAATATTGCCCTTTTCGGGTTGAAGAAGCATGGCATTATCGCATCCTATCTTATAAAACATCCAAGCCCTCACTTTAGGAGAAAGTATATGAGGTTTAGGTTGAACCTATATAGCACTCGTGATATACTGCACAGAAGAAAGATCATTACAAGTGAGCAAAATTATTGCAGACATTGTAAGAACAGAGAACAGATTGAAACTATACAGCATCTGTTAGTAGATTGTGAAGCAGTAACAGAGGCAAGAAATAGGTGTTTTAAGAATAAACTGACATTTCAGAGTCATGTAACACAATGCTTTTCTCTAGTCCAAGAATTTCAATTCAAATAGCAATCACGCAATTCTTGGATTTAATTCTACTAGATGATCGTTCAAATGAGCTTGAAAATTCTGATACTCATAAAGTGTGATCTATCTATGCTGTATTTGATCCAATGGAAAAGTATTACGTGTTGTAGACATAGAAGATGTGTCGAGGAGAGTTGTGTTAAGAGTTTAAATTAATTCTTTCCTACTTTTCTTTATGTTTTTAATGACAAAATTGATGAAATAATGTTGATTCGTATCATGTAATTGATTTGAAAAGTTGTTTTACGACTAAACAAATTAATAAAAAAAAAATAAAAAAAAATATGGAACAACACTATCACCCACAGAATTTGATCTTTTTCCTTTTACTTCTATCTCGGGTCTTACCCTTTCACTCTACCATTCACTGTTTCTTTTCTCTGCTCTACTTTCTCAGAAAACCTAGAGACTTGCTTACAAATTGATCTGCATGTCACTTGAAATATTGGTCTATGGATGAATGTATTTTGTGTTCACTTTATGTAAAATATGGTTTATCTTCCTCACATGGTGCAAATATAAACCATGACATACTATTGAACTTACTGAAGAAACAATAACCATAAATATAAAATAAAAAATGTTACATTTTTCCTATGTATAAAGAGAGTGTTTTTACGTTTGATAATGGTAAGTGGGACAATGAATGTAAAATCCCCAATCTAAGTAAATCAGATACAAAACTATGATCAATGTTTGTTTCTACTTTTCCAGTGGTAGGCTACCTATTTTTTTTGTTTGCTACAGCATATCTTGACAGACCCACATTTTGTTAGTAGGAGAATCAGATTAAAAGGAGAAGAGGGGGAGACCACCAGGGGGCGCAGGCAGTATGGAACGTTCGTCTCCTCGAGCACCTTAAAAAAATGGTGAAAAAGTGAAGAAATGCTCAGCCCGCAAGCTATTCTAAGACGCCACTGAGAAGGGGAAAGAATCAGAAGCCACCCTGCCAAAGCCCGAGCAAAATCGGAGAAGGGCTCATTGAAAACGAGCCTTCGACAGCTGAGCCGTCGGCTCCCAAGGCCAGATGGCAAAAACTGGCCCTGCGTATAGACAGTGCCAGAAGCAGAACGCCGCGTGGCGCAGCCTAGGAATTCCACGAGGCCGTGAGAAAATGGCAGCCTTCCTAGAGGGTCAGGTACCAGAAAGCCAGCAGCATCAGGCGGAGCGGCTCTACTGCGTGAGGCTGAAGGGGAGAAGCGCCTGAAAGGCAGCGGAAACAGCAGAGTAACTTGTTACATTCAGGGGGCCCGCGGCGAGTCTGTGACCGCGGAGTCCCTCCCAAGACCATACGAGTGCAGGGAAGTCAGGCCACAGTCACGGAACGACGACATTGAGCGCAGTGGCCTAACACGCCGGAAGGGTTGAGAGTGGACACGACCCTGTTACGGATCCACCCAGGCAGCAGGAGTTGCAGCACACTGGCCACGCGTAAAAGAGCAAACATCAGGAAATTAGCAGACCCAGCCCCATAACAAAGGAAGAGGTTTGAGCACCCTGGTTGTTGACTGCCCCAGTGGAGCCTCTTCATCCAGGAGCTGCAAAAGGCCACAGAGAGCACAGAGCACGAAACATCCGCGGAATACCATCCTGTGCAGCAATAAAGGCGGTAAGGAGAGGGGAGAGTGCATAGGAGATTAAGCCACCCGCTTCTAACACTGCATTAGTCAGGATTGCTGCCTGCTGCACCCTGTAAAGACACACACGTTAATAAAACTGCGCTAAACCCAAAAGAGGGTGGAGACCACTCAGCCACATTAGCTTGGCCCCCCAGGCCCCGATAAAGAAGAATCTGCCTCACCAGACCCAGCACAAGTAGAAAAGAGGGGGCCCTGGAGTAACCGGAAAGTGGACCAAACCCATTAGCCCCCCAACACAGTTAGCTGTATTTGGTGCCGGGTGTTTAAAACAATTGATGCAGCGGTCCCCTCCCCCTTCTTCTGGTGGTAGTGGAGGCCGGTAATAAGGAGCCCCCGCCCGCATCGCCCCCTCCAGGGAATTGAACAGGCAGCAGCAGAGAACTCAGGCTTGGCAATATCAAATCTTGTGTGCAACGGCGAGATAAGGACTGGAATTACATTATATGCCCCCACCGGTGTGTACAGGGGTATCTGGTATAGTGAGCAGCACACTAAGGCATACTAACAGCTAGAGCTAGGAAAGCCTGAACTGTGACCCTGTATGCAGCCCACTACAGCTGCCCTCTCATTGGAAAAATTACAAAAATACAGGCGAGACCACACACACAAATGGCCACCTCCGCCCCCCAAGAGGCCCCGCCAATTTCGGGAGGAGATCAAGATATGTCCAACAAAGCAGATATCCGCCTCCTCTTTGAAGAAATACGAGCCTTCAGAACAAGCATGACTTCGACGGTCAGCGTCCTACAGGATAAAGTCCATAAGATTGAGGACAAAGTGGAGGCCCTGGAGAACTATCAGCAGTCAGCGATACCTCCAGTTGCACGGTTTGGGAAGCTGCAAAAGCCACTGTGCGTGGACTCATAATAGCGCAGGTGCCTCGGTGGTCAAAAGACTGAAAACTCGGGTCATGCAACTAATATGTACAAAAGAACGGTCCCGATAGATAAGGGAGACTTATTAGAGGTCAGAGCAGAAATTAAAGCCCTCAGACAAGAATTAAAGGACATCTGGATGGGCAAGGCCCTGTCCAGCCTTAGGTTTACCAAACAGAAGTATTTTGAAAGGGGGAACAAAGCCCATACATTGCTAGCAGTGAGACTTCGAAAAGAAAGAGCGGATAGAGCAGTTTTTAAGGTGAAGTTATCCTCTAATCTGACCCTGACAAATCCAACGGACATTACGACACGGTTTGCTCAATTTTATGAACAACTCTATGTCTCGGATATACCGCCATCCCCTGAAAGCAGTTGAATTCATGTCTGGAGTAGACTTTCCTCCGCTTACAGATGCTGATAGGGAGCTACTAAATGGCTCTGTCACCACACAGGAGGTTGATTGTGCCATTAGCTCTCTGAAAGCAGGCTTAGCGCCGGGCGTAGATGGCTTCACCCCAGCTTTCTATAAGAGGTTCAAAGGTGCTCCAACCCCATTCCTCACGCTGCTCTTCAATAGCATTATGGAATCTGGTATAGCCTCCCTCCCACCCCCCGTCTTTCACAGAAGCTAGAATAACAGTCCTCCCAAAGGAAGGAAAAGACATGTCACAATGCGGCTCCTATCGGCCGATTTCACTTTTAAACCTCGATGCCAAGGTGTATGCCAGCATCCTGGCAAAACGTCTAAGCAGGGTTTTACCCCCAACTGATCCACAGCGACCAGACGGGATATGTCATAAACCGCCAAAGGGCAGATTACATCCGCAAAACACTGGATCTCATGGCCCTCATTCTCACTCCTGAGGTAGAACCCATGTTGGTCTCGATTGACGCCGAAAAGGCATTCGACCGCGTGGAGTGGAGATTCATGACGGACAGTCTTAAAAAAGCGGGCTTGGGCCCAGAATGGACCCGAGGAGCCAAAGCCCTATACCAAAAGACCCGAGCGAAAGTAGTGGTGAACGGAATTGCATATCATGAATTAGAGTTGACTATCGGGATTATATGTAACTGGGGGTGTGGTAGACGGCGGTTTAGAATTGTAACATATCTAAAGTCTAGTATGTAATATAATTGTAATATAACTAGGGTCAGTGTTAGTAACAATCACCAAGAGCCCAACATTCAAGTGATTCGAATAGTGCTTCTCATGCAAGGAGATACTGGGGCTAGTTTGGAATAAATCACAAATCTATTTGCAGTCCCATAGGTCTCAGAAACAAGAGGTTCATTTGTTTATTTACATGTGAACTGAGTACGAATAAAAGTCAAGTAGATTGACATAAGAACAACTGAGGTAACATATTTGAATATGCAAACAAAAAAAAGAGAAGGTTGAAAACAGTATGCATTTACATTTCCACATTCAAACTAAATAATAGTCTCAGAGTCATGTGGACTAGAGGGACAAGACAAGGGTGCCCCCTCTCCCCATTGTTGTACCATACCACGCAAGGCGAGGGAGCATCCTGTCTTGTCAGCTATCTGGACCCTATGGAATAAAAGAAATACTGGTATGAAGGGAGTAACAACCTGGCCATCGCCGCTCAGCTGCATTTGGGCTCCTCCAATCAGAGACGCTATAATAGACCCCCTTCGCTTTCAACCTCAATACAAGCAGGGCTTGGTAAGAGTGGGGCAAATGTGAAGGGAGGGCTCCTTCCTGACCAAGGAAGAACTAGAGGAAACGCAGGTCTTGACCATTAGGCCCCTCCCATACCTCCAGCTAAAGGGAGTCCTCGCAGATCGCAAACGGAAGGATCAGTTACAGCGCCCCTTGACCGCATTTGAAAATATACGGTATAAACACACAGGCTCCAAGGGGGTCATATCGAGCATGTATAAAGCACTTCTAGAAAGAGGTCACCTCCCTGTACCTAATACCAAAGCTAAGTGGGACAAGGAACTGGGGTGGGAGGTTAACCAGGTGGGATGGGATGTCATATACAAAGCGGTGTGGAAATCCTCAATATAAGATGCACAACTGCAGGATATTAGTACAATGGCACTTAACCCCCCCAACGTTTAGCTAAAATGTATCATAGAATTACCCCCTACTGTTGGCGTGGATGTACACAAGTCGCACATATTGGCATCAATGGTGGGCATGCTCCCGTATCCAGCTGTTTTGGAAAGAAATTCTGGGGTGGATACATGAGATTGAGGGTATTCAAATGGTCCTTACTCCCCTCCTGGTTATTTTCGGAGTGGAACATATCGAAGACAGATACACGCTTCTCCCGCATATGCCAAGGAACCTCTGATTAGCAGCCGTGTCACAATAAAGTGGAAGGCACCCTTTCTCACTACTAAGGCTGACTGGCTGAACAAAGCAAAAGAAATGTATGAAATGGAAAGCCTTACACCCATTGTGAAGAAAACCAACATTTACAGAGACCAACAGTGGCTCCCGTTCCTCCAATTCCATATGGAAAGACACGTGGCCCAATAAATATAGCAGCTTTAGAAAAGAATTAACCTTTCTGCTCATGCTATGTTCTTAACTGAGAGGATTACAAAAAAAACAAGTGTCAGAAGACTGGCCTTAGCTTTCCTTGGCATAACACCTCACCAAATGCCAACATAGGAATTTGAACCCCTATTACACACCCTCACACGGAATGCCAACACTCTCCACCGACGAGGCAGCCATATATTTTTGATGTGCTTCCAATTCTACCATACTCAGCAACTTGATCATTGACTCTCTTAAACAGGCCTGGGAAGGGAGGGGGTAGGTTGGGCATAGGCAACAGGCTTTCTGTCCTCAATACTTTGTCTTTTGTTACCTGCTCGTTTTAGACTATTCTTTCTCAATCCCCCCCTCACCTCTCTTTCAAAGCTCTATGGAGGAAGGGGGCTCTTTTTCTACTACTTTCTTTCAGAAAGCAGAAAATGTTCTTTATGTGATCGCATTGGTCAATATGCAAAATGTTTTTGGTTGATTCTTCTTTAAGGTCGGTTGGCTGATGTAACTCTTGATCACAATAAAAAGATATTTAAAAAAAATAAAAGGAGAAGAGCAACTGCCATGGGATCTCCATGGGTCACTGTGGTGGGGATTTTTTGTATTATGGTTTATGTGGACTGGTGAGCGTCTTACTGACGTAATACAACACAGATTGATGTGGGTGTAATGACTGTACATATAGATATCAGAATGTTTTGAACTAGATAACAGCGTCCAATATTTAGGGGAGCTGTAAGCTATTTAGCCCTTTCTTCTAGCAGAGATGAGCCTGGTTAGCTTGAAACCAACATCTACGTTTGACTCCTAGAGCCAACTGGTGCCTTTCAAACAAGTAAATGTGAAAATAACAGAGTATTTGAGAATGTTAATAGAGAAGAATTAGAACACATCTAATACACATTTAAACAAAATGGTTCATACAAAATAGACAAAGAGTTAAAGGAACATCTCTGGTAGCTACAGGTTCTACTGCAGTAGCTCCTACCTATAGGGTGATGCCGACGCCCAGGAGCTGGTTTTAGCTCCTGGTCATTTAATCTCAATTTCGAACCCTGCGATACAGTACGGTTATCCTTAATTACCCTTTTACTGGGACTTTGTTTTCCCTCCCAGTCTGATCCAATATATGTATAGGGAGTTTGCGGCTGGCACGCCAGCCAATCTTTTGGCATGTTCTGATTTTGGGTTGAGTTTGCTTCTTTACCCTTTTCTGTATTTTTGTTTTTCATGTTTGTCCCTGTAGGTCTTCTTTTTCTCCTTTTGTTGTGTTGGGGATAGGCCCTTCATTGATTAACCAAGTCAACTAGTATATATGGTTTGGTGCAGGTAGTTTCTGTGATAAATGTCTGTATGTCACTGGGGACCATGTGTTGGTCGGTTTATACTTATCCAGACATAAAATGGTGACTGTCTGTTTTCCATGATGTGCAACTGCTTACATTTTTTGAGCTGGAATGTGAAAGGAGAGAATAACCCACTTAAAAGACGGAAGGTGCTTAACTTTCTGGAAAGAAAGAAGCCCGACACAGTTTTATTCCAAGAGACGCATCTGCAGGTGGAAAAGGCGGACAACATTTGAAACAATATGTATGTTGTTGGGGAGCGTGGACAATCGTCCTAACCCCCCAAAAGGTTGTGCATGAGGAAAGGCATAAGAGTCTGATGTAGGGACTTGGGGAGCCCATAGAGGGGAGGGAGGTGGTGTCCATAGAAGCAGCCCTATGGTCATCATAGTATACACTTTTATGTAGTTTGTGCTGGGAGTGAAACATCATCTAAGACAACAAGCAGCCATTTTGAAATTGATGCCTAGCACCACATTGCAGGCAGGGCAGCAGGCTCGAGCCCAGAGCAGGGAAATACGGGTGAGCATGCAGGGTTGGGGTGCAACATAGGCAGCAGTGAGAAAGACCAAACCCGAAGAGGTTCATAACCAGCTCATTGTTTCATATTGCTAGTATTTGTATCACAGAAGGAATGTGCCCTGCAAGGCCATGAGGGGACCAAGAGCGCCCTGTGAAACGCTATCCCATGAGAAGGAGGGCACGAGCCTCCGACCTTCACCAGTCCAAACCCTAACTTAGAGTGCTCAGATGCCCCCATCCCAAGACCCCAGCATTCTAGTGTATCGATCAATCCCCGACCATCAACCAAACAACTGTTCATGTACTAATCCATCAGAAAGATCATAGCAGAAAGGAGAGTTCACTCCTGTGATATGTGCTGCCAGGTGGCAGGAAGGGAAAGTAACTAATTTAAGCCTGGGGTGGGAAGAAATCTAACAGCGCAGATGCATCTGGCATCGAGCATGGGCATATAGTTATTGTGACTTCAAAAGTAGCCTCTGCGCCCTGGTCTGCACTACCAGGTGCATATTAGACCACAGATAGGAGAAGAACTCAATTGTTTTAATAATTGGCAATTAGGAGCCCTGCACTCAATGTATGAAGAAGGACCCCACGTGGAAGAAGGACAGATGACGCTGGGCATCCCCTTTGAAGCACGCAGCCTATGTATAGGGTCACACCAACGAGCTACTTGGATTTGTAACTCATGTGATGTGAGTCAGTTGTGACGCTTTTTACCTTTAAAAACAGCGTTCATGCTAATTCTGCTAGAGCGCTCCTTGGCAGCAGAGTTCCTTGCCATCACGTACTTGTTTTTGTGAGAATAAACCTTGTTCTCCTTGCAAGTGGTGTGCTGGGCCTTTTTCCCCTAGTAGGTTGCATTTTTTCTGGTGTGAGCTTTAAGGGGCTTCTCTACATTTTTGGTGACCCTGACGTGATCACAGATTTTCCACAAAGATGGAGGCTTCCAGGCAGCACATCTGGAGGGGCCGCACCCACCTGCAGTGAACAGTCCCAAGCGCGCAACGCACAGTCGTGTACAGGAGATGTTTTCATGGAATTCTTGTCTGCTGTTTGGAGTGGATCGTGTCTCTGAGGAAGGTGCAGGCCGTGTTTGGGACCCTGTGATGGAGGAGCTCGGGTGAACACGCAGATTGAAGTACAACTCTTGCGGGCAGCAACGGGGGTGGACGCTAAGGGAGCAGTGGGGTAACAGGAACAGCAGTGTGTGGGTTTGTGAGCATGGAGAAAAGGGAGTGAATGTGTGCGACATATTGGTGTATATTGCAGTTGGATAGTGTGTAAAGGCCACGTGGCCGTTTTTTTAATTATTGTTGTACATATATGAGAAGAGACAGGAAGAAGTGGGAACCGTTCCGAGCTAGGGAAGAAGATGGCGCCATATTCTGAATTGTGATAGAAGTAGGGGCTCTGTATAATTTGAGAGCTTGGATTCCTGTGCCCAATATAATTTGGGTGGGGGAATAAGAAGTAGTGGTTGTTATTTTAGCTTGTTGTTTTAGTGTTTTAAGATTATATTGTGTAGCAAACGGGGGCCTAGCGACAGCCTATGGAAGAAGTGGTGTGAGAGTGTGAGAGAGTGTGTTGCATTTTCCGTATAAGGGTTTGACAGTTGTTGAATTTAAAGGTTGGCAACAGGAGAGGGTGTGGGGGGAGTGACTGCGTTGGCGTTGGAGTACAGGTGTAGTGCATTGCCGTTGTACAAGGATAAGATTGAGAAATATCACAAGCAATGAGTGGCAGAAACACAAAGGGGGCGGGGGGATGTTACGCCCATGGCCAAAGCAAGGTACGAATAATAGAGGGATACTGGAACACATGTGCATGTTTTTGGCTGCTAAATACAACGGTAAGACACTGCAAAGGAGAAAAGAGATTTTAGAATTGTGAAAGATGGTGGAGGGCAGGGGATAATGAGTCTAAGTCCCGGTGTGATAGCAGCCCAGCCCCGAGTACAGCTAAATCAGCAGTACCTGAGGGAACGTGGTCACCCCCCCCCCCCACCCCAAATTGGGCTTTACCCAACCTGTCCCGCTACAGGATACACAAACCCAACATATGTGCCCTTGCCCACCACAGCCCTGCCCCCATCACTACTACTACACCCATATCAAACTAATACTACAGTGCCGACAGTTGGAAACTCCCAGAATGAATTAGAAGAAGCTTTACATGCCATGTAGGTGTAATTGACGCGATTGAGGGCCCTCTGGGAAGAAGGGAGTAAATGTGGGCGTCGGTTGGTTGAATAGAGGGCCAGAGATATTTTGTATCGACTAGGCAGCACAGCAATCAAGAATGTAAATATAGAGAGAGAGAGAAGAGTGACAAGCGAGGGAAGGGGAGCGTAGGTTATGGGACAGTGAGTTCGGACGGAGAAACAAACAGTTGCAGGTGGAGGTGTGGAACAAAATGGATGAATTGGAGGATGAAGAAGCTTGTGGGGTCCACAGTTGAGGAACAAGTTTGGGTGGCCAGATGTTGCTAGGAAAAAAGGCAGCGACAGACAAAAGGGAAACGGGGAATGAGCATGCAGTTGCCACTACTGCATAAATCCCTACCTTTCCTCTCTCCTTCTACACCCCTTCTCGCCCCCTCCTCTCTGCCGAAATGTTCCTACTCACTCCTCTTCCATCATCCTGTGCCACATCCCGCTTTCGTTCCTTCCAACTTCTTGCTCCTTTCCATTGGAACCGTCTCCATCTCTCTATCCACTCTATCTCTTTCTACCCCTCATGCCGCACTTCTCTAAACTCCCATTTCCTCCAATCCCTACCTTGACATCTTCCACTACCTCTCTTTATCCTTCCACCCATCCTAACTCCTTGTTCCCTCTCTCACTACAGTCCTACACCACTAATGTTACACCTCAGCATTCAAATATGTTGTAAATTGCTGCATGTACGGCTTTCTGTTACTTGATCCATATGTTGTTATAATGCTTATTGTATTCTTTTGGTCCTCTTGTAAAGCGCTTTGGCGTACAGCGCTATATAAAAATGTAATAAATACAAAGAATTACAAATAAAGGCCCAAGGAGAGCGCAATGTGTGCCCTGTTCTCAGATAGATAAGAACAACCGTATTAGAGCACTCCTGCCCCTTACTGCAGGTGCTGTGAAGTGCATACATGTTTTTGAAAAACAGAGCAGGAATACCATTTGCGGTGGGGGACATACAAAGTCTGCTTGTAGCAATTGTAGGAGACCAGGCAGGAGATGTTTGGGTCTAGGCTGGATATCTGGGTGTGAAAATAGATGACACTCATGATGGGGCACCTTCTAACAACATCAGAGCACAGGTGTGGGACACACTGTGGCGAGCGTATCCCGACACACCAGACTTGTGGTCCATAATGGAATACACGATGGGGGGGGGGGGAGGATGAAGAACCCGCTCAGTACATTTTAAAAGGTACAGGAGATGTGGAGGGTCAAGAATAGAGACCAGTGGGACCGATCAGTTCAGCTTTTTCATTTGGTTATTAAAAGGGGATTACCAAAGGAAGTGCTGATAGGATAGTAGGTGTAGAAGCGAAAGAGAGCCTCGAGATACAGACTAGAATAATAACCATTGTAAACTAATAAAGGAGAGAGAAAAGGAAACAGCACAAAGGCTGCAGGCTGAGGGAGCAAAACTGGTACAGACAAAATTAGCAAAGATAGCAGTTGAAGGGGTCTTAGCAGCAGTGACACAAACAGATCCTGCAGAGCAGGCAGCAGCGCAAACCGGGAAAACAAGTATAGCAGCGGCCAGTCCAGGCGGAGGTCAAGGACAATAGTGCAGTGGACCTCCTTTCCAATCTGGTATCAAGGAGGTCAGCAATGCAGAAGAGGGGAATTTCAAGGAGGTAGAGGGGCAGATGTGGGTTGGCAGCGATGGGGCCGAGAGGGGGAGCAGGACCAGTTAGAGCTGGGGAGGCAGGAAGTGGGGTCATTTCATAAGGGAATGTAGAAACAGAATGGGAGCCGGGTACAGTCCATATGCCCCTGCAGGCCCAGTACAACAGCAGCACTTCCCCACACCCTGAATGCCCACGTCTATCCCATACAAAACACACACCAAGCATACATACCGCTACCACCATGGCCCCCGGAGGCGCAATTGCCAGCGTCCCAGTACAAGCTGCACCGCCGAACCAGGAATACAGTGGTCCAATGCCATCCCGAATGGGACAGTAGCACCTCATAAAGGGAGTGGGGGTGGTGAGGGGGGGAAAGAGTGTCCTCTGAGGAACCCCGTTCACTTTCCCAGGTACCAACACTTACCCTGATTAGGACAGCCCACAGAAAGCTCTTGCATGCCCAGTTTGGTCAGTGACTACCCACCCCGACGAGGAACCCTTTGCGGGTGCGGAGATAGGAAACAAGCAATTCATCTTTATGGTTGACACAGGAGCCACTAAATCATGCATCAGTGAGGGAGACTTCCCGCTATCAAGTGACACTCAACACGCACGGCTTCTCTGGGGCTGTCGCCACCATTCCGTACACAAAAGAGGCAGCTATTAAAATAGGAGGATGGGTGGTTCGCGCACCTTTGTTGTATTCATGAGTCCTCCCCAGTAAATTTGTTAGGGGTATGACCTCTTGAGCAAATTGAACATGACTATCTCCTTCACAGACCAAGAAATATGTGCCACCCGATGAATGTGACATATGCAGGATTGTTTGAGGGTTGGGTCAACGATGGGGAAATAGTATGAGACAACATTACCGCACTCCTAAATCAGGGGATTATTGTGGCCTCCAATTCCACATGCAACACGGCTATATACCCAATAAAAAAGGCAAAGGGGGGGGGGGGGGGGGAGTTGAAGAATGATCCAGTATCTGCGTCCTCTGAATGACATTTTACAGGCAGAATTTCTTGTAGTTCCCAACCACCTAGCCATTTTGTGCAGCAAGCAACACATTTCACTGTGGTGGATTTGAAGAAGGCCTTCTTTTCCATACCCCTGCATCCAGCCTCAAAATACCTCACTGTGTTTATGCATGCCCGATGCGGTTCGAGCACAAGGGTACTGCGAATCCCCTAGTATTTTTTACAGAATACTACATGCTGATTTAGAGAACATCCAAGTGCCCAGTACCATCATCCAATATTTGGACGACCTGTTAGCGTGCAGTGCAGTTGTTGGCGTTGAAAGGGTATAAGGTAGACAAAGTAAAAAGTTACAATATTGTCTGCAGGAAGTACTTTATCTGGGCCAATTGATATCGGTCCATGGAAAGAAAATGATCCCAGAACGTGCTGCATCTGTCCCCAGTGTTCCCCAGCCCAAGACTGTCAAGGAAATTCAGCAGTTCCGCTGGTTGTGAAATTACAGTAGGGAGTGGATTCTAGATTATGCAGCGTACACCAGGCCTTTGATACAAGCCGTTAAGGAAACACAAATAACTGATAACAAGATTGTCAGGACGGAAGACACAAGCACTAGTTTAATGAATTGAAAGAGGTAATCTCGACTGCCACAGAGTTAGCAACCCCTGGCTACACACAAGAGTTCTACTTGTTCTCTCATGGCCAGATGATGACAGCAGTACTCAACCAAAAAAACACAATGGGTAAAAAGCTACTTGCCTATTACGGTGGGATGTTAGATTCAGTGACGCAGGGACTGCTCCCTTGCGAGCAGGCGCTTGCTGCTGCTCCATTCACAATTGAGAAAAGCTCCACTATTACCATGGGGTGCTCAGTGACACTGTATGTGGAACATGTGGTGTTCGCCATTTTAGAGCGGTCTAAATCAAAGCTGACCATTGTAAGGAACTCATGGTGACAACAGTAAAGACAGAAACAAGGGATCACAATTCAAGGGTGTTTATTAAACTAAGTGCAGGGTACAAAAATGCCCAACCTAAACCTAAATCTAAGATGGGAGCAAGAGGCGACAATCAAATGAAAAATAAGGCAGTCAGTGTGTCGTCTTGGCAAAGTAAAAGGCCTATACTAAAAATATCCGATTGCCAATTCCTTACAACTAATTACAAAAAGAGTGTAAGATAGGTTGTTCAAATAAAGGAAAAAAAGTGTTCACAAATAATAAGTCATGATGTGATTGCCTTGAGGTCTCCCTTCCCCATGTTTTTAGCACGGGACAAGGTGGAACTTGGAGCACAGCAATCACTAGAGCCTTCCCAGCACAAGCTAACAGTCTGTATCAGTGCATTTGGCAGTAATTCCAGAGGAGTGACCATCCTGTTTTTTGCGATTCATAGTGGATAAAGTGGAGCTTGATTCAGAGGGCAGACAAATAGCGGTCAAGCTACAGGTTGAAAATAGATGTTGGATTCTTTTGAATAATTATGCCCCTAATGTGGCGCAAGCTGATTTCTTTAAAAAGTTGGAGGACGTTCTGGAGAATACGAGTGATGAAGAGATATTGACAGGCAGTGATTTTAAAACAATTTTGGATGATGTTATGGATAAATCAGAATTATCCAGTTCTTATGCAGAGGCCAGGGCCAGGAAAGGTCGTTTGTGTTTTATGCAGGAGTGGGATCTACAGGTTGTCTGGCAAGATTTTAATCAGAAGAAGCGACAATATTGTTTTCATTTAATTCCTCACAGAACTTCCTTTCGTACTGATTTCTTCTTGACGAGTAGGGGACATTGTGGAGATGCAAGTGCTGCAGGTATTGGCAATGTTGCGATTTCAGATCACGCCTGTGCGGAGCCGACTGTGGATAGATCATTTATTGTATTCATGGTTTGCTTGATAGGCACTTATACAATAGTAATATATTGTTTCAAAGCGCCCACAGGGCAGGGAGGGAGTGAGGGTGGGAAATACATTACAACACAATATTTAAGAGCAGAACGTGCAAGTGCAGAAAGGAAGAGGGAAGAGGGGGGTAAGTGCTGAGGAGTCCGAGCTTGTGGGTGAGTCATAGACGAAGTGCTAGGAATGTTGGTGGGCAGTGAAGATTCAACACCTGTTTGTTGTCAGATTCCAACTTTGTGAAACATATTGATAGTGAGATCTTGTTGTTTCTCGCCGATAATGTGGATTCTGTTGGCAGACCGTCTATTGTCTTGGATGCTCTGAAAGCTTTCTGGCGAGGTAAGATTATTAGTTTTGCATCCTATAAAAGAAAAAAGCTGAGGCTGAGATTGTGTAAGTGGAATCCGATTGTGCACATTCTGAGGAAAGGTATAGTTGTTGCCCATCGGTTTGTAATATGCCTGCGTTGTTAAGTGCTAAGCACTCACTCGACAATGTACTACACTCCACAGCAGAGATGGATCTATTCTACACCCGGCAGGCATTCTGGGAACGGGGTGAAAGGTCTGGTGCATTATTGGCCAACAGGTTAAAGGGGAGGGAGAAGGGGAGACAGGTACTTTTCATTGCGGATGAAGATGGATCAAACTTGAGGAGGAACAGAGACATATATGGTGCTTTGCAATGGTTTTATGAAACGTTGTACAGTGGTGATGGGCATATAACGGAAAGAGGAGTGTCTGCGTTTTTTGGACTGGGTTAATATTACTCATTTAGATGATTGCAATAGCCCCCACCTGGATAGGGATATTACTGTTGAAGAGATTGTAGATTTAATGGGTTTGATGTCTTCAGGGAAATGCCCTGGACCGGATGGGTTCCCGATTGAATTCTATGCTGCTTTTAGTCACTCCCTTGCCCCCTTCCTGGTGAAATTATTTTTGGAGATGGTTGGAAGGGAATTAGTGGCCGACTCCATGAGGACTGCATGGAGCATGGTCATCCCCAAACCTGGTAAACATCATTCTGCCTGTGGAAATGACCATCCTATATCATTATTGAATGCAGATGTCAAGCTCTTGACTAAGATCTATGCTGTGCAACTTAATCAACTGCTATCCAAACAGGTTCACCAAAATCAAACAGGATTTGTTTTTGGCAGGGACAGTTATGACAATTTAAGAGAACTTTTGGATGTTATTCATCTCAAGGGGACTTTGCCTGAGGACTATGCTGCGGTTAACATTGATGCAGAGAAGGCATTTGATTAGAATTAATTGGACATTCCTCCATCAGGTTCTGGCCAGGATAAATTGTGGACCACGGTTTTTAGCTATTCAGTGCCTTGTATAATGATGTTGAGGCTACGATTACGGTTAATGGTTGCACGTCAGAGCCGTTTCCTATCTGTAGAGATACAAGTCAGGGTTGTCCCCCGTCGCCCTTGTTATTTGATCTCTTCATAGAACCCTTGGCCATTGTAATCAGAGCGAATGAGGGTATTAAGGGAATTTCCATTAGGGATTGTGTTTCAAAAGGTATTCTATAAGCAGATGATATCCTAGTTTTGCTTTCAGATTCCGAGTCCTCGTTTAGGGAATTACTCTCGACTTTGCAATTGCTTGGCCAAGTTTCTGACTACATAATCAATGTTTTTAAAACGCTGGTCTTTCCTATCTCGACCTCGTGCCACAGAGGGCTACTTTTTTTCTGTTTCCCTTTCAACCTTTATTTTTTTAACCTTAACAATAACAAATTACAACAATGCGCAACGTGATGTCCCAACCCCTTCAGCCCACATTGTGACCTAGGTAAAGATATTGATCGTCAGACACGCAATTACACTCCAATCTGTGGTTAGCACTCGAAGAAACGAAGAGGAGAAAACTGGAATGTCTCATCAGGATTTAGTCCGATCATGTTAGCAAGTAATTATATGTAGAGTCCCCAAATGTCTGGAGGTTGCGCATGCAGGGGTAGAGTCTTGATGAAAGAGGTCTCCATATCGTGTCGTGTCATAGTTGTGATGTGGGTGGGCAACCTTTCCCCCAGGTTATAGCAATGCGTCTGCGTGCGAGTACTAGCAGTAGCCCAGCCAGTCTTCTCACTGGGTGTTTTAGGTCCTTGGTGTACCCAGGCATCACCACTCTTGGGCTTTGCTCCAGTTGTTCACCCACCATTAATGAGACCTTGTCCAGTATTTCTGTCTAGAATTGACTGATTGTCGAGCTCTCCCAAGGTAAATGAAGAAAGCCTGTTCGGGATTCGCTGCATCTCTCACATGCCGCTGATATGGACCAGTGCTGTCCATGAAATCTGGCTGGTGTGTGGTACACTTGATGAACAAAACTAAAATGAATTAGTTTGTACCTGGAGTTTAGGGAAACTCTGTGTGTGCCACAGTATGTATGCCCAATCGTCCACCGTAAACGTACTCGCTAGTGTCCCTTCCCACCTCCCTTTTGGAGTTCTCATCCTGTTTGCGGTGTTGTTTAGTAGGTCTTTGTAGATACTGGATACTAGCCTGCCTTCACCTTGTGTCTGAATCCCCCCGTTTAGGTGTTGCGATGTGGGTGGTTGTGCCGGGAATGATGGGAATAGTGATTTGAATGTATGCCGGAGTCTGAAATAAATAAGTCAAGGGCTGAGTCTGCACACCGTTGCCGTGCCTGTTGGATCGTCAAGAAGCTTCCCTCTGTGAAAAGATTGTTTAGCGTTTCTATCTTTAATTTATCTGTCCACTGGAGGTACACTTTCTCAGCTGTGAGCGGCATTCCTGGGATGAATTCTGCGTGGTCAGCTAGTACCAGTGCTGGCATCAATGGAAGCAGTCGTTTAGTTAGGATCTTGTTGAGAATTTTATTATCTATATTTATTAGTGAAACCGGTCTATACGAGGCTCACTTCTCAGGGGGTTTCCCAGGTTTCTGTAGTAAAATGTTAGCTTCGTGTAATGTAGGGAGTAGGCATTCTTTCTCTAGTGCCTCCTCATACACCAATAACAGTATCAGTGCCACAGTCGGTCCGAATGCTTTATAGAATTCCCTTGTGAGTACGTCAGGGACTGGCGATTTGGACCCAGGTAGTTCTTTTATTGCCACCAGTATTTCTTCGAGAGTTATCGGTTTATTCAGGGACTCCCTCATTTCTCCCTCCACCCAGTATAGTTCTGTCTCCTCCAAGTAATCTCGTAGGGCTACGGGTCTTTCAGGGACTTGGAGCTGTTGAGGTCTTGGTGCGAAACGCTTTTACAATCTCTCCCGCGATGTGAACAAATTTTCCCAGGTGGTTGTGGACACATTCTACATGTGGGGGCCGTCTGTCAGCAGCTAACAGCCTTGCCAGGAGAGCTCCTGGTTTCTGGCCTTCGCTATACTACCGTACTTGGTGGCCTCGTGGTAGGAACCGGACTTTGCGGTCAGCATTGGCTCTGAATTTGTCTAACTCTCTGAGTAGGGCCATGGTTTGAGGACTCTTGTGCTCGGTGTATGCTCCCTCTAGTTCTTTAAGCTGGGTCAAGCTCCTCAAGCTCTTTTCTAATAATTTTCAGGATCCCATTTTCTTTGGCCATGCATATCCCACAGGGATAGCATTTAAAGTTTTCCCAAAGGGTCCCACTCGATGACACGGACTCTTGGTTAGTTGCAAGAAAGGACCTAATCTCGGCCAATAGTTCTTGGGCGAACACAATCTTGGAGTGCTCCCGTTTTAAACCTCCAGCTGTAGCCCCATCTCTTGCCATCTGTGGGTATGCACTCCAAAGTGACTGGTGAGTGATCGGAGAGCGTTCTGGGGAGGATCTGACTTCACCCCAGTGGAGTCTCCCTTCTCGGGACACCAGTATATAGTCGAGCCTGGAGCTGGTACCATGAACCCAGGAGTGATAGGTGAATTCTCGAGTGTCTATGTAGCCGAGTCTCCATGCATCAGTTAGGTTATAGGCTCTGCAGATTTCCTGTATTTGGAGGCTCGCTTTGGCAAGTGTGTTGGTGGTCATGTGGGATTTGTCCCATTTGGGGTCTAGGGTGGTGTTCAGGTCTCCGCCCCTTATGATTGTGGCCATGCTAAACTCTGCTAAGAGTGTCATCACCCAGTCGAATGCGTTGGAGTTATCAACATTTGGGCTGTATGTATTTAGTAGGACGACTAGGTTCCCTTCAAGCACCCCATGTACCAGTAGCGATCTGCCTGCTTCATCCCTAGCCACTGAAAGCAATCAAAACATAATTCTCCTGTTTATCAGTATGGCCACCCCCCTAGCGTAGGATGAAAAGGAACAAAAGTATCTGTGGCAACTCCAGATGGTGGCCCAACTCCCTTCGGATGTGGGGGGGGGGGGGAAGGGGAGGGGGGAGGTGGGTCTCTTGTATCAAGGTGATGTCTACATTACGTCTTTTGAAGTATTGAGATATTCTCCAAGTTTTAATTGGGTTGTTCCCCCCTCTAATGTTCCATGTTGCTACTTTGAATGTTCTAGGTTCTTGTTATGTTTACACTGTGTGTGTTCATCTTCCTTAGTTGCTGTTATACTAGTGTATGTGTGCATGTCTTTGCTTTGAGTCTGATAATGGAGTCCGTCGGTGGGGACTAGACCCATGTCTGGCGCATTCACTTGTAAGGTTCCCTTCCCCAATTTGATGTGTTCTGCTTGAAAAAAAAACTTGCCATAGAGTTCCCCACCCTGCCCCTCCCACACGGGCAACCCCCAACTCGCCTGTCAGTTGTACCCTCCCCCTAAACCGATAACTTTAAAACAGTGCTGCGCTCTGGGCGCTAGTGCTCAGCCAAGTCCGCTGGCTCCCTTTGAACGTTATGCGTGGTTGCGTCTAGGTGTACTACTTGAACATATCGTAATGCCGTTAATATACTGGAGGTGAACTGACATGCCTCCCTTTATGCAAGTGTCACTTTGTTGGCTTTGTGGTGTGAGGTGTACAGTGTATCCCTTAGTTTGTCACGTAACAGGAGTTGTCAGGTCGGCTCTCTTCTGCCTCGGTCATCCCTCGCAGGTTTCAGGTTGTTGTTGGGAGGTCAACAGCCGATCTTGTCTAGGAAGTTGCTCACACTGTCAGGTGAATTGAAGAACTGCGTCCTCCTGGTGTGTTGAACTCAGAGTTCTGCTGGGAGGAGCATGGAGTATTGAATTTGGTTATCCCTCGGGTGCCTTTTCACTCCCCTGAAGGACCTGCGCGATGCTTGGACTACCGATGAAGTCCAGGAATATTTGAATTTTGTCTCCGTCAATAAAATACAAAATACAAATATTGCAGCTCTCCCTTCTCCCTGGCAAGTCGCAGGATTGTGTCGCAGCCTTTGTAGTTAAGTAGTCGCTCTATAATAGGGTGTGAGGCTGTTCCTGGAACTGGACGTCTGGTGGGTACCTGATGGGCCCTTTCAACTACAAAGAGGTGGGACAGTGAGGATTCTCCAAACAGCTCTTTACACATGGCTTCAACGAATTCTTCCATCTTCTGTGGAATTTGTCTCTCTCTCTCACCTCAACCAGGCGAATATTATTGCAGCGGGTTCTCCCCTCCAAGTCCTCATTTTTATTGGCTACTGCCTTTACTTGGACTTCTAGTGTAGATTCTCTGGCTGTCAGTGCAGTGCTACCATCTTCCAGGACTGACACCCTTTGTACCAATCTGTCCCTGTGCTCATCCAGTCGGTGCTGCAACAGGTCGACCTTCGAGGATAGAGTGTCTAGTTTAGAATCCAGGTTCCTGATACCAGCCTTGAGTTCTAACAACATTTCTCGGATGTCAATGCTCGGGATCTGAGCTGTGTTTCCGTCCTGCTCCATCATTTTTTCCGGGGGTTCTGACAGTGGTTGCGGCCCGGGTGTTTTGGGGACCTTTGTGATTTGTCTGATTTTCCCATGCTCCTGGGCTGTTGTGGACAAAGCTGGAACAAGCTTATTAGGGGGTGTTGCAACAGGATTGGGAGTATGACCGTGGTGTTGTGGTTCTGAGCTGGATGACGATTTCGTCAGTTGATCCTGTCAATTGACTGGTCGGAGTCTGGGTTAGTCGGTGATTTGCCGGGCTATACCGAGTCTCTTTACTCGAGTGGCTGTTCCAGTCGTGGGGTTCTCACTACCACTAGTAGCGTTCTCCTGGGGCGGGTGTTTACCAACTGGTGTCACTCATACCCTGTACATTTGTATTACTGCATAAGGTGGCTCTTCCTGCCTGAGTATTACTGTTGTGGCTACGTTCCTTTACCCTTCTAGTTTCACGTAGCTGGGCCAGGTGTTGAGTGCTGGTCTCTTGTAGAGCTTTCTGTGCGAGGGGCGATCCTTGCTGCTGCCGCAGGCTAATTATTTGTAGAGCTCCTCTGCAAGGTCTGGGTCTCTCTTTCCAGTTCGTATCGCTCTGGTCATAGGAGCCGACAATTGAGTAATTTCATATTAATCCGGCGGAGGATTTACACTCACGGCCAGGCGGCGGATCAGCAGTGTGTAAGCCTTAGGTTAATCGCTGTGGTGGTGGCGTTTCAGTTCCTTTGCCACTTGCGCAGTCGGGTATGTTGCTGTAATATGTCGCCACCCGGTATGCTTCCTTGTCACTGTATCCATGACTGCCACTACTCTCCTGTTTTTTTTTTTTGTTATTGATTTTCCAACATGTAAATGCATAATGAACAGCAATACATAACAATTCATTCCCCCCCCCCCCTTCCATACCCCTGACCCACTCTACAGTTCATTCCCCCTTCAATACCAATTAACTTTAAAAAATGTCATAAATTGAACCAAACTTCAACTCATTTTTCATCGCCAACTGATTAAAAGGGAGGTTAACTTCAAAGATCAAAATGCGGGGAGGGAGAAGAAGAAACTAAAGAAAAGAAATAAAAAATAAGGAGCTAGATCTGGTTAACAGATGGTCCATTCATCACTGCACAAGGACAGCATCAAGTGTCAAGGATTCATAAAGTGCTTCATAAGTTGCGGTTGAAAAAACATATGTTCCCTGCCTGAGACATAGTCCAAGAATGGGCTCCACATTTTCCCAAATTTTGAGCGTTTCCCTTCCAGCATGGCTGTGAGTTTCTCCAGGCCCAGCAGCTCCCATACTTTTATCCACCAGTAAGCTATTTGCGTGCCATCTATTGTTTTCCAGAACCGGGCTCTTGTGATGCGAGCGGCAATAAGCAGCTGTGAGATCAAAGCCGCTTTGTGTCCGGTCATTGGGAAAGCCCCGTTTTCTGGTGCATCCCCCAGCAGCAGCACTCCTGGGTCCATGGGGAGCAGAGAGCCCGTAATCTCCTTAATTTTTGACCTCACCTCCAGCCAGAACGTTTGGATAATTGCACAATGCCACCACATGTGGGCCACATCCCCCCCGATCCCCACACCCATGCCAACATGTATCTGGATTATCTGCATTCATCGAATGGAGTCTACTTGGGGGGAAAATACCACCTGAAACAAACTTTGATGGCATTTTCTTTCACTATCGCACAGCGTGAACTTTTCTGATCCTTATGCCAGATCCGCTGCCAGGACTCTTCTGAAATTTCCAGCACCAATTCCCTCTACCAAGCTTGCACGTAAGGAAGTTTCTCCTCTGTTGGAGCTTTCTCTAATAGTTGATAACATGAGGCTATTCTATGCGATTGCTGCCCCTCGAGGATTTTAAGTTCTATGCCTACTGGGGCTCTCGTTGCAGCTTGACAGGTGCCCCTATTGGTCTGCCAGTGCCGAAAATGAATATATTTAAAGCGTTCTGTCTCTGGGATCCCAAACTTATCTATACACTCTTGGAAAGTCAGGGGTTTTTGGTTGGAGTACAAGTCCCTCAGCCTTAGGGGTTTATCCCGACTCCAATTCTGATATGACTTGGCATCCAATCCTGGGGTGAAAGCCGGATTCTGGGTAATGGGGGATAACGAACCCAGCCCCAACGGAATACCCCTCTGTGAGCAAGCCCTATCCCAACTCCAAAGCGTGGCTAGAGTAGTGGGAAGCATCTCACCCCTGTAGTTCCGAGCCTCCCTGGGAATAAACGGGAAATAGGCCAAGGGAAATGGAGCAACCGCTTGCTCAATCTCCTGCCATTTAGGAGGATCCAGTACATTTCTCCAGGAAAGCATCATCGCCACCTGAGCTGCCCTGAAGTACCTGGACACTGAGGGGAGGCTCAGGCCACCCAGCATCCTCCCTCTTGTCAAGAGCCTTCAAGGCACCCTCAGTCTCTTCTCCTTCCAGATAAACCGGCCCATCTCTTTCTGCACATTTATAAGCTCGAACTCAGGAATAGTGATTGGCAGGGAGTGGAACACATATAGTAGTCTCGGGAGAAGTGACATCTTAATCGTGTTAACGCAGCCTAGGCATGAGATCTCTTGAGACTCCCACGGTTGCAGCCACTCTTTTGCCTCCTTAAACAAAGCGGGGATATTCGCCTTTTAGAGGTCGGCGCAAGTCATTTTATCCCCAGGTACGGATCGCCTTTGAGGACCATGGAATGTGTGATGTTGCCTGTATACCTTCTAACCTACTGGGATCTTCAGTTATGGCCACCCCTACCGATTTGGTTGGGTTCACCTTGAAACCAGAAATCGAGGCAAACCGCAGTAAGAGGTCCAAGAGGGGCGGAATCGAATTAGGGGCATCGTTCAGGAAACAAAGTAAATCATCCGCATATAAGGCCACTTTATGGCATTGCCCCGCCACCTCAAAGCCTAGGATATCTGGGAGTAATCTAATGTGTTGGGCCAGGGGTTCCATCGCCAGGGCAAAAACTAAAGGTGACACGGGACAACCCTGCCTGGTGCCTTTGCCCAGCCCAATCATGGGGGTTCAATTTCTATTTACTTTGACTTTGGTGGAGGGGATTTGAAAATTTGAAAGCACTAATTTGGTAAACCCTGGGCCGAAACCGAACCCCTCTAAAACCGCTTCCAAATACCCCCAGGACATACCATCAAACGCCCTATGGGCGTCTAAGGATAACAATGACAACCGCCCTGGGATCTTCGGGGCAAGAGCAATCAGATATATAGCTCAGCGAACATGGTAATCTATTGATCGGTTGCGTATGAACCCCGTTTGATCATTCATTATCAAGGAAGGGAGAATCCTACCCAGAGGCCCGCAATTATTTTCCCCAGCAGCTTAGCATCTGTGTTTAACAGCGCGATTGGCCTATAGGAGGCACAATCCGTAGAGTCCTTTCCGGGTTTCAAAAGCAACGTCGTGGCCGTCTCAGCCATTGACTTAGTTACTACCCCTGCTTTCCAGACAGTATTAAAAAGCTTCGCTAGATAAGGGGTCAGCACCGCCCTGAAGGTTTTATAAAATCAATTTGTGAAACTGTCCGGCCCTGGCGCCTTACTTAACAGAAGGGAACGGATCGCTATATCCGTCTCTTCCGCTGTGATCGGAACTCCTAAATCCTCACACAGTTCCGCCGAAATCTGCGGGAGGTGCACCTTTTGTATAAAATCTCCGGCCAGCTGTGAGTCCGTTACATGTGGGGCTGATTGGTCTCTGAAGAAGTGTTCTACTATCTGCAGTTTCTCTGCGTTTTTTGAGTTTGGCTGCAAGCAGCTGATTGGCCTTATTCCCTTTTGAATAATAATATTGTTTAGTGCGCATTAACCCATATGCCGCCCGGCTCATGTGGTGAGCCTCGAGTGCCTTCTGAGCCACATGGACGTCTCTGAGGGCCTGCCGAGAGGCCCTATTCTTATGTATCTCTTCTCTCCTTTGGAGCTCCGATTCCAACTGAGTTTGAACTTGCCTTTTCACTTTCCCCCTTTCTATTGTCTGAGCTATGATTCGACCCTTGATCACTGCCTTTGCCGCGATCCATACCACCGCATAATCCGTCCCCTCCGTGTCATTATCCGTAAAGTACTGAGTTATATTGTCCGAGATGCAGGAGCAGAACTGAGGATCCCCCAAAATGAGTTTGTTCAGATGCCAGGTGCGCGGGGGGTCCAAAACGTCAGTAAACAGATCCATAGTTACTAACACAGGGGCGTGATCTGATAGAGCCTTCGAAAGGATCTCTATGCCCATTGTGTGAGGAATAAAATTACCTGAAAGGAAAAACATATCCAGCCTAGAAAACCCTTTATGTACTGCAGAATAGAAAGGGTAGTCCCGCTCCCCTTGATAAAATAAACGCCAAGCTTCTATCCGCGAATGCTCCCGAAGGAGTGTAGTAAATACTACAAAAAAAAAAAATAATAATTTCGACCGTAGTTGGGGGGGAATGGATTTATCTTCTAGCGGATTTATCACTGCTTTATAATCCCCACCCATTATGAGGTCTCCCTCAGTCTGCTCGTGCAACATCTTTGACACAGAGGCAAAAAACAAGTCTTGGCAGGCATTCGGTGCATATAACGATAGCAGGGTCACTCTTTTCCCTTGTAATGTGGCTACCACTAGAATATATCTCCCCCCCTTTATCTTGCAGGGATTTATGAACCTTTAGCGATACCCCCTTGCGTATCAGGATGGCTACGCCACATCTCTTCAGCCCAGGGGAAGCACAAAATTTGACAGGATACAGTTTATCATTAAGTCGAAATTCAACAGTGGATAATAGACAAGTTTCTTGCAGGAATAATATAGTGGGGTTGAGTGTGGCTAATCGATGAAATAGAGCTTTCCGCTTTAACGGGGAGTTTAAACCCTGTACATTCAGGGTGAGGCATGTTACATTCGGGGTAGCCATTCCGGTGATGAGCTGATCCCATTACATATCCGACCCAATTGATTTCTTGTGCAGGATTCTACCCAAGCAGTTCCACTGTTCACTCTCCTTTGCACAGAGATCATATCTCCGATTTTAATGAAGCATCCAGTATGCAACCCGTTTCCAGATTACCCAAGCCGACAAGTAAAACAGCTCCTTTTACGTAATGACAACAATGCGAAACAAACAGTATTTCCAATCACATCGACCATTCTTTAGACCAAACCCAGCAGTAAGAAGCCATATAAGAAGAAACTTGACAAAAACAAAAAGGAATAAAAAAACAAGAACCAGCATTACTGACCAAGAAATGAACAATAGCTTGTTCTAAAGCACTATAGTGGGCACAATCCGTGTGGTAGGCGCCCGCCCGCACCCACTTTTGTATATGCCTGTACCTCAGTTGCAAAGCAAAATACAAACTGAAATGGTGTTATTCAAAGTTCCAACTTAAACTGTTCGTTCAAGCCTTGGTGGACGGCTCCTGAGCTTATATATAAGCCCCCTAGAAACCACACGAAAAAAATTATTATTCTTCGTGAACTCCTCTCTAAACCTGTAAGGACACCTCACCTGGTGCCTCTATTTAAGAAGGGCCTCTATAGCCAATCAAACTTTGGGCTTCTCATATTTGCTAATTCAAGGTGGACCCCTATAACAAAGTATAGTCATACTTGAGGATCCTTCATTGTAGGTGGAGCAAGGATCAGTCAGAGGCGGATCATGTGGGATCCGTCACGCCTTTCGACGTGCCCGTGGCCCCTTTCACCGTCTGCCAGCCTCTGGGTTTCCTCTTTACATCTTTCGGTGTAGGGCTTCATGACCGATCATCCGAAGAGGTGTTCTTCATTCCGGAGTCAGTGTCTCCCCGCTCTTCTCCACGCATTAGCTTCTTGGCCTCCTCTTCAGAGGGGACTGCATAGGCGCGATTATGATATTCAAAAAGCAGCTTGCATGGAAACCGATAGCCAATCTTCCTCTCTTGAAGCCATGTTGTGACCTTCTGAAGCAGTCTACGATCTGCCAGAGTAGAAGGGGAGAGATCTTGGAAGAGGATCAATGTGGAGTTCCGGAATTTCACTGGTTCTGCCTTCCGTGCTGCCGCCATGATTCTCTCTTTTTGATGGAAGACATGAACTCTAGTGAGAACATCTGGCAAGGGGTCTTTCTTTTGTTGAATAGTAGAGTAGATTCGGGGAGTCCTATCCAGGATCAGATCATCTGTTTCCTCCAATCCTAGAAGGGATCTAAAAGGAGACCCAACATACTCCGGGAGATCATGATCAGATACCTGCCTGGGAATTCCGCGCAGCCGAATATGGTTTCTTCTAGATCGATTTTCTTGATCCACTTGCTTCGCCCATAACTCCTCAAGGCGGATTTCCATGTTTTGCGTTCTTCTGGAGAGTTCCTCATAGCCATGCCCTTGTTCGCAAGTTATATTCTCCAATTCATTAACTCTTCTAGGCCTTTCAAATGGGAGTCCATTACTGCGATGGATTGCGCCAAGGAGTCTCTGGAAGACTTTATTTCTGATTTTATTTCTTGCGTGATGACCATTTTTAGGGCTCTTATAACCTCCTCGAAGTATTGCTTGGAGAGTGTAGGCTCCATGGAGGATTCCACTTCTGGTGGGGAGTGTATATCTGCATTTGTCGTTTGCATTGTCTGCTCCCCGGGCCCACCAGATGTGAAGTATGCTGTGATTCCGCCCCTCTTGTGCGGATTTGGGCATCACCAAACCAGAAAATCATGCCAATTCACACCGAGTTCCCAAGCAAGTGCTGTCTCGAAGAAAAGCGCCAGAATGCGCGGGGCGCCAGCTATGAGTTTCCTAGTTTGGTCCCAAGTCCCCGTCGCTCTCGCCTCACTAGATCCCCCGGTGAGCGGTGCCGCCCGCCATTTTGTTCACGGCGGCTCCGAGGAATCACACAAAAAATGTCGGCGTAGCGCAAACAAATCCACCGCTAACCCCACGCAATGCGGTTGCTGCACCTTCCGACCACCATTTCTGCCAAATTTCCATCATTCAAAGCGCCATAACGGGTAGGAACAGGCGCCCCAACACAGAGCCTACAGCAGCTACTGCCACATTGTGTGCTGCCTAACCACGCTCCGTTCCCCTGACTCTTAACTGATGTTGGCTGCCTGCGTAGCCAGATACCAAGGATCCTGATTGTAGGTTCCCACGAGTGAGTTTCTCAAGGCGTTCCTCGTGTGCCTAGTTAACACGTCCGGTGACCGCCCAGGTTTATGATGCAATCTGAGGATGGGTTCGAGCAGGGCCGGCCGGTGGTGGCTGATGATGACCCCGGTTTTAGGTGCTTGGTGGGACACCTTGCCCCGTCTGGCAGAGTCACACCCCCTCCTCTGGGGATGAGTTACGTGTGAGCGGGTCGCGCAAATCCAGGGTGGCTGAGGGTGGCGCGGGGCAAGCCCAACTGTCCGATGAAAAAGAAAATAAAGAAAAGTGGGTCCAGGGGGGCCCGTCCACGCTGTATCTTTCTCTTTACTCACACAGGCGGGCCAACACCCCTACTGTAACGGAAGGGAGGGGGAGGTGAGCAGGACAGTCGCTTGTTATCCGTTGTTCCAAGGGGGGGGGGGGCACTGGCTTTGGGCACCCTGCTCCTCCCTGAAGAGCTAGGAACCTGAAGGCGATGGGTTGGGGCTGCTGCCACAGCATGCGATTCTTTCCTTTTGGAGCTCTAGGGCAGACTCCACACCCCTCTGGGCCGGCCCCAGTGTCCGGTAGCGTGCCGCTTGGGCCAGGGATGCGTGGGAGAGCTGCCTGCAGATTCTGTACCCACTCTCCTAAAATGCCTCTCCGCGGCTACTGGCGTCCACTGGGAACTCGGGACTTGGGACGTCCCATTGTGCTGAGGTGCGGCAGAGGGAGCCCTTCAGAGCCCGTAATGCGATTCCTCGCTGGATCCAGACAGGGCGAGGGGCGGCCGCAAGTTGCCAGGTGAAACAGCTGCAGTGGCTCTGGTAAGACTTGGCCCCGCCTGTGCTCCCGAGGCGCGATTCCAGGCGCTGCCACCTCCACCATCTTGGGAGAGCTGGTCTGGTTGCTGCTTCACCCCCATCCAATTCGGGGCATTCGCCCAACTTCAGATCACCACCGACAGGAGGGGGCAGGTAACCAGTTTGCACCACGCGACTCTGCTCAGGCTGGGCGCTGCCGCTATCCAATCCGGGCTGAACGGGGGAGGCAGGAGATCCTTTGCCCCAGGCCGACACTGCAGAGCCCGACCTAATGGCTACAGCTCTGCAGTCCGTGACCACGAGGCAGGTCGCGTCGGTGCCTCGCAGGGGGAGGGGGGTGTCACCTCACTGATTACTTTACTGGCAATTCCATTACCGGTTTTCTTCAGAAGTGAGGCTGCTGATTCTCTGGCCCCTATCACTTCTAAGGGTCTACCTTCCTTTCTTGTGTCTCTAGAGTCCAGAATGAAGGTAATTGGAGGTCACGTCCTACCTTATGTATTGGGCTCTATCTCGCTTCTCCCGCTGGTTCACTGCGCTGTCTGGGCGTGGGGTGCTGCCGGGCGGTTGCCCCCATCACATGGAGGTGTTGAATTCTCTCTGCCGTGCCCAGAAGCTCTGTCCTCAGGGGGTACTGGGGATGGGAAGAGAAGCTCTTACTTCATCTCCGATCAGTGCTACGTTCGTGACAGCCAACTCCCCCGCAGCGGTGACTCCCCAGCCCCGGTGCAGGCTTTGTCCCCTCCTACCCACTAGGTCTCGGTGGGCGCCGGCTGGGTTGTTAGATGTCGGAGGGGGCAGTGGTCTGTCTCTGCACCACTTGCCAGGGCACACTCTGCGTCGCTTGCTTCCTTTTTACATGGTACTTGTGGGAGTCCTCAATTATGGATGAGGGACCTGCTTGTATGGTTTTCAGCGCCCGCCTTACTTCGGAGGTATAAATGTTCTTTTTCCGTCTTTCTGGTATGGGGACCTGCGGTGACTTACGTTGAGTCCCCCTATGGAGAGTCGCTCACTGTGTGACAGAGAAGCTTGTGGGCTGGCCGCATGAAGTTTCAATGGGGTCCGGGGAGCGTTTATCCGGCACCCTGGCTGCGAACTCCGGTATTCCTCTCACGATTGTTCACTTGGGGACAAACACTGTTTTGCAGGACCCCACGTCGGCTCGTCTTCTTGGGGCAGTCAGTGACTTTTACGAGCTTGGTTAAATGTGGTGGGGGTGCTGCTGGGGGAGAGCCGCTCATCTGCAGGCCCTCCAGAAGCTTCTTCCTTGCTGTAATACACACTGCGGCTCGCAGCCCACCACGGCCCGCTCAATTCCTGCGGGCGATCAAATTTAGTTGCAGCTGCTGCTGCTGCTGTGTCGTCTCTGGGAGTCGATAGTCCCCCGCTGGGATCTGCTTCTCATGGGCTTGTGCCTTATGTGGATCAACGGAGCTGCGGTTCACCTTCCTCTCTTTTTTTTTGGCGCTGAATGCTAGTGATCCGCAGCGTACGGAGCCCTGTGGGGGGTGAGCATGTCCCTCGTTTTAGTGGATTTCTTCTCCCCCTAGGTGTGCATTTGGGGAGCCGCTGAGTTCTTCTGTTTGCTCACACTACCCTTTCATGCTTTTCGGTTCAGGTTTGGGCCGGGATTTTCTCTGCATCTTCTCTTTCTTCCCTGATGGGACGGGAGCAGAGGTTCAGGCGACCATTCCTTTACGCCCCCCCTTGCGGTCTCCTCTCTTCTGGTTTTAAGGCAGTTCTGTAGAACCTGGATCCCGGCTGCGTTGTATGTGCTTTTGTTGTTGTGGTGAGGTCTGCGATGTGGTTGTATGAAAGGGCCGAGCAGCAGCATGTGGTTGAACCATCTCACCCTCAATTTAAGGATGGATTCCTCCGAGGGGTACGGGGCGGATTCCAGCCCGTCTGCCTCCTCAGGTTTTGTATCAAAGTGGCGCCACTGCCTGCACGGCGGGTACGAAGTGTTCCTCTGTTAAAGGGGTGCAGCCTGGGCCCCGGAGATACTCCGGGGTCTGGCAAGTCTCGGGTCAAACACCCGCTGGGGTTCCCACTATTTGCAGATTTTGCAGAGCTGGTGTCCCCTCGTGGGTAGTAGGGTGCCCAGTCCTGTGGTCTGTAGAGGGGGAGAGGGGAGCTCACCTCTCCTACAGTGTTCCAACCACACTAGGTGGGCCACTGATCCCCAGGCTTCCTTAATCATTGGTTGGGCTCGGTGGGTGTCCCACGACGTTAAGTTTATGAATACCATCAAGCCCGGGCCAGCTGCACTCCCTTTCCAATGGACTTGCCGGGTGCATCGTTTTCATGGGCCTGGAGCGGGCTCCTCGCCGCCTCTGCTCCGGCTGGGTTTGCGCTGAAGACTCAGGTAGGCCGGCCCACCAGGGGGCACTGTTATGTAAGGGTGTCGTGCTCCTTTCGTTATTTAAGTGGGTGACATGTGTAACCTCAGGAGGCAGTCAGGTCTCTGTTACGCACCAGCTTCGTCCAGGTCTTCTGTTCCTTAACTTCAGTCAGTCCGGGTGTCTTGGGGGTGATTCAGCTCGCTCCGGCGCTGCTCTGGCCTTGCTCGTATCTCCTCCGCACCGATACTCGATGCTGCAGTGCAGCAGGGTCGGCAGTGGAGATGGGTCTCTCAGGTAGTGTTGTAGTCGTCGTGGTCCGTCGGGCAAGTCACCATTCCCCTCACTTCGGTCGCCTGCCAAGTTCAGGGTGCTCTTTGGGTTACCCCGACGGATACTTAGTGCTGCTGCCTCCCTCAGGTCAGCCGCTCGTACTACAATGTTGAGGTTGTGTTCCCGCTCAGACGGCGCTGCTGTGTTCTTGCAGCTGGGAGGTCACTTACGGCTACACGCTCACAGCTTGGGGTCCGGGGGGAGGAGGGGTGGGTGCTCTTGGGAGGCTTCCACCGTTGCCGTCATGTCCCCCTGGACACCTCAGACGCAATAATGAGCAGGATATTCGGGAGCTCTGTGAGGAGCTCACAATGGAGCTGCTATCTTGGTTGGGCTCTAGCGCCCACCCACAGAGGGCTTCTTAGTTTCGAGTGGGAGGCCTGGGCAGATAGTGGTTTCAAGCATTTGGGAATACACGTCACTAGGCAAGTTGGCTCATTGCTTGCTTTGAATATTCAGCTTAAAACTGCTGAGATTAACATATTATGTTTTAAATGAAAAGGTTAAATCTAATGTTAGGGGGGAAAAATTAATGCGATTAAGATGTCCTTGCTTCCTAAATTGCTGCACATATTCAGTATGCTTCCCCTCCCGAACAATCTGCGTCATCATATACAGTTCTCTGCGCATTCTTATGGAGGATATCCTTATGAGGCCTGTACATCTGGGTGGTTTTGGATTCCCCGAAGATTAGGCTATACCACACTGCCTTTTCATTGCGTTCCTTATATTTCTGGCTCAGAGAAGATCAAGCTGACTGCCCTAATTGAGTTACTATAGAGAGGGAATCTGTTCACCATGTTCCTCTATGCTGCCTGCTTTGTATGGATAAAAAACTGGCTGTTAGCCAAACTCTGCCGTTTATAAAACGTCTTGAAAGATTGGAAGGAAAGTTGTAGGAACTGTGATGGAAAAACCTGTTGAGTTTGGACTCCTCTCTGTGGAAGAACCCAGCATTGCAGATTGCCATGTAGACCAGGAGAGAGTGTGATTATCAATCAGCGGGTATTTGGAAACTGGGGCAAGTTCATGATGGAGTTTCCATGCTTACTTTTGAATTTATGCGGTTTAAATACAAGCGGGGTCTTCGGAAGCTCCTAGTTATCATATGCTGTGTGTCATTTTTGGGACTTTGTTTTGACCCTTCAATGCTTCCCAGCATAGTGTCCCCACAATTTGGCACTTGGCCAAGAGCATACCGCTTACGGTTTAATTTGTGTACAAATTTCTTACACCAGTGAATGTAATGTTGCATCCGAATTCGGAAGAACCATATGGTGCTCATGATTTAGTTTGTTTACTCTCTGATGGGGACTGGGGCCGTATATGTGCAAGCCCATCTAGATTCGAGCATGACTTGTAACTAAGGTACACCCAACAGCGGATTTCTCATTGTTTCATCGTTCGAGGGGACCAATAAAGACAATGTGGGCTTAGCCAGGATTATTACTGTTGGAATTGTTCCTGGATATGCTTTGGTCGTGTCGAAGAATAGAATGTTTCTGGGATGCTGTCCTCCAACGTGTGGATCTTGTATTAGGCCTTCACTTCCTTGCTGTCCCCTAATATGTGTTGGGTTTGCTCCTGGTTGGTTGGGCTCAGTCTGTCCGTTAGCTTATTGTTTTGGACGAGCCGTTTTGATGGCCAAGAAACAAATTCTGAAATTTTGGAAGAGCAACCATAGAACCTCTGTGCATGGATGCTTACATGATCCCTCGATTCTTTCAGGCAGAGAGCGCGAGTATCCTTTGAGGCCAAGAAAAAAAGCGGACAAATACTTTTAACATTTGGCACGTCTTCAATGATCTATATATTTAATGCTGGTTTTCCCCCTGTTCTCCCCCACTTTTATATTTCTTTCCTTTCCCCTCTCCCCTCCCTCTTTTTATGCAAAGATTCTTTACTGTTGATTAAATGTTCTCACAATTTTTTCACTTGCCTGATATTCTTCTATTGTTGACTGTACTTTTTGAAAAACTAAAACAAAGTTTACAAAACAAAACAATACCATAATAATAATACCAATCCCGACCCAAGCGCGGCAGAACATTAACATCCTTGTACTTGCAGTACTATGTTTTACCACAGGCAGCAAGGCACATGACTGGAATAACCAGTCTGGTGCCCGGCACCCGTCAAGTTATTTCCCATGGCAGACATATGTGCAGTTAAGATATGCCCCCCTCTACCCAAACTACTAGGATCATAAGTAACCCATGTTGGTGGCAGGATAAACGCTGAATAAAGCTTTGCCTAAATTTAGGCATAGCGCTACTTATCATCATGGCAGCAACATCCAAATAGTCAACATGCAACTGTCAGTCCCTGTGAGTCAGCTCTGCTGTGGAAGGTGATGTCTATTCTGCCCAGACAGGTTGACATTGCCAAATGGCAGGACAGGAACCTGAATGGCCATGCCTCTTCTTTGATCTCTTACGAGGGCCGTTAACACCCTCTACAAGAGCAAGCTGCACAGCAAGCTGCTGTCCTGGAACCAGCATCAAAGGAGTACCCACATTCAAAAGGAGAAGCCTCACAACAGGGAGCTGCATCTCTAAAGCCCTCTGTTCTTACTGGGAAGGGATTCGGGCAGAATCGGAGTAGGAGCAAGGGCTCTGCTCATTGGAAGGAGACTTCCATTTGGTTTCTCTCTGCCTCCCTCTCCATTTTCTGGTGCCTCCACTTCCTCTGGAGCAAAGCATCTTGGACGTGAAGTCAGAAGGGCAAACTCCACTTCATTGATGAGCAGGGATTGTTCCACTAAGGCAGGCTAGCTTTAGTCCAATCACCTGGGGACATTTGCCTTTAAAAGGAAGGGTCTCCCACCCCTTCTAGGGATTCTGGAACACCTGAGAAGAATTCACTGGACCACCTTTGGGAAAGTTGCACTTTCCAAAGCCCTCAGCTCGAGGTGAAGAAGGAGCTGTCCAAGGAAGAAGAGAGCTCTACCCACTTCCAGGGCACATTGGGAGTGACCTTTGCTGTGGAACAGGACCTGTTAGTGTGCACCGGAATCTCCTGAAGCTGGTATAGCAGACCCTGAATGGAACAACCCTGTCCTTGAGTCCCTCTGTGTGGACCTCAAGGCAGCTGGAGATCAGACCAGATGAAGCTTCCTGTTCTACCGCAACAAACCGGTTGCACTGTGTTCCCCACCTGTAGAACAAGAGGGAATACGCTTGCACTCATCCACTAATCTGAACTATTGCTTGCACTTCGAACCAGCTCAATGCTGCATGGAGCTCTAGCCGAGCCCATCATCTGCTAGGCCCGAAATTAACTGCTAAACGCTGGGACCAAATCCAAAATGCTGGAGAGCCACACACTAACACTGGGCAGGGGTTACAACCATGTCTTGACCTGACTAGCCCTCAAACAGCCGATTCACTCACCTGCAAATCAGAGCACCCAGATCACCAGTTTGACGACCGTCATATGCTGATTCAAATATGATGGGGCATCACGCATCAACCCCTCCCAGCAGCTAATGCCAGATTTGGCCTGGCGACGAAATTCTGGAGAACAACCCTGCCTGCATCACTGAAAGCCCCCCTTCGCATGCACAGAGCGACTGCATTCGCACCTGCTCGACACCAGTTTGTGGTTTGGGCCAACACGATCCACTGTACCCAAACTGAGGTCAATCCGCTTGCATCAACTTTCGACACCGGGTTCAACATCGTCAACCCACCAAAGAACCGAAACTGGGTACTGTTGACCACGGACCATTGGGGCCCTAGAGACTGATTAGGTCACCTCAGCACCTTCTTTCACCCAAAACATATCCTTTTGCGGGTGGCATTTGCCAATCACCCGTGTATTCACACTCAGAGGGCTACTTTCTTCAGTCTGTTGCTTCCTCCACGTACAGGATTTTCTATTTCATTCTATTGCAGATGGTGTATAATTAAAGTAGGACATCCCCTTAGGACGTCCCCTTGGTTTTGGACTACGTTACTGTGTTTGCTGTTTCGTTATGTTAAGTTTGTGGATTCCAAGAATTCAACTTTGCTGGCCAAAAGAGCACACTGTACTGGAACCTAATAGGTTTTTAACTGATCGTCTGTTGTTTAAGTTATGTTTTCATTTTTACTCTTTCACATATTTTGTGATTCAATGTTACAAACGGATGTGGCTATGTGAAAATGTTACTTGCCTGCACTGTTTATATTAGTGACCAGCTATACACACAAACATTTTTGATGAAGTAACAGGAAGATCCCTCTTGATCTTGAGAATTGACTTGCCTTTGTGGGATATTTTTGTCATGATGCCCGCTCCCGGGGAGCCGGCTCAGGCCCCGCGTCCCCAAAGCGGACATCAAGTCCCCGGGGAAGGTCCCAGCAACCCCTTATAGGAGCCCTTTGGACAGCGTCCTGGCGCCATAGGCGCCAGGCTCATTATGAAAGTGTTTGGGTGCACTTACCTGATGCAGACCATTCTGCAGAACCCCGGCCTCCTTGAGGCCTGAAAGGAACTACTTTACCTGTGGGACTCATTTACCACCCGGGCGTGGTCGGGGAAGGATACATACCCGATTGGAGGAAGGACACATTCTTGGAACTTCTACCAAGGCTATTTAAACCACACCCGATCAGCCACACGTGCTTCGTGTTGTTCTGCATCTAGCAGCTGGACGCTCACCGTGTCTGCTCCTGCATCTCGACTTCTGCCACACCTGCCAGCATCCTGAATCACCTGCAAAGGAAGGGAACAAGAGAACAGAAGAAGGAAAAGGCCTCACCTGCTCAATCTGCATCCCAGAGACATTTCGCCGACAATCCTGAAAAGGAAGACATTTATTTTTAAAAGCACATCGCATCGATCGCTGCAGCGCCGCATTCTACTCACCTTTACAGGGCGCCTCCATGTTCAGCAGGGACTATCCGGATTCGCAGTCGCGCCCCCGCGCCTAGGGAGAAAAAGACAAGAACAAAGGTGAGAGAAAGAAGGGAAAAGGGAAGCTAAAACTCCATGTCAAGACTTACCTGTTGGGTCATTCCCTTTTCATTTCGGGTCCGCGCCGCATCCAGGCATTTTCGGACCCCGGCCCCTAAGGGGAAAAAGACATCAGCGTTAATGAGTGAATGAAAAGACATTACCAAAACACTCATTAAAGACTTACCTGATTTCCACAAGGATTTCACCGCTCACCTCGGGTCGGTGCCTGTTCCCCGGCATTCCGTACCCCGGCCCCTATGGGGAAAAAGACACTAGCATTAGAACATTAATGCATGGACACAAGGGGAACCACTTATAGAAAAACTTACCTGGAGGCCAAGCAAGTTTGGTTCTCACCCATCCGAAAATCCAGTGACGTAACTGGATACCAACGCGCCCCTGCATCAGAAGCAGGATGGAGAGCTCATCCTTCCAGACCCTAAGGTGAGACGCTACGGGGAAGCACAGAAGGGTTTTGAGGAGGGTGAGAGGGGTTAGTGGGAGGCCGATTGCATTACCCCGCAGACAGTTAATCCCCTATTCTCACCTATAGAAGGATACTTCTGCGAGTCAGACAAGCCAGATCTGGGGCCCGGTCCAGTCCGTCTTCCGAACCCTGCGCATCACCTTAGACGAGGTCACAGCAGCGTGAACCAGGCCAGCGCCCCCGTGGGAGTCAGGTGAGCATTACATTTTAGGAGAAAGTGAAACTTGAAAAAGCAACGTGTTTATCTAAATAAATTTGGATCCTCTCCTCCTAAATATGAAGGGTTGGTTTAGGGGTTTCGCGCATTTGGTGGCACTAGCGCCACCTAATGCCCAAAGAATTGGCACTGTAAAAGAGAAAGGGGAGTTTGGGAGCAGTCTATGGCTATGGCATGGCAACTTACCGAGGCTTGGTGAGAAAAGGGCCGAAACATCATCTGGGCTTTGTGTTTTCAAGGAGGGAGTGCTTCCACCATTTTCGCATGTGTTTCAATGAGTTCCTCCATTCTTCATATCTTCTCCCCTCTCCGCGTGTACTTCCTGCGGTGGTACGATCCCTTGATGGGGGCTCTAGGCATGCACCTTTTGTGTCTGCGAGTAACCAGGCTGTGCCTGCTGCCTTCAGATTCACTGACTATTTCTTTCATGATAATACTGAGTGTAACCGGTGTTCCCAAGAGGTTGGTGGCTGACACCCATCAACCACCCCCCCCCCCCCCCCATGTACCACACGAAACATTGGTTGAGTGTTGGTAATAAAAAGGCTGTGGGTTTTTATTGCACATCATTATGTCATAATACACCAAACAATCATAATCATAGTAACAATACATAATGTGTACTTTTGGGCACGCGGTCCAGAGGTTACCCATCAGGCGTGTGCTGTACGTTGCCCTGTTATCTCCTTTCCTTCTTTTCTCCCTTTTTCTTGGGTGGGAGGGTTTTTGGGAAAGAAAAAGTAAACTGCGTATGCAGGATACTTGTTTGGGGCTCCGTTCAGACACCCAAACTGATTGTGGTTTCTAGATGCTCCTGCAGCTCCTTTGATTGGCCAGGGACTAGCCCTGGGCTTTGTCTGCCTGTGTGGGGGCTGTGATCAGCCCACGGCCGCCTGGAGCAGATTGCAATTCGCACCTTGGGGTGCCTCATTGTCCCTACCTGTGAGTTTCCTGCTTCCCCTGCCCTGGGGTGCTTAGCACCTACTTCTTGTCTTGCCAGAAGTGTTACTTGGCCCCTCATCCTGCCTGGCTCCCAGGAGTCTGAGGGGGTGGGAGAGGAGAGGACGGTGTGCCTGTCTTGCCCCCTCTACTAACTGTCCCTCTCCTTTTCCCTGCCCTTCTTGGGGCACAGGTTACTTGCCCCCGCTTTCCAGTTGCAGGGTTCCCCCTACGTAGCACTGGCTACTTTCATGTTAGAGCGCCTTTACTTTTGCCCGCACCGTCCATTGGCATCTGGCAGCCGCTCACAAGCAGGGTGTGATGTGGCCTGCGCATGTGACACGAAACCTGATCCCCCAGCCTCCTCTCCAAACGTTCTTGACTGCTTCGCTCTACCAGCCTCCCTGAATACAGGGCCCATCAGGCCTGCCTCAGCCCCCCACTAAACCCAGGAAGGCAGTGAGCTGCAGGTGAGGACACATGCAATGAAGGTGACGACGGAAATACAGAAAGAAAATGGAGGAGGCACCCCAATAACCGGGGCAGGGGCCTTCCTCCTTCCGCTCTCTCGTCCTCCCTCCCCCCTCGGGGGCAGGGGAGAGGGCGGCAAGAGTCCAAAAGAGCACCAAACGCAACAGTAAGCCCGCGAAGGGCAACAATGGAAAGGGGAGGAGCAAGGGCTTCATATGCAGCGGGCGCCCGGCACAGGAGCACTTGCAGCTCTTCCAGCAGCCGGGCGCCCGTCAACCAGGAGAGGATTTCGTTTTGTGCAGTTCCGGACATGGAGGAAGGAGGGTTCCAGTGTTGGTTGTCCGGGATGTTGTGCAGTGTTCCCGATCGAGTGGAAGAAGGTTTTCCAGCTTGTGCCGGGTTTCCAGCAACCGCGCGGCAGCCAGGAATAGGGGTCCGGTAAGGAGCTGGGCTAAGGGAGAGGGGAAGGCGGTAGAACGGGCCCAGTATGGGTGCGCTGGCGCCTTCGGGGTTGTAAGAATAGACCCCTGTCCTGTGGCGGCCGCGGCGCTTTGAGCAAAGGGCGGGTCCGCGAAGTAATGGATTTAGGTCTCGTGGCGGGTATCACAGGGCTGGGGGTCAGCAGCAGGGGACGGCTGATCAGTCCCGGCGTCCTGCGCGACGAGGGTAGGGCCGCCACAACGAGTGGGCTTAACGGCAGAAGGCAACATAGGAGGAGCAAGTGGGGCAGGCGGGTCCAGTCCTTCGCATGCCTACATCGTGGTTTAGCCGTGCAGTTTTGGGAAATAATAATAATAATAATAAGAAAGAGAATGGTTTGCCATTTGTATAGCGCGGAGCGCTGCTTATTGTTACCCACGGTGTCGGGATGGAGGGCTGGGTTGGGCCCTCCCGGGAGGCGAGCCTGCGTTGGCGGGCTCTGCGCGGATGTCGGAGCGAGCGCTCTGCTCGCTGTGTCACTTGACCGGCTGTACAAGGTAGGGGTAATGATTAGGAAGAAATGAATGTAATGGAGTGGTCCCAGTGTCCTAATGGATAAGGCACTGGCCTCCTAGGCCAGAAAATGTGGGTTTGCGTCCCATCTGCGGTGGTTCGTGGCATTTACGGTCACGTTCGGGGAGAATGACGGCGAGTAGACAAAGGAAACGCATGAAAGGAACTCTCGTTCTCAGTTGCCAGGGAATGAAATGCAGCAATTGCAGTACGTTTAATGGTTGTTGTTAAATAGTTTTGCCCGGCATATTGTACATGAGGGAGGTGGTGTGCATTTGCCAACTGTGAGGTCACTAAGGCAATGGTTACAGCGCGGGCGCCACCTTGTTCCACTTTTTGGGCCACCGGGTGCAGGCGCAGGAATACCAACGCGTGGTAGGTGTCCGGGGCGGTGGTGGATTGTGTGCTTCTAGAAATAGCCCGCGTTATCGAAAGCACAGATAATAGAAGGGGTGTGCTGCCACACGGAGCAGCTGTATTTATGAATGCTTACGGTATGATTATCGTGTTTTTTGAATGAGCCCCAAGCACAAAACTAGTGCTCAGGATGAGGGAGGCCCTGGGAACAACAGCTCTTACCGGAACTTGTTTGTTATAAATGCAGCTCCTTAAGGGAGAGACTGGTTGTTGTTCTCATCACGGCAAAGCGCTGGCTAACATAACAGGAAGGTACTTGAGGTGAGGGAGCATTGTTGTTTAAGGAGGACTTAGTATGGTAAAATGCCGCGCAGCATTTTGTTTTCTGGGTCCAATGGTATATAATACACGGCTAAGGTTATAATGATATATACTTAATAGCAAGTGTGATAATCTCTTACCGCGGCAACCGAACAACGTGTTTGCTGGGTTTGATGCTGCTGATGTCGGGCGGAGATAGTATTCGACAATGCAATGTCGCTGGTCGGCTGCTAGCATGATGTTAGGAGCTAGGTGATGAACGCCGTGTTTTTATTTCTTATACTAGCGGTTTGCGGGGCGGCTAAGGGCAGACGGCATGCTATTGATGAAGGGGATGCTATGTGTGAAAGGGCACAGTAGCTCAGCGGCAACGTGTTCGCCTTGGAAGCACGACGACACAAAGCAATACAGGTTCGATCCCCGGGTCCGCGCACGTTATAAATACCCAACTAGGAAAAGAAAGGGAAGAGAAGAAGAAGAAGAAGAAAAACATTTTTCTAAATTGCCCAGGGGTGGTTTAATTGTTGGTATATGCTGCCCTAGTTTCGCCCTTTGCGTTGTTAGGGTAATGTATTGTATTTAATTCGAATTCTACGCCCAACGGTTCATGGCCCTGGGGCGCAGTAATTGAGGTAATACTGTGGGATTAAGTGATTTAAGGAATGATGAACCAAGGGGCGCATTATGCTTGCGCCATGAATTGAACTCCATAAGGGCCGCAGTTTTTTAACCAGCGGATATGGGCAAGGAGAAGCCCATGTCCCTTAGGGCAACAGGGCAGCATATGGTGTTTGTGAAATAAACAGGGAGGCCGTGTTTGCAGAAGGAATGGACAACCCCTAAGGTTGGTGTGGCAATGTGGTGCCGTTACAGGGAGGTCTAGGTACGGACACAGCTTTAAAGAACTGCTGCAATACTGGCGGGCCGAATTGAAAGGGGGGTCAGTGGCCGTGTTTAGGAGTTTGCGTTTAAGGTTTCAAGCCCATTTTGGTGCATTATGGGAATGGTAGTTGGGCACAGGATTGATACCAGATTGGCTTTTTTATTCTGTAGATTCAATTTATGCCAGACGCAGTCATGCTCCTGGCCGGGGTTTAGTTCCCCGTATACCTGCAAGACTATAAGTCCCAGAATGCGTTTAGGCATTTGCCACGTGCATTTCTGAATAATGCAGCTTTCATGTAGCTGCTACGCATAGTTTAAGGTGCTCAAGGGTTTGGAAATGGAAAAATGGCGGCTTTCAGTGAAGGCATTTTCTTTCATTATACATGCAGGGGATTGGTTTTCCAAAAAACGAATGTAAGCAGAGTTGGTTTCCAGTAACATCCACACGAATAATAGGGAAGACTTTCAACGAATAGGGATTTTCTGACCATTGATGTTAGTAGGTGCAAACATGGTGTAAGTGCATGGCCATGGGATATGGTTTCCTGTGGTATTACTGGATACTGATGGTAACAGGGTAAGTGCATGGCCATGTAATATTGTTGTCGGGGGTATTCACTAGCCATCGTTGGTAGCAGGGCAAGAGGGGTGCATGGCCATGGAATGGTGCCAGGCGTATCCCTTAGGCTTATACACAGCCCAAAACTGCTGGGTTTAAGAGATGGGTGCGTGCATATCTCCTGGGTTGAGCGCCTTGCCTTGGGGCAGGGGGGCATGTGTCCAAGGCATTTGGGGGGACAGCCCCGGGTAGTGTTGCATAGGGGGGGCACTGCTGTGCGTAGTGAGTCACTGGTCCCTCCCGCGGGAGGTGAATAGTTAAGTACATTTGCCATAACACAGCAACGTGCGGAACTCGTGTGCTTGGACTTTTATGCAACATCCAAGAGAAATGTTAGGATGCATCTGGACCGTGTAATGGTTTCTTAAAGTGGGTTTCTACGTCTTTAGGACAGGATAGCGTGCCACAGGACTTAACATGCTTTTAAGAGGCACAATTACTGAAAGATTAGCGGAAACATTGCTGGTGGATAATATAATGATGGCTAATAGTATAGGTTGTATAGATACAAATAAGCCCCACTTCTGGATAACGAGACTACAAATACCAGAATGCAATTCGGAAGAAGGCGGTAGCATGGCCTGAAGTTGTTTAGATATGGGAGTACCTAGTAGTTATGAGGAATGTCGATGGATAATATGCTGGTTGGTTTTCAGGAGCCATTAGAAAGGGTTTTCCAGGAGGCATTACTTGGGGGAGATGATCCATACGGACAGGTAGCGAGGGCACCGACCGAGATTTCCCGGAAAAGGCAGGGTGGTTAATTATTCACTCAGCGGACAAATGAATTTATGTATGGGGGAAGGTACCTATCCACAAAGCAATGCCTCTGGGACACAGCCTACAAGTCCAAAAAAGGTGTCCACAGTATGCTTCAGGTCTGCATTGGGGGGATAACAAATTGTTTTCTGTTCAAATACAGGCAGGGGTGTCTGGTGTGGCAACGTTGGCTCCGCTTCCTCGAACAAATGGCGTTATCTCAGCCCAAAAAACACCTGCAACGGCAGGGGGTATCAGGCACGGAGGGTTGAGAGAGTCGTGTCTACGAAGGAGATGGTTGGACAAGGCAAGGAACAGAGTCGGACCAGCACCCCTTGGGAGCCTGAAACAGCAGGGGCGTCTGGTGGTGGCAACGAGGGCTCCGCTTCCTCGAACAAATGGCCCTAGGTGGTATCAGGCACAAAGGGTTCAGAGAGTTGTGTCTACGAAAGAGACGGTTGGGCAAGGAACGGAGTCGGACCGGCGCCTCTTGGGAGCCTAAAAACGACAGGGGCGTCTGGTGGGGGCAGCGAGGGCGCAGCTTCCTCGAGCAAATTGCGCTCTCTCAGTCCAAAACACCTGCAGGGGCAGGTGGGCATCAGGTATGGAAGGTTGAGAGAGCGGTGTCTACGAAGGAGATGGTTGGACTATGCAAGAAACGGAGTCGGGCCAGCGCCCCTTGGGAGCCTAAAACGGCAGAGGCGTCTGGTGGTGGCAACGAGGGCTCCGCTTCTTCGAGCAAATGGCGCTCTCTCAGCCCAGAAACACCTGCAGGGCGGAGGGTTGAGAGAGTTGGGGCTACCAAGGGATGGTTGGAAGAAAGGGGAGGCAGTTGGCCTCAAAACGGTGGTCGAACAGGGAGCCGGTGTGCAAGAGCAGGTCAAGGTATGACGGAAAGATGGAGGGGACTGAAGGGACTGAAGTATCCCTAGAACAGGCACAACCGGCAAAGGTGAGATCCCTGGTCAAAGGAGGATAGACGGAGTTGCACTGGGCAGCAAGGTGTACTCAGAACTGCTAGAACTACAAAATAAGAAAAGGGGGGAGCCACAGTGGGCGGTAACCCACCTTTGGCGTGGCGGTGTTGTGGCGACCAATGAGAAGAGAAAGACTCCGAATGAGCCATTGCGAAACCGGAAGGGGCTTCGCCCAGTCTGGACAGCGCCTCCTGGGAGCCTAAACGGCGGGGGTGTCTGGCGGTAGCAATTGGGGCTCAGCTTCCCTCCAACAAACGGCGCTCCCCCAGTCCGCAAATACCTGCAGGGGCAGGCGGTTCTCAGACTCGAAGGTCTTGGGGGAGTTGGGCCTGCAATGGACATGGATAAAAAGGGGGAAGCAGGACAAGGAGCAGTCGCTACATCTTTGGAACTATTTTCAAGATCTGTTTGCTGTGGTTGCATATATGTGAAAATAAATCTGCGGCCTTGTTACGCCAAACCAAAAGAAAATGTCTCATTCAGCACCTTACTATAGGGGAAAGGAAAGGGGCTGGCAAGAATGAGAAATGGGTGATACACTGGCCTAACTAATGGACAAATGCCCAGGTTATGAAGGTGACGACGGAAATACAGAAAGAAAATGGAGGAGGCACCCCGATAACCGGGGCAGGGGCCTCCCTCCTTCCGCTCTCTCGTCCTCCCTCCCCCCTCGGGGGCAGGGGAGAGGGCGGCAAGAGTCCAAAAGAGCGCCAAACGCAACAGTAAGCCCGCGAAGGGCAACAATGGAAAGGGGAGGAGCAAGGGCTTCATATGCAGCGGGCGCCCGGCACAGGAGCACTTGCAGCTGTTCCAGCAGCCGGGCGCCCGTCAACCAGGAGAGGATTTCGTTTTCCCACCCACCCACCCTACAGCTACGGCAGAGCCTGAACGTCGTTGTCGCAGGACGACAGTGCGGTGTTGTGGCGACCAATGAGAAGAGAAAGACTCCGAATGAGCCATTGCGAAACCGGAAGGGGCTTCGCCCAGTCTGGACAGCGCCTCCTGGGAGCCTAAACGGCGGGGGTGTCTGGCAGTAGCAATTGGGGCTCAGCTTCCCTCCAACAAACGGCGCTCCCCCAGTCTGCAAATACCTGCAGGGGCAGGCGGTTCTCAGACTCGAAGGTCTTGGGGGAGTTGGGCCTGCAATGGACATGGATAAAAAGGGGGAAGCAGGACAAGGAGCAGTCGCTACATCTTTGGAACTATTTTCAAGATCTGTTTGCTGTGGTTGTATATATGTGAAAATAAATCTGCGGCCTTGTTACGCCAAACCAAAAGAAAATGTCTCATTCAGCACCTTACTATAGGGGAAAGGAAAGGGGCTGGCAAGAATGAGAAATGGGTGATACACTGGCCTAACTAATGGACAAATGCCCAGGTTATGGCTGTGTGCATGATTTTCATGGCGTTTGCCGTTCATATATGTGGTTGTGGTCGTGATGTGCATGTACCACTTTGGGGATTTTGTGGCAGCACTAGAACTGTGTGTCTTCTGTGGAAAGCCTGTCTTTTATGGCGTGTATGCTGAAGGAGCTAGGTGTTTTTTTAGTTTTTGTTTTAAATGTGGATGAAAACTGAATTTGTAATATTCGATATACAATATAAATACTGTCTCCTGTGTTAAACTTCTATTTTGAATAGGGTGACATATGTCATTTTTAATTGATAATATTAAGCATAACCACTGCGTGAGGTTATAATGCGAGGAGGGGCGGCTCGAAGTTGTTGAAGTTTGAAATTGGTTTCTGCATTAAGTTTCGGTCCCTTTCTGGCTCCGACTACACCATAAGACAGTCCCGGATCTGCGATAGGGAGGGCGGGGCTACAGGACCCAGAGCTAGTCCACATGAAAATCTTCCGACCATCAGGTGTGTGGCAGCGCCCCCTACAGCCACAGAGGGGCAGGAAACGGTTTCTCTCCCACATGCGCCGTTTCCATTTCACAGCCACTCCTCCGTCGCATCTGCGCAAATTAGTGCATTCAAAATCTATACGGAAAACTGAAGTCAATGTGCATGGTAGCCTAGAAGGTCAATCAATGTTCCTGCTACAGAGATATGTGCATGTGCAAAAGAGAAACAAGGGGGCACAAGCTTGTGAATATTACACTATCGGTAATCTCAAAGAGATTTTGTTTAAAGATTTACTGCACAGTCAGGAAACATTTGTTGAGAATTTCAGGTGCAGGAGGGTAGATGTCTCAAGGACACTTGGGACAAAGAAGAACTATGCAAAACAAACCCGTATGTTGCCACACGGTAGCCCTGTGATGCACTCCTTGGGGGACAGATAGTCCCAGTGATTTTGTCTGTGGTCTCTAGTCTAGGTCACCCGACGTGTATGTTGATGCAGCTGCTGTAGTTATCTGTGTGCAAGGACGGCGTCAGGGCTTTTCAGCACTTTCAGATGAAAGGGGCCTCAGGTGAGCCCGGGCAGCTGCCCCCATTTGTCAGTCAAAAGTCAATACTGGCAATATATTCCTTACAATCTGGGGCTTAAAATATATTTGCTCTTTGCAGCACTCTCCTTACAAGTTGCATTGGCTGGAGCCCTCCGGGCTGCGACTTAACTACCCTTGGGGTACACAGACGTGTTACCACCTAGTTACCTTTTAACCCTGACAAAGAAGGAATTATAGCCTTGCAGTGGACATTTAGTGTTTCTGCTCCCTGTGGGCCGCCTCGCAATAACTTGCGGCTATCAACTTCCAGCTATCCCCCATCACTGGAGGGCCCGAGCCGCTTCATACCCGTGCCAAGAATTGCCCAGATCTACAGCCATTCTTCACTCAGGCCGCCCAGGCCCCGCGCCTACATGCGCCCCGTCATCGATTTCAAAACAAAATGTCGGGCGCGATGCAGCGCCATAACGAGGCTCAACGTTTCGTTGGTTGCTAAGCAACAGTCTTTAAGTTGCCCACAAATCCGCCGGCAGGCGGAAGAGCCGGCCTTATCAAAGGCTATCTAAGGCCTTGTTTGCCCCTGTTCGCTGATGAGAGCTGACACCAGCCATCCAGCTTCCCCTTCAAACACCGGCCACGATCGCCTGCAGTAACGACTAACTAAGTACATTGAACACACCCCGATTCCTTCGAAGCCGCGGCACCACCAGCACACAGGTGCTCTTTACTTAGCACACCTGCATACTAATGCCAAACTAAGCCTGCAGGACTATAACCCTACATACTCCAGGGGTAACCCAGTATTACTGTCGTGCTACTCCGCAGTCTTTCGAATACTGCTGGATGCGCATTACTTTGATTCTACGATCAGCCTGCGACTGATATGTCAAGACTCTAACATGCCTGATTCACAAAGTCAGACCACACATCACCATTATATTCTTGTGTTAACTCACAGTTTTGCTATTTTTACATTTGCACACTACCAGCTCTCCTCACCTTACCTACGCTAATGTCAATCTATCTAGCGCACCCCGTTGCAGCAATGATATTTAGAGCCAGCCTATTCTAGTATACAGCTACTGTGCTACCCAGCCCTTTGATAAATGAACTAGCCTGTCCCTCTATACCACTCACGCCTATGATAAGCAAAACCAGCCTACTCTACTGTGTTTTGCAAATATGTGCTACGTGATAAATGGTTTCTACCTATCCTACTAAGCTTCTAGCCTTGTGTTAAATGAACCAGATGTTTATAGGCTATAGTTTCTGTGCTAGCTAGCCCTGTGATATTTGAACTAGCCTATCCCACTGTATTACCTAACCCTGTGTTATTTTTAACTAACCTATTCCACTGTGATGCCTTGTACTGGCCTATTCCGCTGTATTACCTGGCCCTGTGATATTTTGAACCAGCCTATTCCACTGTATTACCTAGCCCAGTGATATTTTGAACTAGCCTATCCCACTGTATTACCTAGCCCTGTGATGCCTAGGACTAGCCTATTCAACTACGCTACCTAGTCCTGTGTTATTCTGATATCCACTGTGTTTCCCAGCCCTATGATAATTTTAACTAGCCTATCCCACAGCACTATCTAGCCCACGACAAATTGAATCAACCTATTCTGGTCCGCACTTCCTCTGCTACCCAGAACATTATCCTCTTATGACTTCCTTAGTCTATCTTACCGCTCTAGGTACACAGGCCATTATCATTACCTCACTGTGCCTCACCAGTCCACAGACTTTCGCCCCTCTGAACCTGACCTGCTACACAATCACTGCATCTGTCACCATACAGAAGTCCAGCCTCTCTATACAGAGCCAAGCCACCTCCTATTCCTGCAACACAATTATCAGAAATTCCAGACTTAAATCAAGACTGGATAAACTATTTGAACCCCCTCTAGACTCATCCAGTCCCAACGATCCAAAATACTTCCAATTCCAAACCTCACAATAACCCCCCAGTTAGTAAGGCCACCATTGAGCAATACGCGGCTCTTCATCCCAAGTCTCCTAACTCCACACACCAGACTGCAAGCAAAGACACCCATATACCACCACTCAATGGGGCCCTTCTAAAAACCAGGTCATTGGTAGCGCATGCCACAGAAATTGCAGATCTTAGCCGTTAACCTCGACTTTCTCGCCTTAACTGAGACATGGCTTCATGCTGCAGCAGGGCCCATACTCATGGTAGCTGTGCCTGATGGTTACAATATTCTCAGACACGATAGACAGGAGTCCCGAGGAGGAGGTATCGCCATCATCTTCAAATCTAGTCTCGCCATGAGACTTGCCCCTTCTCAAAATGTCCAATCCTGCGAAACGCTCACAGCCAAATTACCACTGGCCAACTCACAAACCTTAACCCTAACCCTGATCTATCGTCCACCTGGACTCATTGGTTAATTCGAGGAGGCTACCTCTTCCATACTCTCCAATAACCTCAAAAACTCATCACAAGTTCTACTCCTTGGCGACTTCAACCTGGGTCTCAATGATCCCCTTGATAAACTGGCCCTCAACACCGCTACCACCCTGACCGAACCCGGCCTACGCCAAAAAAGTCTCCACACCCACTCACAATAAAGGAAGAATACTAGATTGGGTAGCTGACTACAATTGTCATGCTAACATCACCTCCATCTCCCCTTTGACCTGGTCAGACTACTCCATCGTGTCCTTTTCTCTCCCCGCCACCAGACCTCTCCCCATCACAATCCCCACCGAACCCTCCACCCCCAAACCATAACAAGAAGCAAAAAGAACATCACACCCGAGAGGCTCATTCCAGCCACCCTTCCCACTCTCAACTCCCTTCCAGACAGCACCGATCCAGGTACACTGGTCGACGAGTACAACAAAATCATGGCAACATCGCTAGATATAATTGCCTCGCTCAAACTTAGACCCAGCAAACCCAAAACTCACTTGAACAAATGGTTCACCCCACACCTCAAAGACCTAAGACAAAAAAAAAAAAAAAAAAGAACCTGCGAGGCCGCCTGGTGACTACTCCCATTGGAAGTCAAGAAAACTAAACTCATCAAAATCTCCACCCTCTACAAAAACAAAAAAGAAATCTGCCTGGCCAAAAAGGAATTATAACACCCGGATCTCCCAAGCTAACTCCAGCAGGAAGGAGCTATTCACCATCCTCAAAGGGATAGAAACCCCTATCTCCACACCAGATATATGCACCAAAGACAAAAAGACAAAAACTGGTGCTCCGGCATCCAACATGCGCTTTCCAATAACAAAACTACTCTCCAAAGTAAAATAGCCCCAAAAAAAGCCTCCTTGAACGCGCCCATCAACCCACCGCCACCCCACATTCCTGCTACCACTGCCACAGTCTAACTCTAAGACACCTACCTCTCCCAGCTCACCACCCACTCGCTTCAAATTTTCTAAAATAGCTATCCTTGAAGTCGAAAGAATCATACTTTCACTCAAACCCTCCAACTGCCAGGGTGACCCCAGCCCAGCCCAGCTTGACGCAGCAGGGGACCTAGCCCCCTTTGTTTCCAACCTCATTAATGCTTCATTTGCATCTGGCATCATCCCTGCTAACAAACATAACACAAGGATGAGGGAATAGAATGCCCACTTCCAACCGACCCTCATTTAGGTATGTCACCTTTAGAAACAAACACAAAAAGGTTGGAGGGGCAACATGCTCAATTTGTTGCAAAATGAATGCCAAAGACCAGACCATTGAAGCACGACAAACAATGCTTCTAGTACATTAAATTATGAAGCACAATCAAATATATAAAAAAATAAACAATTTTATTCATATGTGGAATATCGTCACAAAAAATGCACAAATGTTAAAAAGATTAAGGTGGATTTTGACATAAAAGCATACATCTGATGAAAGCACAAAATGTGATCATCTAACTGGGATATCTACTCAGAACCAATGGAACAGTGCAAAAAAGTTATGTCAGACAGTAATATAGTCAGATTAAGGGCAAATAGGTCAACAGCCCTATACTATCTGTGGTGTCAACAAAGTGTTGTGTGCTGTGCAAATCCACAATTTTAAACTACATACAACACTCCATACATTCTCACCATCACTCACAATAAGATACATCCAACATGTTTCTTTCCATAAAAAAGTGCAAAAAGTGCATCCCCGCTAACCTTAAAGAATCATGGGTGCTTCCCCTACTAAAAAAAAAACAAACACTTGACCCGTCAATACCCACTTATTACCGGCCTATCACGACCGTACCCTTTCTATTAAAAATCCTCGACAAGGTTGCCTACACACAAATCCAGAAATACCTGGAACTACACCATATCCTGGGAGCACGCCAATCTGGTTTTCGCCCACAACACGGCACAGAGACAGCCCTCATAGACTTAAAGACACAAGTCGATGAATTAAGAGATAAAGGGAAATCTGCCCTCCTCCTCCTCCTTGACCTCTCGGCTGCATTCGACCTGGTTGACCACAAGGTCTTATGCGGCCACCTAGACTCAGCTGCTCACTTCTCCAGGGAGGCCATAGCCTGGATTGAGCCTTTCCCATGTGAAAGGACCATGCAGGTATTCTCACCCTCAGCAGCCACTGACCCTATCCCTATCACATGCGACGTCCCCCAGGGATCCTCCAACTCTCGTACGCTATACAACATTTTCACTAAGCCCCTTTTCGATGATCTGGACAATCCAAGTATCACCTAGACTAATTATGCGGATGATACAAAGATTCTCCTCCCACTTTCAGGAGATTATGTAAAGGATTTGGCCTTGGTGAATAGGGTGCATCTCATCCAGGCATGGATGGCTAATCATGGTCTTTGCCTGAATGACGACAAAAACAAAGCTCATCATTCTAAGCACCTCCACAAACCTCAAAAAACTTGGGACGGAATACGCCTCCTTCATAATTGACGGCAACCTTATTAAAGTGGCCAATGCGGTGAAAACCCTTGGCTTCTATCTCGACTCAACCCTCTCCTTCAACAAACAAGTTAACATGCTGGCCTCCACTACCGGTTACACATGCAAACTCATCAGAACCGGTAAACCCTTCCTCTCAAACACCAGCTGCATCATCCTGGCCAGAGCCCTCATTCTGTCCAGACTTGACTATTGCAACACCCTCTACATAGGCTCAAACAAAGCAACCATCAGGAAACTCCAAACACTCCAAAACAACACCCTCAGAGCGGCTAGGAGAGACCATATCTCTGAGATTAGGCAGCAAAACAACTGGCTCTCCACAAACGACAAAATCAAACTGAAAATTGTGTCACTCACTCACAAATCACTGAACAATGCTGCCCCCAGCTATCTTGCCGAGAGATTCCAAAAAAGGACTTCCACCAGACCCTCCAGACTAGCCCACAGCAACTCCCTCCTTGTCCCCAGATTCAAACTCTCTAAGTTAGGTGGCAATAGCTTCCCCACTAAAGCAGGCAGCTCTGAAACTCCATTCCTCCTGCAATCCGAGAAGATCAGCCATATCAGAATTTAAGATCTAAATGCACCATCGGCTCAAATCTTCCCTACCGGGTGCCCACTGGCTGTAAATACCTTCAAGTGGACAGTAACTTAATGTATAACTTCAATGTTTACTGTTATCTTGTGACCATTCTGTGCATGTATGTACCTGTATTGCTAATGTATTTATCTGTGTAACCAAGCCGAGAACATTCCTGTAACTTTCGTGCCCTGATTCCCTTGGGTCTGGAGTGCGTTATATATAAATAAACAAACAAGCTGTGTTTCTTTGTCTCCATTATAATGTATGCCTTAGACTTCCTCTCTAGACAAGAATGCCCCGCCCCCAACCAGAAATGGGCCCTCACACATCTTAAGATAAGCCTGTCTGTGCAACCTGGACTCATATCTCAGCAGGACAATGTTAGCCCTGGTGTAGCGGTCCATACACTGTCGCTCTCTCACTCCCCACGTGCGCTATCGCTCTCTCACCCTGCACACGCCATCGCTCGCTCTTCCCTGCACAAACTTTCACTCTCTCTCCGTCTGTCCCTGCACACGCCGTTACACTCTTTCGCTCCCTGCACGTGCTGTCACACTCTTTCATCCGGCGCACGCTGCTGCTCTCTCTTGCATTCTTGAAGATATTCCCTTATCCCCACTTTTCCAACTCTCACCTTTGTTCTCATACCTCACCTTTTCTCTCATCCTTAATCTCACTTTTTCTCTTACTCTCTCACCCTTTCTTGCTCATATTTCCTCTTGCTCATCGCCACCCTCTATCAAAGGCCTCTGTGGCTCTTCTATCAAAGGCCTCTGTGGCTCTGTCCCACTTCTCATGCCATTGATTGCACACCTACACCCATCATTGCATTCTCCTTTAAAACTGTGTACTCTCCTCCTTGCACCATGGTGCCTATGAATGCAAGAAAAGAACAGTAACGCCAAAACTATTGGCAGTGTCAATGCTTGTTTCTATGAAATTATTTTTTTAAAATCATTTAAAAAAAATGTTTTGCAATATAAAAGCACATTAACTTAAGGTAGCTCCACTTAATGCGACAGCCTCAGCACGCATACACGATACAAGTGCTCCCCTGTACGCTGCTCACAGGCTAAACAAATGGCCTGTGCCTTTAACAGTGTAGCGCAGAAATACTGGATCGGCGGGGAGCGCGGCTCTTACCTGCATCTTGTGCATTTCCCAGACACATAAAGGGATAGCGACCAGTAGCCCCAACACATACAGCAGCACAACAAGCGGCCGGATCCAGCGCCGCCAGTTCCTCCACGTGCACGCCATGACCGTGGGGGCACTGCAATGGGGGTGCAAGGGAACGCTGACCGCCCCGAGATGGGCCACTGACCGACAGCTTCGTGGAAGGGATCAAGCCAAAAACAGCATACGGAGAACACACCATCCGATTCACTGCAACAAGTGGGACACCCGCAAAAACGATGCCTGCTAGATCAACACCCCACTCCCTACGTTCCGGCACCCGGCGCAGGCTAGACAGTAAACAAGAGTCCACTGCTTCCGCCTTCAGTGTCCGCCTGTAATGATTGGTTGGGCTGCGAACCATCATTCTGCACGAAACTATTTACTCCAATAAGATTAACCACAATCCTTTTACCCCGCCTCCATGTTTACCAACTACGCAGTGATTGGCTTTCTGGGGATACTGTCATCTGACGTTTCTCGGAAATCTGTCACTGGACGTGCTTGATGTTTATTTCTTTAACTATTTTATGCACGGTTTGAGAAGATTCACTCTGGTAATAAAAAAGAAAGTGGGTATGCTCTGATAGAACTGTGCATTGAGGCCATGCCCACTCGTGATATTTAATCGGCCACGGGTTCAACTGAAGTGTGGGGAGTTGGATTAAGTTTAAAGTGTCTCTGGAAACACTTTACTGTTACCCTGGCTAAATATTCTACACGAAATAAAAAAAAATCAAAGAAATAAACATCTTACATATGCAAATATCCAAATAATGGGAAAATATATTATCCCTCACTGGCAAAAATTACACTTCATGGTGTGAGGCAGCCCTATCATGGCTGTTGTGTAGTGAACCCTCCTGTGTGGGTTGCCCCTTTAAGGGGATGTGTCCCTTCCCCTTTGTATTGCCCTTTTAAGATGGGCGTCAAGGCCCAAGCTAATAAAAGGGAGCCAGCCCTGCAGGCACGAAGCAGAACGGCTGCAGACTCCCATCTCTCATTTCATGTAGGCTTCAGGCCTACACGCGGGGGTACCGGCTTGCGTGCCCTGATGCCGTGGGACCCTTGGGGCAGCATGGTCGCAGAGGTCTGCATGGTCAGGGGCAAGGCAGGCGCAGCTCCCACCCCCGATGGTGCTGGTATCACCTAGCACCGGGGGCCTGCTGGATGACCAGGGCAGGCCCCAACACTCACATCTTGTGATCATGGGTGCATCACTATGGGGGGGCCTGCCGGATGTCCATGGCTGAGAAACCAGAGATGAGGTCGATTTTGGACACCAACGTGACCCATCCCAACCCATGACCACCTGGGCAATTTGTTGTGGTCTCCTATATATTGATTATATATTTCTTTTCTTTTTAATGAAGACAATAAGTAATCGATTGTTATGACTTTTTTAGGATAAAGTTTTAGCTTATATTTGTCATTGTTGTGTATGTATGAATGGCTAATGGACGCATGTGTATGAATGATATGAATTGTATGTAAAATTATGTGTTCTTAAATTCTTTCCTGCGATGTAAAATTGTTATGAGTGCTATGATTAAATCATGATTAAAATTCTGATATTTAAATAATGGATCAGGTCTAATAAAATTCCTTGTTTCCTTTTTTCAAAATTGTATCCTCTGGATCCTTTTTTCCGAGATTAGTAGGATGTCCATGGCAGGCCACCCCCAACATTGGCGACGAGGACAAGTCCACGTGGCACGGCCCCTGCTGCCCGTGAGCATTGGGGAAAGTAAGAAGGTGAGCGGCATCCGTCGCAAACCGAGGAGTGAGCAGCCCTGGCCCCGCAGAGGGAAAAAGAGGAAACGAGCACCCGACCCCACCGCAAGCCTAGGTTGGCCTGCGACTCGCCACTTGCGCTGCGGTGTGGGCCCGGGCCACCCTGCAGTGAGGTGCGCCCACGGCAGTCTGCCGCGGTGGAGGGGGTGCGGCGCTTCTCTCCAGCCCGCCGGGGAAACGCTGATGGAGGAGCCCTACAGAGTGGGACCTGCAGATGGGTCCTCCTTGGCCGCGGCCATCTGGGAGGAGGGTGCTCGTGCGGCCAGGGAGGGAGCCATTCTACCCCCTGTTGCGAGCCCAGCCCCTGCGACACCCGCCGGCGGGAAAAGATAAATGCCAGCTTGCTTCCCCGGCCTTTGCAGTGAGGAGGAGGAGGGAAACAGCTCAACCGCTGTGACACCCGCCGTGAAGAAAAGGAAGACAGCTCGGGGCCATCCGGAGGAGCAGAAAGAAGACCCGCTGCCCCGAGGAACGGCAGGGCTGGCGGACTGACAGGATTCCACAAATAATTCTCCCACCCTGGGAGAGAAGATGCTGCGGGCAAGCTGAAGGAGGCGGGTGCCTCTCCCACCCAGTAGGCAGAAGCGCCACATGGCTGCGTTGTCTCGGGCCGGATGCTCAGGCCCTGTAGACGGTGCGGTCTCTGTGCTCCGTGCCGGAGGAAAGAAGGAAAAAAAAATTATGGTGCGCTCCATATCTGCACTACCGGATGATTAAAGGGAGCAAGAGACATGCGAACGGCTCACCCACCGAAAGAACATCCTTAAGTGTAGTGGCATTACACACACTTTGCTGATCCCAGTCAGGCAAATTAGAGACTAGATCTCATTTCTTTGGTCACAGAGGTGGGGATGCAGTGAAAGTTCACGGGTTGACAGTAACACCTCAGGACACAGTGGGACTGGCCTGAAACAAGGAAGGGTACTCAGGAGCGAACAAGTGGGAGTGGGTCCTCCTGCAGACAGGCGGCAACATTATCTCCTGTCATGATGCCGCTGGAGCCTCTGCACAAGCCCGGGATCTGTGGCGGTGCTCAGGTCGGAGCACACGGACAAGGAAGGAAGAAGCCGGTATCCCAGCCAGCATCTGGCTGCGAGACCCGCAAGAGCGGGCGTATGCTGATCGGGTGCAAAGAATGAAGAGGAAGCACCCATAAAATCCCCTGCTGTTGGCGGTGAAGGCTACTGTGCTGTGAGAGGAGCTGTGGGGCAAAACAAACACATGCTCCCTGCCGGAGCTGAGGAAAACAATGCAGAGAGCCCTCAAAAAAGCCTGGGCCAGGAGACAACATGTAAATTGTTTATGCTCCACGCTGGAGCTAAGGAGCAGTGCAGAATGGGCAGCTCCAACATCACAGCTAAAGTGTCCTGCTGGGGAGAGCAGCTCTGGTTGTCTGGGGCCGTGTTGGGACACTGGAATAGGCAGCTGCCCCTGTACTCCACGGAGGGTGTGCAAAAGTGTGGGGGGCAAATGCTATCACTCTAGCCGGAGCGCATCCGGGGCTACCCAGGAAGTGCTCCAGGTCTCCAGTCAGGAGGAGCTCAATGACAAGTGCTCTGCCCACCAACCGACAGCCATGCATCAATAGAGCAAGGCTCTGCAGCAGCACCAACAGTGGGCCAGGCGGCCTCCACTGTATGACGACCACCCTTATGCTCCACTGGGTTCCAAGTCATGTGCATCCCGGCATTCTGCGCTCTGCGCACTATACACCTCAATAACTGCGCCATGCGTGAGAGGCTGCACGCAAAAGACTAGTCCCGCATGGCCAGTCGGACGAGAACCAGTGCACTGAACTAGCAATAGTAAGGCAAGGCCAACAAGACTGTATACATTCACCTCCCGGCATGGGGCCATCATGGAAAACAAAAATGCATGCTCTGAAGGAACGGAGGCGAGGCGAAACAGGTGGCCCTCTGAAAAGACCGTTGCAGGTGGCAGTGATCAGTTGAAGTACTCCGGGGAAAATGGAATACAGGAGGCGGCCCCAACAGGGTTCCTTGGCCCAGCAGTGAAGGGGATAGGAATTCATGTCAGCACAGGCATATGATGTGCCAAAATCATTGAGCACAGGCATGTCAGGTGCTCACAGCAATGGAGGGATGCCGTCAGACCCCGGACCCCAATGGCAGCAACAGGGACGGAGGGGCGCCATGTCCTCGTGCCACGGAAGGAAAAGAAGGAGGACTGCACAAAATTCAGCCCAGTGCTAACGGAGTATAGCATGGACCCAACACCAACTGTGGCCACCCCATGGCCGACGTGGGACTTTCATCCTCATACTCCTCAGGATTCACAGCTACGAGCACGGGGGGCGTCCTGCGCTCTGTACACCGCACACCCACTATCAAGCAGGGCATGCTGCCTGCGCAGGGCGTGACAAAGTGATGTCCCTCCAGCACCGGGGAAGAGGTGCTACGCGCGGTCAGGTGATCCGAGAGATCGACTCCCACCACTCACCTGGGATGCCAGTCCAGTCCCGCACTGCCAGCCGGGCTAACACCCGTACACCGCACCAACAGTCGAAGGGCATGGCACAACAAGGAGGAAGGTAATCACCACGGAGCAGTGCCATCTGGAAACAGGACACCCTGACGTGGAGGACACCTTGCCTGCCCTACACGTGGCCTCAACACCATGCCGTTAGTGTCCCCTAGGCACCGTCTGAGGAGCAGGGAGCTAATAGCCCTGACTACCTGCCACTGATCACACCATGGCTGCCTGCCACTGACATCCCTGGCATGTCATCCCGTCGAAGGACAAGGCCAACGTGGGCTTGGGGTAGGTACCTACCGGCCCTCCTGAGTTCAACATACAGCTGTGATCTGAACAACGAACATGGGTGGCCCTGAAACCCGCCGCAAGGGTAAAGTAAGGGGTGCAGCTCCTCAGGAGTGCTTGTGCGCCCTCAGGTGCCACTGGAGAGCAGCACGTCGTGGACTGGAGCAACATTGCAGAGGAAGGGGGTGAGTAATGTCCAATCGCACATACGCTGTAAGCAGGATGTCGAGCAGCCTGAATGCCCGGCGAGCTACGTCTCGCTGCACCGCCCTAAAGTCAAGGGTCTATGCCGATGTGGCCCTTGGCATCACCTCCCAGGTGCGGCTTTGCCGGTTTTGAACTGTACCATCAACGGACCTGGTTCTGGGGAAGTGACTCCGAAATGGACACGGATAAAAGTTCAACTGGTCTCCTGCAGTCCTTCCTTTGCTTTAAGTGGACTCAGTAAACATGCGTTTTGGTGCTGTGAACCTGCATAGCACCTACATGCTTAAAGTGATCTCCGTAAAGGACATTGATGTGAAGCTGTGCTCCTGCAGGTGGTAGGGGTGCTCTATATGGTACCAGTGGCTATCCGTGAGCGTCAGGCAATGGTGGCAAGTCCGTACCCCAGCTTAATAAAGGGTTTGTAGCTTGCAGTCCAACTGCCAATCAGATGACCGTCACCTGAGGGTGATGGGTCGGTAGGTGATATGTATATTTTAAGAATGTGAGACCATACGTGGGTTAATAGCAAATCCTGTTTGAAGTTGGTTCCCCGACCCTGAAGTAATGTCGTTCTGTAACGGGTGTGGGGGTGAGATCACAGTTACGTTGTATTATTGGTTGTTTGTTCTTTATGAAAAAGGAGGTTTGTTGTGTAGTGAACCCTCCTGTGTGGGTTGCCCCTTTAAGTGGATGTGTCCCTTCCCTTTTGTATTGCCCTTTCAAGATGGGCCATGGCCTAAGCTAATAAAAGGGAGCCCTGCAGGCATGTGAAGCGGAACGGCTGCAGACTCCAGAAGAGGAACTCCTGAGTCTGTCTCTCATTTCATGTCGACTTCAGGCCTACACGTGGGGGCACCGGCCTGCATGCCCTGATGCTGTGGGACCCTCGTGCCAGCACGGTGGCAGAGGTCTGTATGGTCAGGGGCACAGCAGGCGCGGCTCCCACCCCCGATGGTGCTGGTATCACCTAGCACCAGGGGGCCTGCCGGATGACATGGGTGGGCCCCAACCCTTACAGGTGCTGTGCCTATCAATAGTATACTTAGCGAAGAGACAGCAGAGGGACTGCAACATTCTCAGGCACAGAACATAATGACAATGTTTTGTGTTGGTGTCATGAGTCTTACATCTCACTATAAGTCCACAGTAGTGCCTGGCACAAAAAGCTATACAAAATAGCATACCATAGACGTACCAAGTAGAAGCTATGGTGTGTAAAGTGGGCCCAGTCTGTCCTGATTTTTCTTTGCATTTTGGGACTTATAGTCCTGCACCTATGATGGGCAAGCACATCTGCAACTGCTACACTGCAACAAATAAAAACAGGATTGTAAGGGCTGCACCTGTATGAAATCGGTGTTGATGAACGCTCAGTGTCAGATTCCATTATGCCAGTTAGTGCAACAGTGTCAGATTCCTGTTGTGATGTGTGTGGAACAACATACTGATGTCATCACATGGTGTGAATAAATATGGCGGGCTGCATCGTGCTCGTTAGAGCATGAGTGGGTATGTAACAAAGTAGAAGCTGTCCCCTGTGTCTGTGTATACAGTGATGGGCGGTTAATAATATGGGCCATCATGCTGTTCGATAGGCGCCCAGCCTCTAACATTGGTGACAAGGTGGTTATGTGATTTGCCCCGGAGAGTGCTCTCACAGATCCTGTGCCCTGACACGGTGGGTCACTGTTAGCGGGCGATCCCGCCGCCCCCGTGAGCCCCCCACACCCCTGTGCACACAGAGACACACGGAGACCGATGCTGTTCGTGTGGGCTCCCCGGTGGCTCTGCTGCCGCCGGGCGACGCCCCTTTATTTATATGGCACGCGACGGAGTGAACGTCACTCCGTCGCGTGCTTGCCGTTAAAGGGGCCACGCCACACTCCTCCTTTTCCATAACAACAAACACAAAGGAGGATACAATTGTTCTACGTTCTACAGCACACAAAACTGACTAATCACTACTTTACAGCACACACATTAGGAATCCCCCATTTATTGGCAACCACCCTGGATCCCCAGTGGTGCCTTCACACAGTCCGGCGACCCATCACCAACATGACCCCAGATCAGTCCGTCACATAGTCACCCAGGTGGGCAGGTTTCCCACGCCCTGTTCTCAGGGGGTACCTCCTGCCACTGTCCCTTACCGGAGTACTTGAGTCGGTTCTTCCGCGAACAGGCGAGTCCATGGTGGGGACATCTCCTCCACTATCGTCGGGTAGTTCTTCGCCAGCCTCTACTCGACTCGCTCCCGGGTCACCCAGTCTCCTAAAGAAACTGGCATTTCTGGTCACCGACGATGTCCCATCTGATGCAGTCACCATAGACCCCTTCACCGCTACAACATCCAGGGGGGCGGGCTCGTATGTGAGGGAGAGCTTGCCCTGCGGATGACGGTTCCTCACTAATACCTCATCCCCTGGGGCAATGTTGGGTGGCTTCAGACCTCTTCTCATGTTCTCCGCCCGAGTTCTTGCCAGCCGATCTTCCTCCACCTGCTCATTGTCAATGATGGCGGGCTCTCGGGCCCCTACCTCAGGTACGACATCCCGAGGGCACCTCTGGAAGAGGGCCTCCGCCGGTGCTACTCCCGTCGATGAATGGGGAGTGGTTCTGTATCCCCGTAGGAATACATACAGGGCCCTCTGCAGACATTCACCCTTGCCTTGGGCGATCCGGAACACCTTGTTAAGGGTGCGCATCATGCGCTCGGCCTCCCCGTTTGCCCTGGGCCAGAGGGGTGTGACCTTCCTGTGCTGAATGCCATAGTTCTTTAAGAGTTCAGCAAAGCTCTCACCCTGATACGGTGCGCCATTGTCAGTGCACACAACCGATGGAAGGCCATGGGTGGCGAAGATCTTTTCCACGGCGATCACCACGTCACCAAACGCCAGCGACTCCACAAATTCCACCTCCGGGTATCGCGACCACTCGTCGACATCACTAGGAAGTGCGTCCCTCTAGATGTAGAGCCGAAGTCAGCATGCACTACTTCCCATGGCTTGGTTCCCCTAGGCATTGTCTCAATGGATGGGTCCCGCTGGGCTGGGGATGCGGCCTGACACCACCGACACGAGGCCACAAACTCTTCTACCCTCCGCTCTAGCTCCGGGAACCACACCTTCTGGCGAAGCCAAGCCTTTGTTTTGGGCGCCCCTTGATGGCCCTGGTGGGCGAGAGCGATTATCTGTGGGATCTTCGTCTGTGGCACCACTATTCTGTCGCCTCTCAGCAGGAGTCCCGATTCCGAGAATGCAAGTTCTTCCCGCACCTTCCAGAGCTGTTCCAGTGCCACCCTGGCTTCGCATGTTTGACGGTCAAGCGCTTCAAGCACCGTCTTCCACGCACCTTGTTGCATGGCCAGTCTTAGAATGGCGAAGCACTCGTCATCATTCGACGCCAGCTCCAGCTCCTCCACCTGCATGGAGTTGGGGGTGGCAGACTCAACGACGAGATGAACGTGTTCATCAGCCTCCTCCGCGGACACAGACGCCCAGGCATCCCCACATGGGTGACGTGACAGATAGTCTGCAGCGTTGCTTACACCAGGCCGATACACCAGCGACACGCCGTATTCAAGCAGGGCAAACATCCAGCGCTCTATCCTTACTGGTGGTCTGGAGGAGGAGCCTGCCATGATGGGTAGCAGTGGTTTGTGGTCAGTGATGACAGTCACAGGACGCCCTAGAATGTATAGGCGAAAATGCCTGCAACCCCACAACACCGCCAGGGCCTCCCTCTCGATTTGCGAGTAGCGTTGTTCAGTGTCCGAGAGTGCCTTGCTCGCATAGGCTATTGGCCGAACTTCCTGCTTGCGCCCCACTTGAGTGAGGACCGCCCCCAGACCATAGGGACTGGCGTCCACGACTATTTCCGTCTGCAGGCTAGGGTCAAAGAACGCCATGGTGTCTTCTGCCGCTAGGGCACCCCGGATGTCATCAAATGCCGCCTGCTCGAGGGGCCCCCACTGCCACACGGAGTCTTTCTTGGTTAAAGATCTTAGAGGCTCAGAGCGGGACGCTAGATTCCTGATGAAGCGGCCACAATAAGTGACCATGCCCAAAAATCTCCTCACCTCAGCGACGTTTTCAGGTGGGCGGGCCTCTCTAATGTCCTTCACCTTACGGGGGTCGGGTGACACCCCATCCGCTTTAAACACGAACCCAAAGAACTCGATTGTTGTCCTGAGGAATTCGCATTTCTCTTTGTGTAAGGTGAGTCCCAAGAGACGGAGGCGCTCAAATGTCTATGCAAGGCGGGCCATGTGTTCTGCCTCTGACTTGGAGTGTACTAAGATGTCGTCACTGATGTTGATGACCCCATCCAGATCTGCTAATGCCCCTCTTATGATGTTTTGAAAAACTTCCGCTGCAGAGGACACTCCAAAACTCAGCCTCTTATACCGATACAGGCCCCGATGGGTGGTGAAGGTGGTGATGTATCGGGACTCAGGGTGCAGAACCACCTGATGATATCCTGCCCTCAAGTCCAGCTTGGAGAAGAATCTCGCCCCCTGTAATTCTGCAATGATGTCGTCCATGGTGGGGGTTAGGTGTCTCTCTCTTTTGATCGCCTTGTTGGGCAGGCGCATGTCGACACAAATCCTTACTGCATCTGGTTGTTTGGGCTCCCGTGCGATGACAATGGGTGAGACCCAAGGAGTGGGGCCTTCCACCTTCTCAATTATGTCCAGCTGGACAAGGTTGTCCAATTCCTGGTCTACCAGATCCCTGAGGTGAAACGGTATGCGCCGGTGCTTCAGAGCCACCGGTTGTATGGACTCATCAATGTGCAAGCGGACTGGTTCCCCCACTAACTGTCCAATGCCTTCAAAGAGGGATGTGTGCTTCTCCAGGAGCTCCTGGATGTCGTCAAGATATACGTTGTATGCGAATGTCACAATCCCCAAAGCTTCAGCAGCTGCGCAGCAGAGGAGCGTGTTGGTGCTCACCGGCGTGACGTAAAACCTTGCCCGAATGCCTGAGTTGCCATATTGAGTGTCAGCCACAAACACACCATCCAGTGGGATTGGATGGTTGCCTCCAAATGTGAAAATGCGCGCTCTCGGTGCCGTCAGCGGTGGTGGTGCCTGCATTGCATCATAGTGTTGCCTGGCCATCACGTTCACGGACGCCCCCGTGTCCACCAACATGGGTACTGAATCCCCATTGACCAGTACGTCGCATCTCGGCTGTCTCTTGGAGTGCGATTTCAGCATTCTTACGCATGACACGAAGAAAACATTCTCTTCATCTTCTTCTTCCTCCTCACCTTCTTGAGGGGGGCCATCGTCGGCCTGGTCCACCTGGGCAACGTTGGATGTTCTCTGGGGGCGGAAAGAGCCAGCCCGGACAGGTCCCCTGGGACCATTTTCGGGACCGTCGATCTGCACACTCTTGCAAAATGGTCTGTGCCCCCACATCGTCCACACTTCACTCCCGCTGCTGGACAGTCTGCTGGGTGCGGGAGGTCATATCCACATTTTAGGCACGAGGACTGCGCCACTTGGGGCCGTGGACTTTGAGTATTCATGGGGCGTCTTGATCCGCGACCTCGTGGCACCTCCCCAGTTCTAGGATGCGGGGTAGTGTTATACCAGGCTCGCGCAGGATTTGACGCCTCAGCTTACCAGAGGAACAGCCCTGAATGAGGTGGTTGCGAATCATATCATCAGGGTCATTCCAAGCACAAGGTGCCGCCAGCCTGCGCAGCCGCCCATAAAACACATCCAAAGTCTCGTCATCTTTCTGTCTGGTGTTGCCCATTAGGAACCGTTCGTAATCCACATTGGCCATGGGCAGGAAGTGATTGTGGAGCGCAGTTTTGGCGGCATCAAAAGACCCATCCGCTGGTTGCAAGGACAAGAAGATCTCGTGCACAGCAGGGCCTGCAGAATACAGGAGAGTGGCCAACTTACTGTCGTCACTCGTCTCCATCGTGGCCCTGAAGTACATTTCCAGCCTATCCATCCACATCTTCCACCTCTGTCCCAGGCTTGATGGCGTGCCCGAGACATCAAACTCTGGCATTGGCTGTAGGGTACCGGGAGGTCTCTGCAATGGTCTTGGTGGAAGGGCAGGCGGGGGTTGGGCTGGAGCAGCAGCCTGCTGTTGGGCCACGGCGGCCGCTGCACCTTGATCCATGGTGTAAAGCACACAGGCACCCCGTGATAGGGCCGCAACTTGGACACCAAACACAACCAGTACCTTGATGAGGATCCCAGCCCCTCAGGTGATTCAGATGATGTCCGGGTTCGAGGGTTTTCCAGGCAAATGTAGGACCACCAGGTTCCAGACTTCAGCCGGTGTAGGATTGAAGAATCCAAGAATCGAGCAGGGTAGGCCCCAGTGTGCATCCAGTAGGCCTCCAGGTAGCTCCACCCTTAAACTCGATGAAAAACAGTGAAAATGCAAATGACTTGCATTTCCACCAGCACGTGTTGCAAGCAGTGACTGTCCGCCACTGGAATCTCCCAAAAGTTGGTCCGGATCTCTCACAGATGCTTCGTTATGAAGCCGTGAGTTTCCAAGGCCTTGTAGTCAAAATGGCCGCCGGCCACGCGTGTCTCTCCCCTCTCCGCGGCCAACATTCACGGATGCGCTCACACGCGATCATCTGCGCATCTCGAAAACGTTGCCACCTGTCCCAGGGATCGATCCGACTTCGTCGCCATTGTTAGCGGGCGATCCCGCCGCCCCCGTGAGCCCCCCACACCCCTGTGCACACAGAGACACACGGAGACCGATGCTGTTCGTGTGGGCTCCCCGGTGGCTCTGCTGCCGCCGGGCGACGCCCCTTTATTTATATGGCACGCGACGGAGTGAACGTCACTCCGTCGCGTGCTTGCCCTTAAAGGGGCCACGCCACAGGCTCCGTGGTGGTGCGACCCATTAGAGGCCTTGCAGCATCGTGCACTTGTACAGACTGTGCTTGACGAGGCGCTTGTCCCAATGCGCCCTCCAAGTACTCTGCGGATCAACAGCGGTGGTGAGGTTTCATGGCGAGGTCTCAGACCCAACGCACTCTTCAATTACGATGCGGATCGACTGCAGCAGGGAGGTGAGTGCTTCCTCTGAGGTTACGGCTCCACTAGAGTGCCTGTGTCCCTCCCAGACATTAATTGATATGAAATAGTGGCATGCACATGTGATACATTGCTGTATTATCAATTTACATCACGTGCTCCCAGGAGTGAATGCAGTTGAAACCCACATATTGGTGACCTTGGGTGGTGCCATACCTCCCTGAGTTTTACCTTCAGGTCATCCAGACTGGCGAATCCCAGATCAGAGAGGTCTGCGACCATCATTGTAGAAGCCCATTTTCATGATGGGGATGATGCAGAGGGAGCACAGGCGCTGGTCATGAGCCTTCGACAACAAGGCACACTCACTCCATTCACAGTCTTTTCAATCATGACTACATCAACTGGCATTTACGTGTGTGTCACAAGATGAAGAAGATGAAGTTTGTGTGCAGGTCATTCAAGGCTGCTTATCTTTGAAGCTCCGCAAACAAACTATGAGGGAACTGGGCATCAGCATATCGAGGATGCTAGAGCTGGGAAGATCACACAATCTGGCTCTGGTGAGGGCATCTTGTATGGATTCGACATTCAAGACAATTCAATTGGAAGACCCCTATGCAAATGGGAGGGCTGCACTAAAACACCTCCAAAAAGGGGGTTCTACCAAAATAGACAAAATGGCAGAATCATACAGGACATGCCCCTACTGCAGCTACACTCTGCCTCATGTGGGGGATTGCCCCACTAAGGGTCACATGTGTGGCAGATGTGGCTGCAGGAATCATTTTGCGAAAGTCTGTAGGGCTCAATTGCAGCCATTGCAACCCCAGAACAGGCCCAAGCGGAAACAACAATGCCAGCCTAGAAAACAAACGGTTGCTCATGTGGACCCATCAGTACCGGACGAAAACGTGAAGTTACCTGATGATGAAGAGGGAGAGACATTCTTCATTTCAAATGTGCTGGGGGCTGGTCACAAATAGAAACAACTGAAATGCATAGTGCGCAATCATGATAGAAACACCCCAGTCATCAATGACACTGGAGGGTCAGTGAACGTCACGGCGCGGTCCCACTATAAGAAGCTGAAACAGGCATTGCCACTAGTGAAGACCACAGTGCACAAATTCACGTTTGGCAGAGTGAAGCCGAATCCCATTAGCTAGGGCTTTTATTGCCACAGTGAAACATGGCTCGAAACACATAAGGGCAAGGTTCTACATGACTGCAATTAACGAGAACACCCTATTCGGTTGCGCAGTGGCTGAAGCGCTAAGCATAGTGAACTTTGCCTTTGGAGTGTACAACGCAGATATCAACTCATTGGTAAACAAATTTGCCCTGATTTTCAATGGCATTGGATGCTTGAAAAGACACCCAGTTAGGCTCTAAATCGATACAACTATTCAACCTGTCACTTTGAAACACCTTTACATCTGAGACAGAAGCTAGAAGAGAAGATTGAGAAGTTGGTGGCTATGCGTTACGCTCACCTGGTCTCTGCAGAGGCGTTGGGGCACGGTTGCACTCCTCCCTGAACTTGAATCACCCCCTTCAGGCCTCTCCCTCAGTAGAAAAGCTGTGAGCGGTGATTCGTGGTGATACTGCTCCTGCGTGGAGATAAGAGTGTTTGAGAACACCAATCTATGATTGTTGTACCCCTCGAACCCTTGACCCCAAAGTATGGTTTCTGTGAGCATACGCCGGTCCATAAAGCTCACATGTGAATTATGGAAGATAAGCTCTCCGTCCTGCTACTGGCAGGGGCGCGTCAAATGGGATCTAGTTCCTTCACTGATCCCTGATAAGGATTAGTCCAGTCCAGCTGCGACTATGCTTCTCCTTATGATTGGTAAGTGTTTCTTGAGCTCTTGTGATGCTGTTCGTTCTGTTTAATGACTTTATATGTTGCTCCTATTTATGCCCGTAATAATGTCTCTCTTCTGTTTTCTTCCCTTGGATGGGAATGCGGCATCAATGCAGCTGTGAGACGCGAGACGCGGCCGGATGGAAGATGGATGCTACCGCAATGTTCAACTGCAGGTAAGTGATGGTTTAAGGAAAAGCGCAAAGTATGGCGAAGCGCAACCTTGGACTGTTTTTTCGATGTCTAACCTCGTCTTCTGTTTTTCCTTGCAGGCGCTGCTGTCGACGATGGAGCGTGTTGTGCTGCGATGCCAAGATGAAGATTTCGGCATTCTGGAAAGTGTAAAGATGAATACTTGGTTCGCCGAAGAGATGTACAGGTAAGAACAGCTTCCCCCAGTTGGTAAGTATGCTGGCAGGAAGCAGGATGTCCAGGAAGCAGGATCTTCAAAGGTAAGTCTGACCTCAGGCGACAGTGAGTGCTACGCTGCTTACAAGTGCAGAATAATGCGAAGCGTCTGTCTTGAGGATCGGGGCAGTTTATATAGCTGAGATCGTGGGCACACCCATTAGGGCCGGCTTACCAGCCACACCCTGCCACTCCTAGATAGTGAACACGTGCAAAGGCAATCCATTAGCAGCCACACCCAAGAATACACTGTGCCCCTGACTTCATGACCATGACACTATGGCCCTCATTGACAAGGTTAAGGGCCCCACCCGTGGGTGTCACCGATAGTGGTGGCTCGAAATCTGAAGCATCCAGAATTGGTTTTCAACTGTGTCGACACGTAGCTCTCAAATATAGCCATACAAAGGGAATGGCACATTACCCCAACGATCGAGGAAATAGTAGCAGATCTACAAGGAACGTTTATTTCTAAATTAGATCTCTGAGTGGGGTATTATCAGTTGTGTCTGCACAATGTGTCTAGATATATCATGATGTTCTGCACCCACAAAGGCTTATATCGGTATAAACAATTGAGTTTTAGTGAATTGTCGGTGGCTGAGGTGTTTCAACATTGCATACAGAGTATCTTGACGGGTCTGCCTGGAACTATCAATATCAGTGACGATATTCTTCTGTTCGCCAAACACCTCAAAAGGCTAGAAAAAGTATTTGAAAGAATACAGGCAGCAGGACTCTTGTATTACACTACACAGAGAAAAGTGGTTTTATTTACAGAGAAGGATGGAATTCTTAGGATGTGTCTTTCAGGAAGGTGGCATATCAGATAGACCCAAAAAAGGTGTGAGATATCAAGGAAGCACAATCTCCTACCAACGTGTCTGTGGTACACAGTTTCCTGGCCATGGTCACATACTGTGGCTGATATATTCAGAACCACGCCACCATATCTGAACTGCTCAGAAAATTGACAAAGGAAGATTGTCTGTGGCAATGGACTCTGCTCGAAGAAAGTGCATTTCTAGATATTAAAGCTGCCCTCACGTCTGAACTGACAATGGCATGCTTTTATCCAAACAGACACTCAGACCTGGTGGTGGATGCCAGGCCATATCGCCTAGGAGACGTAATGTTGCAGGCAGACCAAAAGGAGGAAATGCGACCAATGGCATATGCAAGCAGAGCCCTGTCCCCCACGGTACAGCAGTATTCTTTAATTGAGAAGGAGGAGCTGGCAGTGTTATGGGACTCCCAACATTACCATAGGTTAATTTATGGGACGCCCATATCAGTTATAACTAATCACTACTGGCCACTACTTCCTATAATGACGGGATCGTCAATGAGCCCCTAGCGCAAATTAAGAAGTGTTAATTGGCGCTTCAAGATTATGATGTCAAGATGCCGTATCGGCCAGGAAGTAACAATCCGGCCAATTACCTAACGAGACACTCACCCACAAGGTGGAGCTGTCTGAACAGGAACTAGGTACTGAAGATCATGTATATCTAGTTTCCGAGAGGGTGGTGTCCAAATCCATGTCGCTAGAAAAATCTGTGGCTGCGTCCAAAAAGCATGAGTGTTAAAATATTATAGGAAGCACTCTTCTCAGCTGAGATTGAACCGAGGCCCTGCATCAACTAAATAAGAAGACTGTCAAAGAAAGGAATGGCCTGGAAAAGCTCCGGAAGGTGAAGCATGAGTTGACACTGACACAGGAAGGCCTCCTCCTCGGGGACTCCCGAATAGTCATTCAAGCAAAGTGAGCACTAAAGGTCGAGGGTCTTGCTGATCATGGGCACCAAGGGGAAACCAAGACCAAGGCTCGACTATGACTGAAAGTCTGGTTCCCAGGTTTAGAAGAGCAGGTGGACAAGTATGTGAATAATTGTCTATGGATTCAAGCAGCACCACCAGAAGTGAAGACGCCCCTGACCCAATCGATGCCTACAGGCTGCAATCCATAGGCGAGGATAAGTATGGATTTCGGATCAATTAATGCTCTCAAGCACTTCATGGGGGTCCTAGACCAATGGTCCAGGTATCCAGAGGTATACTTTATCACTATGGATGCCCCAATGATGTGTGTTCAGGCAATGCCCCCCTTCCAAGGAGAGATTGTTCACCGGATCCTGAGGGAGAGAGGGATCCACCACAGGAAGATTACTCTGTTACGTCCAAGAGCCAGTGGTGATGCTGAATGCTTTATGCTTACCCTCAATAAAGTTTTCCAGATTGCTCACAGCCAAGGCACAAGTAAAGAGCGTTGTAGCAATTTCTTTCAGAATACACCAAGTGACACTGCATTCAGCGAGTAATGTTGCACCAGCAGAAGCATTCTTCGGACAATGGCTTCAGACCTCACCATTTGTATATTGTCCCACATTATATTGATGATGGAACGGGTACGTCGAGAAAGACGGCAGGCTAATGAAAAGAGAGTGCTTGACGTGGTCTCTGCACTCATGATCTGCAGATTGGCATCTCTGTGTTGGTAAGAACACCGAGACCAGAGGGGAAGAAGAGTCTTCCCTATGACCTCAACCTTTCTCCATCGTGAACAAAAAGGGATGCACAATGGCTGCAAAATATCACCAAGACCATTGCTACAGATACGAGAGAGAGTAAAGGGATGCCAGAAAGCTCACTTTATGGTTGGCGTGACATCTGGAAATGCTGTGACATAATCAGCACACCCACTAAATGTTATATCTTGTTCCATTACACCGATGTGATCCAATAGTGGCTTGTTTAACTCATTTTCTCTCAATCATTAGCACTATTTCACATGTCTGTCACTTTCAAAGCTGGGGCCACACAGTGATCGTTCTTTTCGCAGACAGAGGGAGTTGGGCTATATTTGGGCGATTTCCCTGGCTCCTTTGGGCTACATTTAGATTTCCCTTTCTGGATGCTGTTACCACACAAGCGATTATTTTTCAGAGAGGTGCAGAACCATGACATCATACAGGTGTTCTCAAAAGACATCTCCTCATGAGGACATTTGCTCCACAGCCTCTTCCTAAATGCAAGTTGCCACGACTTCACTGTTTTTCTTCCTGGCCACCCTCTTGCCTGGCTGTCCTCTTGCCTGGTTCTTTTAATTGTGTGCACTCCTGCCCTACGCCTGTTGTCTTTAGGTTATTTTACTATTCTGTTCTTTCTCTCTGGCTAAACTTCCATGTTCCTTCCTGCACTACCGATCCTCCTGCACCCCTATCTCTGCCCCGCTCCCTGGAAGCAAAGCTCTCCAGCACACACCTTCTGTCTGTATCATCTGACTGTGTGCACCATTTCCTGCTTGCAGTTATCTAGTCTCCATGCCTGCTTCCACTGACAGTATGATCCCTTGATCCCTGGCTGCGCCCTGTATGTCCTGAGTCCTCTGGGCATTCATAATTCTTATATCTATCCCATCCCTTGGTTCAGCCTATAGCACACATCACATCATCTGCCACATTGCCACCCATACATCTCCACAACAAGCAAAAAAAAACACGTAACCTCGCCCAACAGCACATGGCGGCACCAACTGAAAAACACACCCATGCTCAGCAAACGGTGTCAACATAACTGAGGCTGCCAACAGCACATCACAGCTCTCTTGCTCTTTTCTCTTGCTCACTCGTACTATCTAACCCACCCCCTCTCATTTGCTTTACAGATCCGCCAGAGCACCAAGAAACCATGTAGGTGGCGACAGTGTGCGGTATGAGAACCTTTAACATAACATCTTTACGTGTGCTACCAGTATGGTGGTGCCCTTTTAAGAGTGACGCAACAGAGTGACGTAACTCTGCTGCGTCAATAAATGGGGCATCACCACGTGCGCACGGCAGTGCACGCAAAGCAGCCCGGAGAAGCTACCAGTGTATCTGTGTCTTGTATGGGGGGCCTGGGGCTACCGCACGTAGAGGCCACAGGGGGCCTACAACAATGGTGGCAGGAGGTCGCTAACAAGGACCTATGTGCTTGGGCTGGCAGCTGTGATTCCGGAGGCTTGCAGGCATCCATAGCAACATCAGGAGACACGCATCGGCCGCAGTGTCGTTGCATATATGGAGGTGAGGTATACGTATACCATGGACCACCTGCCATCTAGAGGTTGTGGCTCCCCCTGGGGAGTGCACGTGCCCCTCTAGGGATCATTTTTTGAGCACCTCTGTGACTCAAATTGACATTTCCCCCCCAAAAAAGGATTTATTTTTCTTTCTTCTCGTCCTCTTATTGCAGTATTTATTTCTCTCTCATCTGAGAGGAATCAGAGTTTTGTCGTCCATCTGTCGTGCACAGCTTAGGGAAGATTTATCTGGCCATGCTGAAGTCTGTCAAAGGGTAGTGGAGTGATTGTTCTGTCCTGGCTGTGAATCTACCGCAGTGTGACTGCTCAAAAGTGGCACATGCTGCTGAGTTCCGGTCCTCAGTTTTTGGGGGGTGCTCATGCGCTCAACAGGCAGTTGGCCTGCTGGTTACGGCAGAGTCGTGGATGGAGGCCAAGGAAATGAGTCTGAGGCGGCGGCAGCAGCCCCTGATGTGTCCGACGCACCATCCAATCTAGGCCAAAGGTGGAATCTATGCATAGTGCACCTGGAGATGTACTTTAAAGCCATGAGCGAGGTGAATGATGAGGCGAAGGTGTCGACTCTGGTCTATGCTGCAGGTCCTGCTGTGCACAAAATATTTAAAACATTACAGACAGTTGATGACTCTTATGTGGCAGCGAAAATCACTTTGAGAGAATATTTCATGCCGTTAGTTAATTTGGACTATGAAAGGTTTGGGATGTGCTCAGCTAAACAGAAGAACAATGAAACTCTTGATACTTTTTATGGCAGTTGATTCAAGGCTGTGTGTCAGGCAAAATGTGAAGGCAGGTGCTAAGGGAGCCTGGTTTGACCCTGTATTCTTGAGATGGGACGCTCCCATAAGTTGGCAGACACAAGGGCATCTAAGATGGATGCAGCCATACAGACTCTGAAGATTTACGAAGTGTGTGCAGTAGGGTGCCAACAAGGGGCCATGATGGCGAGGAGGAGTGTCGATCCTCGCAAGGAAAAGTGACCGGACATGGCGGAACCATACCTGCTGTGTGGGAATGACCCTCTTTTTTATTTTTAACACAAAAGATCGGTTTCTGGAGCAAGTCTTTTAACACAGAGCAGCATTCTCATTCGTACAAAGAACATACAAGCTGTCCCTGAAAGAAGCACACCTGGCCCTGCCAGGGGATGCTCTCCCTAGATGGCCGATGATGCACCGCCTATCTAATAGGGATAGCGAGTTTCAGGCAAAATGCGACCAATGGCATTAAAAACAGCTGTTGATAATGGCAGGAAAGCAAATAAGGCTCCCCGAGCTCTGAATTACCTCCCCTGGTGTTTTTGTATTATGGGTATGACCCTCCACATGCAGCCGAGTGCCCAGCGAAGGGACGGACTTGTGGAAGGTGTGGCGTTCTCAACCATCTTGTGTGCATGTGCATAGGTCTATTTGTCCAAAGGCGTCCCTGGAATGTGGCCCAGACGGATCAAGAGGAGGACCAAAGGGGTCAAGGAATCGATGAGGATGAGGATTTCTTCTTCATTGTATGCGAGCTGACGGCCAATAAGAGGAGGCAGCCAAGATGCGTGGTCAGTGTCAATGGGTCTGAGGTGCCTGTGCTGGTCGACACTGGCGCCTCTGTTAATGCGATGACATTGAAACACTGCCTGCTCTTCCAGAACTGAGCCGGCGGAGGGTTTGAATTTTCACGTTTGGTGGGGACAGACTCATTGCGCTAAAAGGAGCGTTCAACTCGAAAGTGGATCATGGAATTAATACAATCACAGTCATCAGCGAACACATGTTGCTGCGCTGCTGCGGAGGCGCTGAAGATTGTGAGTTTTGCCTATGGGGTGTACGTTAAGGACATTCATGCTGTTCTGGAAAAGATTGCGGATGTATTCATTGGAATTGGAAAGCTGGTGGGTGAACCTGTAAAGCTTCACATTGACGACTCGATCCTTCCAGTGGCCTTAAAACATAGAAGGATCCTGTTTCATCTGAGAGAACAGGTCGACAAAGAGCTCGACGACCTGGTTCAACTGGATATTATTGAGAAAGGCGAAGGTCTGACCCTGTGGGTTTCTCCTATTGTGGCGGCAAGGATCCCAAGTAGCCAGAATCAGTTTGCATTTGCGTGGACATGTGCCTACCAAAGAAGGCCATTAAAAGAGAACAAAACCTGATGCGCACCACTGACATGGTAGCAGACTTAAAGGGGGTGAAATTCTTCTCTAAACTGGATCTGAGCACTGAGTATCATCAAGTGGTCATCAAGTGGTCTTGTTCCCTGAGTCAAGGTACATTACAACATTTGCGACATTCAAGACTCAACATTGTCAACTCATAGGGGCCTCTACCGATACAAGCCACTCCGTTTTGGGGTCTCGTCAGCAGCAGAGGTGTTTCAGAACATCATTAGAGGGGTGTTGACTGACCTGAACGGAGTTTTGAACATCAGTGACAACATTCTGTTTTTTGTGAAATCAGAGATGGAACACATGGAGAGGCTAAACAAGACCCTGGAGGGAATCAAATGCCTGGTTCTCACACTAAACAAGGACAAATGTGATTTCCCCCAGAGGAGAATTTACTTTTTTTGATTTGTATTCCAAGAAGGGAGTGTGTTGCCAGACCCAGGAAAGGGGAAGGACATCAAAGAGGCGAAACCTCCCGAGACAGTGTCAGAAGTCCATAGCTTCTTCGGAATGGTGACATACTGTGGGCAATTCATTAAGAATCTGGCCACACTGTCAGAGCCACTGAGGAACCTGACCAAGAAGGACACAGTGTAGCAATGGAGCCCGCTGGAACAGGCAGCATTTGATGAGATTAAGGAAGCGCTCGCAACTCATGGCACCATGGCATTTTTTTATCCAAACCTGGCGTCAGAGATTGTGGTGGATGCTAGCCCATTTAGTTTGGGTGCAGTGTTGATGCAACATAATTCAAGTGGCAATTTAAGACCGGTGGTGTTTGCAAGCAGAGCCCTGTCTGAGACAGAACAATGTTACTCTCAAATTGAGAGGGTGGCTCTGGCGGGGCCGTGGGTGTGCCATCATTTCAGGTTGTACATTTTGGGGAGACAGGTAACTGTGGTCACCGACCACAAGCCCCTCATACCGATCATGTCTGGATCATCGTTGAGACCACCTGCCCGGACTGAGCTTTGGATGCTTGCCCTGTTGGAATATGGAGTGTGCCTGGTATATCGGCCTGAGTCAAATAATGCTGCAGACTATCTCTTGAGGCATCCAGTGGGAATGACAGTCGGCCAGATATACGGAAATCTGAGGCAGAGGAGTTTGTACATTTAGTAGTTGAGTCAGCGACTTCAAACTCCATGTCATTGCAGGAGTTGGCTGATGCATCAGGCAAGGACAAGTGTTTCTGCCTCCTCCGTGAAGTGTTGCACAAGGAAGAGTGGAAGGGGATCCTTATGGGGCTGTATAAACGGACCCAGGAGGTCTGTGCAATACTCGAACAGCTGTGGAGGGTCAGGGACAAACTATCCTTCACCAAGTCGGGCTAACTACTGAGAGAGCAGAAAATGGTGGTTCCATCAGTCAAGATTCCAAGGATAATTGAACTGGTGCATCAGGGCCACCAGGGTGCTGCCAAAACCAAAGCATGTCTGAGACGCAAGGTTTGGTTCCCGAACCTGGAAAGCTTTGTTGACAAATTTATGAAGAGCTGTGTGTGGTGCCAAGCGGCGACCCCTGTGCAACGAGAACCACATATCGAGTCCATGCCAAGAAGTTGTTTCCCCTGGGAGACGGTACATATGGATTTCGGATGATCGGACAAGCATTTTCTGGTGTTTATTGATCAGTGGACATGATATCCGGAAGTGGAATTTGTGGAGTCCACATCGTTTGCACACATAGTGCCAATAACGGAGAAGGTATTTGCCTCACATGGTTTCCTGAAGGAACTTTGTTCGGATAATGGACCACCAATCCAGGGGGACGTTTTTGCGCGATTCATGTTGGAGTGCGCAATACATCAGAGGAAGGTTTCCCTGGTGTGGCCAAGGGCAAATAGAGAGGCAGAATTGTTTATGAGGACTCTAAACAAGGTATTTTGCATTTTGCATTGCCCAGGGCCAATGCCAGAAAAGGGCGCTATACCATTTCTTGAGGGAATACAGAGAGAGACTCCCCACTGCTCAACCGGAGTTGCCACTGCGGAGGCACTGTTCAGGACATGCCCTCACGGGTTGTTACCGGACCTAGAGATGAGACATCCCACTGAGATTGATGATGAGAGAGTGGCGGAAGAGAGGGGATACATTAATGAAAGTGAGAACATCCCTCAGGGTTTGCACTCTCATCTGTCACCTGGAGATTAGGTGTTTGTGAGGAATCGACACCCTGAAGGAAAGCTTTCATTGACCTATGAGCCCTGGCCCTTGGACGTGGTGGGGGTGAAGGGGTCGATGGCCACTGTGTCCGATGGCAAAGCAACAATAACCTGGAACTCAAATTTCTTTTTAAAAAGGAGGAGAGAGTGGTCAGGCAGGACCCATCCTGATGACTGGAAACGAAGAAGAGGCTGGGGGAGCTGAGAACGAATGGATCCCTCAAGAGCCTGTCGATCCCGAGCCAACAGAGGATGAAAGGTCAAGATCGGGGGGAACCAGCCAGTAGGTACCCTCTGCAAGAGCTAAGAAGCAGGCACTTCCTTTTGACGGATTGTGTGCTGGACGCATAAAGAAGGTGCTGTGTCTAACAGTTCACTTGTTATAATGTGTGTGTTGAAGTATTCAAATGGATTCGGTGAATTGTTTGGGTGTACTCTTTTCTGTTCATTATTGTTATGAAAAAGGAGGAGTACAGTGGTGCCCCTTTAAGAGTGACACAATGGAATGACGTACCTCTGCTGCCTCAATAAATGGGGTGTCACTGCGTGTGCCCGGCAGTGCACACGTGCAGTCCGGACCAGCTACCAGTGTCTCTGTGTCTTCTGTTGGGGGCCAGGTCTACCACACTCGGAGGTCATGGGGGACCTACAACAAACAGGACGTCTGTGGAACATCTCTGCAGGTTCCATTTCACAGCCCATCCTCAACTACCTTGCCACCTCAAACTGTTCCTTCTTTCTGTTCGCTGTTTACTTTATTACCTTGGTTATCCCTTCTCCAATTATCTTCTTCACTCACACCACCCGGCCTCATCTCACCACCCTGCCTCCTTGCACAATGATGTCAAATCACAATGGCTCACTTCTTTAATATGGTGAAAGATCAACATGTTTATATGAGGAATACTTACAGCAGTTGATTGTTTAAAATATACCTCTGAACAATCCAATGCAAGGAACACTCACACTATGGTGGTTGTTTTTGGTTGTAATTTGTACGACTGTCTCTAAGGCGAAGAACATGTAGATCTATGAACATCTGACAAATCACCACCTTATCTGTGCTCATCTAGTGAATGGCCTGTAGACCTATGCACATTTGGGAAATTACACTACACCAGTGCACATCTGTCAAATGACCTCCACACCTGGCAATACACCACTGGACGAATGACCTGCAAGCCTGTGCACATATGACAAATCACCAGTAGACCATTGCATATCTAGGAAATCACCCTACATCTGGTCTCAATAGGAAAGCAGGGAATTTCAAATGAAGAAAACAGTATACCACGACTCACATGCTTATAACACCCAGACGTGAAAATAGCTTTATTTGGTGTCTGTCAGTTTTGTGAATAACTGGTACACTACTTGTGGGTAAACACTATCTTTTATTCTCAGCACACAGCAACTTTATACACTGAACAGTGGTTACACTGCTGCTTCCAATTAAGGTGTCTCTTGATAAGGAGCACACGGTCTATTGTGCCGGCAGGCAAAAGTTCTGTTTTTCATGAGGTTCACCGGGAGAAGACTGCTCTCCTCGGCGCGTGCTTTCATCTTGCTCGTTGGCGCGATCCTCTGATCATGTCAGCACTGTGCTCTCGTGAGAGCTCGGCACTCACGGGTATCGCGAGCTTTGGCTCTTCATACCTCGCTTTGATGAACAAATACACATTAACCCATCACAGCGTCATTATACTTCACTAGTCTTCTCCGATCTCTCTAAGGCCGGGTCACCTTATCTCCTTCGTATGCTCCTGTGCTTTCATCTTCGCATCCTTGGTTGATCTTCTCTGCCTCAATACTGGTTACTGGGAGTGGTTCAGGAGCCAGTTCTCCTGTAGTGGCCAGTTCAAACTCTTCCATTGTGGTGTTGTTGGGTCTTGCATGGTAATACAGTTCCTGTCCTGCATACCGTGTGTCTCTGCTGGTTCTTCTCTCAAACATGGACACTCTTCCCATGTTCCAATTGTGACCATCTTTTGCGCACACATGGTTGGTACCTCTTTGGACTACCTTGATGGGTTGACTGAACTTGAACCCTGTTATTTTGTCTTAGTGTGGCAACCGAATTTTGACCCAATCACCTTGTTTGACTTCTTGGCCCTGGGTTGCTCTTCGTCGGTCTTTCCATACCTTCATCTGATTCTTGCTATTTTTTATTCTCCACACATATTGGGATGACTTTTGTGGGTACAAATGGTGCTTGCCTCGTTTTCAATCTTTTGTCACTGTACAAGCATTTGTGACATCTTTCAATCATCAATCAGATATCCTGGTCCATTGCAGGCCACCAGTATGCTTCTCTCGCACAACGCTTTGTCATGGTGCCTCCTAGATGCCCCGAATGGGCCCTACACAATATACATTTTCTCATACCTAGCGGTGGAATTACCTGATTGCCCTTGATTAATAGGCCTCCTATCTCAAAAATATCCTCTGCCGGTCTCCCCCCCCCGGCGCATACTACCTATCTCCTGCTCCTCTGGGCAGATCAAGTGAGTGATTACATTGTGGAGGGGGAAAATTAGGGGGTTGGCAGGAGCGAGGATGTCGAGGAGTGGGAAGATGTCCAAGCAGACAGACATTGCAGCATTGATGACTAGCGCCTCGAATGCCACGAATGATCGCTCCAAAAAAGGGGAAAGGTCCAAGGGTCCCGCAGAGGAGGAGGCCCCTAACAGCCTACAATCAGCTGTCAACGCAGCACAAATGGTGACCAAGGCGGACCTGCAGGAACTGCTCACCGCACTGACAACTGAAATTCACAAGAGTAAAGAGGAAGTAATGGGAAAAATAAGCTCCCTGGACAAACGAGTGGGGGAGGTGGAGAGACGGACGGCGGAGCTTGAATCAGAAGTTTGTGATCAGCGGTTCGAGGACGAGCATGACAGAGACAGAATCAAAGCGCTGGAGGAGAGGTGTGACCTTATCGAAGCCAAACAAGAAGATGCAGAGAACCGGTCGCGGAGAAACAATATCCGCATCCGGGGAATTCCATCGTCCGTACCAGAGCTAAGAAACTATGTCTTGGGGTTGCTCAGATACATCATAACCCTGCCAGATGAGGCACCTCTAGAACTTGATCGGGTTCACAGGTCTGTCCCGAGATCCGCATCCAGCTTCCCTCCAGATGTCTTGGTAAGGGTTCATTTCTACCAAATAAAGGATGAAATCATGAATGAAGCAAGACAAATGGGCCAAATAACATACCAGGGGTCGAAAATAGCACTATACCAAGACCTGGCGAATGCAACGCTACAGAAAGACAGAGCCATGAGGTCATTCACTGAATGGTTGCGGGGGAAAAAGTTGCCTACCAATGGGGATTTCCCACTTCGGTCAAATTCACATTGGAGAAGTTTAGGAAACAAATTCGATCTCCGAAAGAGGCTGACAAATTCATGGGTATCGGAGTTGCGGGAGACGGTTCAAACTCTGATGCCCATCCCATTCTCAGCACAGCAATCCTCCCGATGGGGCATGGTCGAAACCTGCCCGACGGCGGAGACCCCATGGCCCACCCAGGAAAAACCCCAACACTGGATGATCTCGATTCGAATTACAGCAACGATGGGGGGTATCAGAGGCTGTCTTCCAGATCGAGTCAATTAACAATAGAGGCTTTGGAAGGATACACAATTCCGAAAGGAGGTGGAGCCTCACGTTGAGTCTAACTCCTCACTTAGGCACTGAGGGCAATGTCCTGGCAGTGCAGATACAATGCATCAGTTCCAGTTCGCAGTTGGTTCGGCGGCCCAGTTGGCAATTATGAGCGCATCGAGGCCACCAGTTTCCCAGTGGCTGTAGGATGGGGCTCTTCCTACTTGTTTGTAATATAGGGGGGGGGGAGTTCACTGAAAGGCAATCAAATACCCAGGGTCTGGCAGCTCTATTGGTTCGACCCTGTGCGTAAGCTCACATCATGACATCCCGGCGACATCAAGGAAGCAAGACCGAAGCATCAAAGTGGGCCCAGGCAGGGTTGATGAGATCAGCAAACGAAAAGTGTCGAATATTAAACAAAAGGAATAAGACTATGGCTGACACAAGTGAAATAACAATCCTATCATGGAATGTGCAGGGACTTAACTCGCCACGGAAGCGGAAATCAGTTGAACAAAGACCTGGGCAATTAGGCAGGGATACTGTCTTGCTACAAGAAACTCATCTACTGCAAGAAGATGAACCCAGAGTAAGATTTCTCAAGTACAAAAAGGCATTTTATGCCACCTCTGGCCAGAAGAAAAGAGGAGTGGCCATACTCCTGAGTGATTGGATTCCCCTAACAAAAAATCACAGTCAAAAGAGATCCATGCGGCTGGTTCCTCTTACTCAAGGGGCTATTTCAAGAATCCCCGATCACCAATGCTGCAATTTATGGTCCCAACTCAGATAAAACTAAATTCATCACAAGTTTAATCCCATTAATTTTGGCATTTCAAGAAGGGCACTTAATCATGGGCGGAGACTCCAATTCGATGATGCCAGATCCCCAAGTGGACAAAACCCTGCCGCCCACTAAATCCGACTTCATACAAGCATTAGCATTAGCCAAGCTACTAAGGGAAACGGAAACCGTAGATGCCTGGAGGCTTTTCAACGGGACCGCAAGAGAATACACCCATTATTCCCAGGTGCATAAAGGCTTCTCGAGAATCGACTTAATACTAATCTCAGGGGTTCGTCACCCATGCTTGGATGCATTGTCAATACAAACATGCATGATTTCGGATCATGCACCGGTGACTGCAAAATTAGCTATTTAGGGGCAAAAGCGCCCTGTCCCAAAACACTGGAGAATGAACGACGCTCTGTTACTGGACGAATGCATCAGCCTGGAGATAGAGAACACAATTGTTAACTACTTTAAAGAAAACACAATCTCTTGTTAACGTCATCTGGGATGCTATGAAGGCAGTTGTCAGGAGGGCTCTGATTAGCGCGGGAGCTGATCAGCGAAGGGTCTCGAACATTGTTGCATCCGAGCTGGAGGAGAGTGTGAACCAACTGGAAACAGAGTTGAAAAAGCAATACTCCACAAAAGTCGAGAGAGAGCTTAGAAAAGCTAAAACTGCCTTGGAAATGCACTGCGCCGACCGTACAGCTAAATCCTTAGCATTCACAAGACAATTTTACTATGCAAAAGGGAATAAAGCAAAAAAATACTATTGCAAAAATTGCAGAAAATCAGAAGCAGGAGCAATATCCTCACACTAACTGGGGCTGATGGGAATACTCTCTACACCGACATGGATAAAATCAATGAACTATCAAGATATCATGCAGACATCATGCAGGGAGAACCGACCGTATTAGACAACTTACCGAACTACCTACAGTCCCTACCTAAACAGCACTCGACCCAGCTGGAGCAACTCGAGCTGCCCATCTCAGCTGAGGAAATAACGGAAGCCATTAAATCATTGAAATCCACGGCTCCTGGTCCCGATGGCTTATCCGCATCCTTTTACAAGAAATATTCTAGGCTGCTGGTTCCTCAGCTGATGATATTATTCAACTCCTTTCTATCATCTGGTTCAGTCACTGGAACTATGGCCGAATCAATAACTGTCCTGCTGCACAAGCCTGGGAAGCCTCCAGAACTGGCCGTGTCTTACCGACCGATCGCGCTTATGAACAATGACGGTAAGATCTTTGCAAAAATATTAGCAGGCAGGTTGGGAGTGGTCTTACCAGACCTGATCGACAGTGACCAGACGGGGTTCATACCAGGGAGAGGGACTCACGACAATATTCAAAGAACTATAGACATTATTGAACATGTCCACAGATCCGGGGACAGGGCTGCCGTGATATCACTAGATGCTCATAAAGCATTTGATCTGATGGACTGGGGGTATCTACGTGCAATCCTGGAACATTTCGGATTTGGTCCAAACTTCATCACATGGGTAATGGCCAATTACCAAATCCCCACGACACAGCTACGAGTTAATGGCAGGAGATCCAAAGCTATAAAAATCTCAAGAGGTACCAGACAGTGGTGCCCACTTTCTCCTCTGGTTTTCGCTCTGTTAATGGAACCCTTTGCAGCCAAAATCAGGCAAAATGCTAGGATAAGGGGGATTAAAATAGGAAGTAGGGATTATAAAATGGCACTCTATTCTGATGACGTATTAATAACAGCATCAGATCTGGCCTCCTCCCTACACTCCTTGTGGAAGGAAATTAATGAATTTGGGACATTGTCAGGGTTCAAAATTAACATAGACAAGTCATCAGCCCTGGCGATCAATATCACTAAACAAGAAAGAACTGCCCTCAGCCAATTAATGCCGATCCCATGGGTGAAAGACGCGATCGATTACTTGGGGGTATGGATAGCTAGAGACCCTGCCCATCTATATGCTGCAAACTTTCCGCACCTTATTACAACTCTTAAGAAAGACCTAAAGACGTGGTACTCTCAGGAGATCTCCTGGTTTGGGCGAATTGCAGCCATAAAAATGAATATAATTCCTAGGTGGCTATACTTTTGCACAGCAGTGCCGACACGTATTCCAGGCCTGGTACTGGTGGATATGCAGAAGAAATTACAGGGCTTTGTCTGCGGGTGGGGGGGAAACCTTGTATCGGTAAGCAAAGAATGCTGCGAGACAAAAAGCTGGGAGGGTTGGGAGTGCCAGACATAGCCAGATATACATTAGCAGCCCAGCTATAACATGCGTTTTCCTGGGTCCAGGAAGAGGACAAGCCAAAGTGGACGCAGATCGAAGGGGAGCTGGTGTCTGGGTAACCCCGCGGACCTATCACATTTGCCAGTGATGAAAGGGCAAGCAAATAAAAGCCCCCTATCTGCCACGTTAACAGTTGTCCGGAGCTGGAAGACAGCAGCGCGGAAATGGGGTATAAGGAGCACACTGGGCCCGCTAACCCCTATCTGGAATAACTCAGAGTTTTCTCCAGGCTGTAATACCAACAGCTTTCAGTCGTGGAAGGAGGGCGGTCTACTTAGGACGGGTGACTTTCTGGAGGAGGGTTCCCCCATCACATTCGAAAGATGCAGAGATATCGCTACACCCAAATACGACACTGGCTGTCTCATAGGGCGGTTCGGGAGAAATGCTCCAGAGAGCTGTCAGTTCTGGAGATCTCCCTCACAACCCCAACAAAAACAGGCAAAATCTCGGCTCTGTACCGCCTCCTAGATAGAGTTGAAACCACAGGAAAAGAAAGATACATGATTGAGTGGGAGAAGGACCTGGTCCGGGAGATAGAAAGTGAGGAATGGGCTAAAATCTGGACCAGATTGCACAAAAGCTTGCAATGTATTACAAACAGGAAGGGAGGTTACAAGCTCTGTTATAGATATTATGTTACTCCAGTTCAGATCAACAGAGCAAATCCAAAACTCTCTGATCGCTGTTGGTGGGGTTGCCCCAACCCGGGCTCCCTCTTTCACATGGTCTGGACTTGCCCAAGGGCTGAGACATACTGGAGGGAAGTGATTCAACACATCAAGGACATCACGGGAATCACCATACCCTGGGATCCGGGAATTATTCTCTTGGGGGAATTCCGGGAGGGGGCGCTGCCACTTTCCGGACACATTCCGCGTTTATGTACGCATTTACTCCTAGCAGCAAAAATTGCCATGGCCCGGTTGTGGAAACATGAAGATGGTCCCTCAGTAGCATTATGGTGGGCCAAGTGTTGGGACATCGCGGTGGCAGAAAAGGTGACTGCAATCCGAACCAATACTTTCAATAAAACTATGAACATTTGGGATCCCTTCATGGACTATGCAACCAGACTCCCGGCACTGTCTAGAAGGCCACCATTAACCAGATGGCTGCAAAGTAGCCCCCTATACTGACCAACACATGGACCTCATGCAGAAATGCTTTGCCCATAACCACCTAGCTGGCACCTGCTATCTCATCCTTATTTTTGGCTATGATACCACTGAGATAACGTAATGAAATGTCGCTGTATTGTCATTGATCTCATGTTGATTTGTATACATTAATAAAATGTTGTTATGAAAAAAAATATCCTCTGCCACCTTCCAGTACGGCGTCATGCCCTCGGGATGGACCTTTCCTCCGGCCACCCTCTCCTGACCCACTCAGTGAGCTCACCAATATGGGATCCTTGCTTGATTCTTCGTTCCAGTGCCCCTCACTCATTTCTAAGAAGTACTTCCTCTTTAGATCCTGTAATGACGCCACCACACAATAGTCCTTGAGGAAAGTGATAGCCTTCTCTTTGTCCTGACATCCAGTCCGCTTGGGCATTTTTCATCCAGTTATGTGCAAAATAATCTTGTACGCATACTCTTGTAATTTAGCTGCGATGCGTGCTAGCAGGGCCGTTGAAGTTTTCGTCCCTCCAGGGCTCAACATGTGGATCAATGGTTTGTGATCCATAACCAACCAAAACTTGGTACCCCATACGTACGTTCTAAAGAATTCCACTGCCCATGCACAAGCGAACATCTCTTTTTCCACTGTAGGGTCATTCTTCTGCGCATCGGACAATGCTTTGGATGCAAATGTCACTATGTGTTTGGTATCCCCTTTCTTTTGTGTCAACACAGCGCCTAAGATGTAGACACTGGCGCCCATGGTGATGACAGTGTTCCATAGCGGGTTGAATGGTTGCAGGCATGTGGCTCTCACAATTCTTTCCTTTATGGACTCAAATGCTAGTTTCTGATCCTGCAACCATACAAACTTGACTCCTTTCTTGATCAACTCTCTCAGCACCGCGGTGGTTTCCGAGAAGTTGGGCACAAATTCGGCATAGTATTCAGCGAGCCCCAGGAATGATCACAGTTCATCCCAGTTGGAGGGTGCCGGCGCCTTTACAATGGCTTGCAACAGGTACATTTTGTGACTAATTCCCTCGCTGGATATCTTGTACCCTAGATATTCTACTTCCTTGGCTCTCAGCACACATTTGTCATACCTTAGTACCACCCATGCATCTTGTAGCATGATGAGGATCCTTTTTAGGACCTTATCATGAGACAGATTATCTTCAGCATATGTTAGGAAATCATCCTGAAAGTATGAGACATTGCTCACATTGCGTAACAGCAAGTCCATCATATGCTGGAATGCAGAAGCAGCGGACAACAGTCCAAAAGGCATCCTTGTAAACTGATACATGCCGAAGGAAGTGATGAACGCCGTCAGCGACCTTGAATCCTTATGCAAGTAAATTTGATGATATTCACCCCTCATATTCACGTTTGAGAACACCTTGGCCTCCTTCATCATCAATATTAACTTGTTTATGCTGGGGAGGGGATAGCTGTCTGTGACGACTTCCAAGTTTAGGCTGCGGATATCGATGCATAATCTGAGATCATTCGAGTTCTGTTTTTTGATCAACACTACTGGGCTCAACCACTTAGAAGACTCCATCTCCTCGATGGTGCCCTCCCTCACCATCTTCTCCATCTTTCGTTTCAACATGTTCCTGGCTGTCTCTGGCACTGGGCATACTTTGTGCTTTACTGGAACTGCCTTGGGTTTGATCATGATCTTGTGTACATATTTTTTGAATCCCACCCATCTGAGAATAACTTGCGGAATTCCTCTTTTGACACCGGCGCCCCTCCTGCGTTCACAGACATCACATTGTCTTCGGTGCTGGGGTCCAGCCTGATTTTGAGATTTGCTTGGTCGTCCCATCCCAGAACCTCTGGGACTTCTTCGGCGAAATGTACGCTGGTCCTGCTTTTCCTGCCTTTAAATTCGACCACGCTATTGATGTACCCCAATAAGTTCACTGAGGCCCCTCTGAATACTGTGGGTTTGTGTTTGGTACTAAGCGCCTCCACTTTGTCTCACCCACCATTTCTTTATACTTGTGAATGGGTAATATTGTCAGATCATGGAAGTGCGAGGCAAGTGCTGTTGAGCTGAACCAGGTCCTGCTGGTGGCATCGCTACACACACAGTCACTGCCGTTGTTGCTACTGTGATTCTACAGCGTTTCCCTCTGGACTTTCATGCAGACGACTTTCAATCAGACCAATGAGGAACACTAGCCACGCCCCCATAACCCAGAAATCCAACACATTCCTTGTGCCCGCGCATCGTGTGAGTGCAAGGCGAGTGCTGCTGAGATGAACCTGGTCCTGCTGGTGGCATCGCTACACAGTCACTGCCGTGTTTTCTACTGTGATTCTACAGCGTTTCCCTCTGGACTTTCATGCAGACTTTCGATCAGACCTGTGGTATGATTTCATTGCTGCCTGCAATTTAATATAACCCTTCACAGTGCCATCATTGTTAAAACATTGTAATTTCTATTTCACAGAGCAACACTAGCCACGCCCCCTAACCCGGAAATCCGACAAAATTCCTTGCGCCCGTGCAGGAGTGCGAGGCGAGTTCTGTTGAGCTGTTTAGCTGTGCAGCTAGCACCTGCCTCCTCCCCTTTACTCCAAGTACATCCATCTGGGTAAGACAAATGTCGGTTTATAATCTAAAACCTACTATGCCGACCCATGCGAATAAACAAACTGCTGTGATGTTCACAGATACGGTTGTAGATTCAAACTCTATCCAAGAGCAAGAACAGAAAAACAAGTCTAACAAATGGGAAACAAATAAAAAACAAATTGACACGTACCCAATGATTCTCTGTCACTTCCGGCAAATGAACCGGACGATGTGGAGGTACAAATTCTGCAAGAAACAGTGTACTGTTTTCCATCCTGAAAAAAGAAGGAAAGAAATGACACCGTCTGGGAATTGAAATTAAAAAAACAAGAATTTACAAAATACCACAAAAATGACAAGTAAATCTAAAAAATGCATAGAGAATTTGACTACTCCAATTAAGTATAAAAAGTCCATCAATCAGCTTAGAAGGCCCAAACTTTCTACCAATGTTTCGACACTGGATTTAACAAATCCGCAAGAAATGATTCCATCCATCAATCTGTGTGAGCCCTCACTAAATTATATGAAAAAGTGTACCTCAATAGACGATGAAGAATTAATGACTTTATCTACCTACTCAATATCAACCTTACCTCCACTGAGAACATCCCAGGACCCTGTTTGCCCCGCAAATTTTCTGATTTCAATCAGGACCCCTTATAGGAATTGTAATAGTCAAAACCTTGAAGACCCTGAGAACTGAGAGTTCCTGACATTAGAACAGAAAATAAATCGTACACATAAAATAGGTTAATCATCAAATGAGTCTCCCCTTAAGGGATGAATCAAGCTCACATACTACTCAAGGGCAGGAATCTCAGGCACCTCCAAGAAGACAAGTCCTCATAAGAGATCGCCTCCCATCCTCTGTGGGTCCGAATACCGAATAGAAAAGTGATTGCAAAAACTGGCCCATCAAACACTCAGATGAGCTGATGTTAATAATGATAAAGAAGCATAGAGAAGACCCCTTTCACAATAGAACAGCAATCATTACAGTTTTCAGGTTCATATCTAGTTTAAAATCAATTTGTTCTCACGATATCCAAGACATCAAATTCATTAATAACAAAAAGATGGCTACAGTTGCTTTAACTGTCTCATTGCAAATCATTAAAGAACTGATTTGGAACACAAAAGACAAACTAAGACAATGTGGGTTCAAATTAGACATAAATAAGAGCAGATCAAATAATAAAGTGAGCAGACCAATGAACGATAGGACCTGGACAGATAATTCTTCACAGTCAAATAAATTTGAATCCTTGGGTAATCAAGGTCATCTGTATCGTGAAGTTTCTTTAGAACACCACACAAGCATACCAGAGAATCTTCTTGGTATTGGTTTGCAAAAGCTATTAATGACACCACTGTACAACAAAAGTATTTATGCCAAGAAACATCAGTGCCTTGTAATATTAGGATGGCCTTGCGGAACAAAAGAGGCTTTAAACACTTGATGAGTCATAACATCAAAAATCCACTTTCCACATATGATAAATCTTTGCAAGAAACGTGGACATCACTTGAACCCACTTGGCCAGGATATGAGATGTGATGGATTCCTGCCATTACCCATCTATAGGGAAGACTCTCTATAGGTCTACTAACAGCAGTAAATTTGACCCTGTGAAGTAGTCTACGCTATGGGCATCTCCCCACCCGTGTGTACAACTGAAAAAACTGTCATCGACAAGTGTGTTGAGCCCACTTGGTAGGGATGCAGCCATTCTTAACTTATATTGGAATCCATATATAATAGTATAATAGATGACAATTACTGTTTACAACTTGTGAACAATATGTTGTATCTGATTGCAACTAATCCAAAAATTTAATCTACTTTAATTTTTGGTGATTTGAACATATGATGCATTGGTCTTACAACTAACAACCTAGCTAGTCGATTGGCAGGTTGGATGAGACTCATGAGAGAAAGGGGATTTACAAAGTTAAATGGCACAATTGAAGGGGACATTCCTCCAAATCCAACATGGAGCAGAGAATCATCTATTGCTATTCTGGATTATGTATTTATGCCTATCCAGTCAATTAATAACATAACAAATGTTACTGTCATCCCTACACTGAATAGTGACCATAATATTCTGGCAATCACTTGGATGCAAATGCACCATAACACCCATGAGTATTACACACCTTCTATTGAACTTGGAGAAGGGAGGAATAGAATCAGATGTAATACTCATAAATTCAATAACTTATCAGACCTACTGCAGAATGAACTTGAGGCCCCATAGTGCTAAGACTGTACCGTATACTGGAACTTTACACTTTTTTGCTCAACCACCACAAAAAGCTGCAAGAAAGCACGTTTTGCATAAACATGTTCATGACCCATTCATACAAACCATGAAAGCCACTATGAGAAGAGCTATAACCTGGACTAGATAACACAGCCCATCAAATACACTGGAAAAAATTGCCAAAATTCACACAAATTATAAAAACCATCTTAAACAACATAGGGCACTGAAAGTCCAGATAGCAGGAGAACGTATGTTATCCGTCATTGCCTCTAAATCAGGCACTGAAGTATGGAAACTATTAAAAGACGCATTAAACAATGCATCATCCTCATGCCTACTGAACGCAATCATTGCCCAAACATGGATAACCCATTTTACAGTGATATTTAGCAAGCCCAACAGAATCTACTGAGAAGCAAATGATTAGTACTAATAACTAGGGGTGTACTGAACTTCGGCTTCGAGTAAGTATTAGGCCGAATTCCGGCTGAAAAAAAGCTATTCGGCTCCGGCCAAATAGTTTCTTGCTATTCGGCTCTTGACGAATACTTTGACATTCTCATTTGAATACAATGCAACAGGAACTCAGAAAGGCAAATATAGACTTCAGTTTAAAAAACTGAATAGAATTAGACCAGACAAATTTCTATCACACAGCTGAAAAATATCTTATATTGTAATCTGCTCTTTAGAACATGTTTTGTTACAGATTCTTAGACATATAAGGTGCCCATCTTTTATACTTAGCCTGCAACAAACACAGGAAAATCTTTTCTTTTGGCGAATGTTTATATGCAATGTGCACTTTTTTCAGTTGGAAAAGACAAACTGAAAGAACTGCGCATAGATACTTTCAGTTCCTGTCATGTCACTTCCCATTGCGTACGTCATAGTGTCCCTTTTCTTTCTTTAAGGACTTGAGTCTTGATTTTAACATCATCTGATATTTTATTAGGAATGATAAGTTGCATATGTTTGTGTATTGGCGAGAAGGAGTGGCTAGGATAAGTGAAAAGTGAGCAGCATTTGTTTGGGTGGGGTGAATAGTTGTGAGATGGAGTTCACACATTTCAGATTACCTCTTGACTTGTGTCCTGCCTGAGCCAACATAAGCCATTTAATACATTCCTATGTGAGCTGCTAAAATGTTTGGAAACTAGACCGCATCGACTTTGCAACTGGATAGAGAATGCAATGCATCTGATTCACAAAGGCAGTCCTTTTGCATTTGTGAATCCTCCTACTTTAACTGGCACTGAATATGCAACAATCTTCTGTACATTTGAACCCTTCATTTTGGTTAAATCTGCTTTTTTTCTGGCTTTTATACTTTAAATGAAGATGCTGCATTTATTACAATGAAGAGAAATAAAAGTATAGAATGCATTTAAAGTGTTGTTTTTTTGTTTTTTTAATAAGTGTGTTTTTTGAAGTTTGGAACATGATTTATTAAATAAAGCAACTATTCGTCTTCATATTCGGCTTCGGCCGGATAGTTGACAAACTATTCAGTATTCGGCCGAATACTAAATATGCTATTCGGTACAGCCCTACTAATAACCTCTGATCCTTAGTATTTCACTACCAAGGTGTACTCATACAAATTAACAGACTGAGTTCATCCCGTGCCCCAGGCCCAGATGGGCTATCAAACTCAACATTAAAAGCAAACCCGCACCTATGGGCACATATCTTAAATTTAAAATTTCAAAAAATTATAAACACTGGTCAAATTCAGACCTCCTGGAAAATGTCAATCATCATCCCAATATTCAAGAAGGCAATCGCAAAGATCCCTTGAACTATCAGCCGATTGCCCTTCTTGGTATTCCAGGAAAAAATGCTACTCGCCTGATATTAAAAGAACTTGGCAAGTGGTTAAAGGAAACATCTAAAATAGATATTCATCAATCAGGTTTTGCGGCAGGTTTGTGCAGAGCTGTCAACTTACTAATCTTATCTGTTATTAAACAACGGGCCTCATTCCGAGTATGGCGGTAAGGGATAGCAGCCACCGCTAACGAGAGCGGTGGCGGTAATCCCTTACCGCCATACTCCGAGTTCCCTTTGCGCCATGGAGGTTTTAACACCTGCTTTTAGCAGGTGTTAAAAACCATGGCGCTAAGGGACCTTGATGTTAATTACGCCACCGTAATTTACGGTGGCGTAATTAACGCCTTCCCCACTCCCATTATGCCCTATGGGGCCCCGCCGGTCCGGGTACGGCGTCAACCAAGGCGTTAATAGCGCCATTGGTTAGCGCCGTACTCGGAATGAGGCCCAACACGTTTTAACATCAAAGCAGAAGATCTATTTAGCGTTCATAGGGGGTCATTCCGAGGTTGGAGGTAAGGAATTACCGGCACCGGTAAGGGTGCCGATGCCGGTAATCCCTTACCTCCGTATTCCGAGGTCCCTTTGCGGGTCCTTCCTTACCTCCTGCTTTTAGCAGGAGTAAAGTACGGGACCCGCAAAGGTACTTCAGAGGTAATTACAGTACCGTAATTTACGGTGCCGTAATTACCTCCTTCCCCATTCCCATTGAGGGGCAGAAATGGGAATGGGGAAGAGCAAAAGGTGAATGGGGAATTACCGGTCCCTCCAACCCTGGAATGGACCGGTAATTACTCCATTCACCATGCCGGATTTGGGACGGTTTCGGAGGCAACCATGGAGCTAATTACTCCATGGTTAGCTCCAAACACGGAATGAGGCCCATAGACTTTAAACAGGCTTTCGACTCTATATAGAGCTACTATGCAAAAAGCTAAAGACAGCAGGATGCCCGATCTTTATTTTGGATCTAATATATGAATTATAAAATAACACTTCCATTCAGGTAAAACTAAATCAGGAAGATCTATTAACTGAGCATTTCCCTACCTACCGAGGCCTGAATCAGGGCTGCATTCTAGCTTCAACCTTATTTAATGTCTATATTAATGTCTTAAACATCGCCCTTGATGCAACAAGATCCTTTCCGGCCAAAATCGGCAAAGTCTTTATCTCATGGCTCCTTTATGCGGATGATCTGGTCATTATAGAACAGAGACCGATTGGACTCCAGAGGAAACTTGTCATGATGCCCGCTCCCGGGGAGCCGGTTCAAGCCCTGCGTCCCCGAAAGCGGACATCCAGTCCCCAAGGAAGGACCCAGCAACCCCATGCTTCGTGTTGTTCTGCATCTAGCAGCTGGACGCTCACCGTGTCTGCTCCTGCATCCTGACTTCTGCCAAGCCTGCCAGCATCCTGAATCACCTGCAAAGGAAGAGAAGAAGAGAACAGAAGAAGGAAAAGTCCTTACCTGCTAAAACCGCATCCCGGAGACATCTCGCCGACAATCCTGAAAAGGAAGACTTTTATTTAAAAGCTCATCGCGTTGATCGCTGCAGCGCCGCATTCCACTCACCTTTACAGGGCGCCTCCATGTTCAGCAGCGATCATCCGGATTCGCAGTCACGCCCCAGCGCCTAGGGAGAAAAAGACCAGAACAAAAGCTGAGAGAGAGAAGGGAATAAGGAAAGCTAAATCTCCATGTTAAGACTTACCTGCTGATTCATTCCCTCTCCATTTCGGGTCCGTGCCGCATCCTGGCATTTCCGGACCCCGGCCCCTAAGGGGAAAAAGAGACATCAGCGTTAATGAGCGAATGAAAAGACATTACCAAAAAAACGCTCATTAAAGACTTACCTGATTTCAACAAGGATTTCACCTCTCATCTCGGGTCGGTGCCTGTTCCCCGGCATTCCGTACACCGGCCCCTACGGGGAAAAAGACACTAGCATTAGTACATTAATGCATGGACACAAGGGGAACCTCTTATCAAAAACTTACCTGGAAGCCAAGCAAGTTTGGTTCTCACCAATCCGAAAATCCAGTGAAGTAACTGGATACCAACGCGCCCCTGCATCAGAAGCAGGATGGAGAGCTCGTCCTTCCAGACCCTACGGTGAGACGCTACGAGGAATCACAGAAGGGTTTTGAGGAGGGTGAGAGAAGAGAGGGGAAAGTGGGAGGCCGATTGCATTACCCCGCAGACAGTTAATCCCCTATTTTCGCCTACAGAAGGATACTTCTGCGAGCCAGACAAGCCAGATTTGGGGGCCCGGTCCAATCCGTCTTCCGAACCCTGCACATCACCTTAGAAGAGGTCACAGCAGCGCGAACCAGGCCAGCGCCTCCGTGGGAGTCAGGTGAGCGTTACAGAACGCGAAGCCTTCCTACAAATTCCCACCCAGGCGCTATGGAAAGTTCTGAGACTGATCAGTTGGCCCAATTACTGGGGGAATTACGGGCCGAAGTACATTCCGCTCGTCAAGAGACTAATGCCCTCAGGAGGGAATTAATAATATCAAAGGAAAGAACTGATGACCTGGCCAGACAGCTTTTGCAAGGTCAAGCTGGGCAAACTCCTCTACCCGGTTCTGGAGGGAACCCCGCTCCTGTGGTTTCCAGTAACCCTGTGCAGATTAATTAACCTGGAAACATGCCGCTGGCCCCACCCGAACGCTTTGCTGGGGACCCCAAACGATTCGCCGTATTCATGAATCAGTGTCGTTTGCACTTCCTATGCAGACCTGGGGCCTTCCCTAATGATCAGACCAAGGTAGCCTTTGTATTGTCATATCTCAGCAGCTGCGCTGCCGATTGGTCAGTTCCACTGGTTACTCAAGATGACCAGATTCTCCGTGATTTTCAAAGGTTTCAAGCAAGCATGGAAAGGTTATTTGCTCGACACTCTCAGGGGCAGGCTCTGGTTGACGAACTTCTATCCCTGCGACAGGGCAATCAGGACCTCCTATCCTATATTGCAACCTTTAATAGACTAATTGTGGAAACAGGATGGCCAGAGGATAAAAGAGTCACGTTGTTTTATCGAGGCCTACGCGGAGAATTTAAAGATGTCTTGGCCCAAGTTGTAAATCCGCCCCAAGAATGCACAGAGTATATAGACTTAGTGGTCCAATTGGATCACAGACTTCAAAACAGAAAAGCAGATCGGTCCAGGTTTGAGACCCGGGTGTTGGTCAAGAAACATGCTAATCCCAAGGGAGTTGATGTCTATGAGCCTATGCAAATTGGAGGGGTTAAAGGACCCTTAACTCAAAAGGAACGTGAAAGGAGGCGGCAGTTAAAATTATGTCTTTATTGTGGGAATTCTGGACACTTTCTACGAGATTGCCAGGCAAAACCGCCCCGAAAGGCGGTAGGAGCCGCTGATAAAAACCATGAAGACTCTGTTTCGGGAAACGACTCCGCCCGACAAGTGTAGGGGTCCGCTTGCCGAGCTTGAAAACTAACTCTCAGACCTCGCATTTCATTGTGCCAATGGTTCTCGTAGATCCAGAACAGCCTAAGCGGTTGCATGCAATAAAGGCATACATCGATAGTGGGGCTATTGGAAACTATGTGGATCGTGAATTGGTCTCTAGGATTAACCTCCCTCTCCGTCCTAAAACCAGCCAAGATGTCATCACCACAGTCGATGGAACTGAAATTGCCTCTGGACCGGTAACACATTCCACTACTGAGGTGACTCTTATTGGTCCCGACGGCCATCGGGAGGGTGTTGTGTTTGATGTAATCAAGGCTCCACAGTTTCAGGTTATTCTTGGAATCCCTTGGTTAGAGACACATAATCCTCGAATTGATTGGCGAGCTAAGAGAATAACCTTCCCGGATTGTACACAAACCTGCTACCCAGAAAACCTGAAGATTAATCTAGCATCTGTAACCTCAGCCTCCATGCAACTACCTCCGGAATACCAAGACTTTCAGGACGTCTTCCAAAAGGAACAGGCCAACACGTTACCTCCTCACAGATCGTACGATTGCCAAATCGATCTGGTGCCCGGTGCACAACCCCCTTGTAGCAGGATTTATGCCCTTACCGAACCCGAGAATCTGCATTTGAGACAATATTTGGATCAATACCTAGCTAATGGTTTTATTCGCCCGTCAAAGTCCCCGGCATCCTCGGCTTTGTTCTTCGTGCCCAAAAAAGAAGGCGACCTTAGAACTTGTATTGATTACCGCGCATTGAACCAGATAACGGTTAAAAACCGTTATCCTCTGCCTCTGATCCCTGAACTCCTTGACCAGGTGAAGGACGCTTGCATATACACCAAGTCAGATCTCTGGGGGCTTATCATCTGGTACGAGTAAAAGAAGGCGACGAATGGAAAACTGCCTTCCGTACTAGATACGGATTATTCGAGTACCAGGTGATGCCTTTCGGATTGTGTAACGCGCCGGCTGCCTTCCAATACTTCATGAATGATGTCCTTCGGGAACTCATCGATGTTTGTGTTGTCGTATATATCGATGACATTCTGGTGTACTCCTCTTCGGAATCTGATCACAGAAAACACGTCAGGGCAGTGCTTGAAAAACTGCGCCAACACAAACTATTTGCTAAATTGGAGAAATGTGTTTTCTATACCACAGAAGTCAAGTTTCTAGGTTTCATCCTAACACCCAAAGGAGTCCGAATGGACTCAAGAAAAGTGGATGCCATCCTCAAATGGCCATCACCTAGCTCTGTAAAAGGGGTTCAAAGCATGCTCGGCTTTGCCAATTTCTATCGCAGGTTTATCCCGGAATTTTCACGCGTGGTACAACCCATTACTGCACTCTTGAGGAAAAATAAACGTTTTGAATGGTCTGAAGAAGCCGAGCAGGCCTTTCAGGATTTAAAAGCTAAGTTGACCTCCGCACCTATATTGAAACACCCGCGTCCAGATCTCCCTTATGTCGTCGAGACTGACGCATCCAGCCTAGCCATGGGAGCTGTCCTGTCCCAAAGAGATCCCGAAACCAACCAAGTGCATCCCGTAGCATTTTGGTCCAGAAAATTCTCGGCACCCGAGGTTAATTATGCAATCACGGACAAAGAACTGTTAGCCATTAAGTCCGCTTTTAAAGCCTGGCGGCATTATCTGCTTGGCGCTCGACATACCATCACAGTGTTCATTGATCACCGGAATTTACAGTATTTGAAAACCGCCAAGGCTCAGTCATCACGGCAGCTCCGATGGGCTTTGTTTTTCGCTGAATTTGATTTCGTGATTACCTATCGACCTGGCTGCAAGAATGGCAAAGCAGACGCCTTATCCCGAATTGGAATGGGAGAATCTGATACAAACTCAGAACCAGTACCAATAATTCCCGAACAGAGGATTCTAGGCATGACTTCGTTACAGACGCTTGAAGACATTCAAGCCAGAGTGAAACAACTCATGGATCCTACAACCTTACAGGATTGGATACAAAAGGGATCAGACTTTACCATAGATAATGGTTTACCTTATTTCCAAGGACGCTTATTCCTACCACATAAGGAATTACACAAACTAGTTATTTCCGGTTATCATGATACATTAATAGAGGGACACCCCGGTATTGCCAAGACAGAGCAAAAGGTGAAACGACAATTTTGGTGGCCCTCTTGGCGAAAAGATGTTAAATCTTTTGTGATGTCCTGTGGTGTTTGCGGCCAAAATAAAAGTCAAAAGAAAAGACCAGCCGGTCTCCTTCAACCTCTAGACATACCGCATGGATTTTATTACGGACCTGCCTCCTTGTTCGGGGTACAATACTATTTTTGTAATTGTGGATTTGTTTTCCAAAAACGGCCCACCTTATTCCTTTGAAAGGTTTACCTTCAGCTTCTGTCCTAGCCAAAGAATTCCTCGAAAATATTGTTCGGCTACATGGATTCCCATCTATACTAATCTCTGACCGGGGAAGCCAATTCATTTCCCACTTCTGGCGCAAATGTTGTCAAATGGCGCAGATCGACGTAAGATTATCGACCAGTCACCACCCTCAGACCGATGGTCAGACCGAGAGGACAAATCAGACCCTTGAGCAGTACTTACGGTGTATGTTACAGCAATCTGAAAGCAACTGGAAAGACATTCTTTGGATAGCCCAATACGCATATAATAATTCAGTACACTATGGAACTGGCCACAGTCCTTTTTATACTTTGTTTGGGCATCACCCTCAAACCTCAAACCTTGACTCACATCAGAACCTCGGAATGCCTGCAGTAGAACATCTGCATTCTACAATTACCCAAGCCTTTAAAGAGGCAACTACACATTTACAACAAGCCAAGAGAAAATACAAGGAGAATGCTGATTTACATCGGAGTGAAGCACCTCCGTATCAGATTGGGGATCAAGTGTGGTTAGCTACCAGACATTTACCACTCAAAGGGCCTCGAACTTTTAACCCAAAATATCTGGGACCTTATTCTATTACGGCAATAATTAACCCAGTGGCTGTTAAACTTGATTTACCAGCTATTATGCGAATTCACCCTGTTTTTCATGTGTCACTTCTGAAACCTGTGGTACCCGGAACCCGACTACTCGAACCTCCAGAACCTATTCTAATAGATGGGGAGCCCGAATTCGAAGTGAAGAACATTTTAGACTCAAAAATGTTTAGGTCAAAACTGTTCTACCTAATTGATGGGAAGGGGTACGGAACTCAGGAGAGGTCGTGGGAACCCAGCGACCATGTGCATGCACCTCGATTAGTCAGGAAATTCCACCGACTCTTCCCAGACAAACCAAAACCCCCGGAGGGAACAACCTTGGGAGGGGTCTTGGGGGGGAGTGCTGTCATGATGCCCGCTCCCGGGGAGCCGGTTCAAGTCCCCGAAAGCAGACATCCAGTCCCCAAGGAAGGACCCAGCAACCCCATATAGGGGCCCTTTGGACAGTGTCCTGGCGCATATGGCGCCAGGCTCATAAAAGACATCAGTCCTTGCGCCATAGGCGCCAGGCTCATTATGGGAGTGCTTGGGTGCACTTACCTGATGCAGACCATGCTGCAGAATCCCGGCCTCCTTGAGGCCTGAAAGGAACTACTTTACCTGTGGGACTAATTTACCATCCGGGCGTGGTCGAGGAAGGATACATACCTGGAACTTCTTCCAAGGCTATTTAAACCCCACCCGAACAGCCACACATGCTTCGCGTTGTTCTGCATCTAGCAGCTGGACGCTCATCGTGTCTGCTCCTGCATCCTGACTTCTGCCACGCCTGCCAGCATCCTGAATCACCTGCAAAGGAAGAGAAGAAGAGAACAGAAGAAGGAAAAGTCCTTACCTGCTAAAACCGCATCCCGGAGACATCTCGCCGACAATCCTGAAAAGGAAGACTTTTATTTAAAAGCTCATCGCGTCAATCGCTGCAGCGCCGCATTCCACTCACCTTTACAGGGCGCCTCCATGTTCAGCAGCGATCATCCGGATTCGCAGTCACGCCCCAGCGCCTAGGGAGAAAAAGACCAGAACAAAAGGTGAGAGAGAGAAGGGAATAAGGAAAGCTAAATCTCCATGTTAAGACTTACCTGCTGATTCATTCCCTCTCCATTTCGGGTCCGCGCCGCATCCTGGCATTTCCGGACCCCGGCCCGTAAGGGGAAAAAGAGACATCAGCGTTAATGAGCGAATGAAAAGACATTACCAAAAAAACGCTCATTAAAGACTTACCTGATTTCTACAAGGATTTCACCTCTCATCTCGGGTCGGTGCCTGTTCCCCGGCATTCCGTACCCTGGCCCCTATGGGGAAAAAGACACTAGCATTAGTACATTAATGCATGGACACAAGAGGAACCTATTATCAAAAACTTACCTGGAAGCCAAGCAAGTTTGGTTCTCACCAATCCGTAAATCCAGTGAAGTAACTGGATACCAACGCGCCCCTGCATCAGAAGCAGGATGGAGAGCTCGTCCTTACAGACCCTAAGGTGAGACGCTACGAGGAATCACAGAAGGGTTTCGAGGAGGGTGAGAGGGGAAAGTGGGAGGCCGATTGCATTACCCCGCAGACAGTTAATCCCCTATTTTCGCCTACAGAAGGATACTTCTGCGAGCCAGACAAGCCAGATTTGGGGGCCCGGTCCAGTCCGTCTTCCGAACCCTGCGCATCACCTTAGAAGAGGTCACAGCAGCGCGAACCAGGCCAGCGCCTCCGTGGGAGTCAGGTGAGCGTTACAAAACTGAGCATGCTACTAACCTCTGCTATGGCAATCTCATTGATTATTAATACAAGCAAATCAAACATTTTAACCCTATCAGCAACCAAGGGGAAAAAGGTTAACTTTGACTGGTCTATACGCAATCAACAGTTAGAATTAATTCATGGGTTTTGCTACTTAGGTCCGAATATCAATAATGTGTGCGATATTCCATACAAAAAAGAAATTAAATTTAAAATGCTACATCCCAGGCAAAACTAATACAATGCAAATATGCTAAATTCTCGTGCACACCAATCATATTATACTATAAACAGAAAGTTGTCCTAGTAGTTACCTATGAAGCCCAAGCGAAACTTGCAGAACATCATCCTAACTGGGACTACATAGAAGGGATCTATTAGAAGGAAATACTAATGCTTCCAAAAAGTGTACCCATTCAAATCATTTGTTTCAAATTGAGCTTGGTGTCTTTGGAAATGATAGCAGATTAGCAAACTCTGGCACTATATAGAAAATGTGTAATGCACAAAGCACATTTGTTAAGCTTAATTTCAGCTATCACATATTGTTTAACAATTAACTATGATAAATCCCTGGACTCTTGGAAAGCCCACTGCTTGAACACTATGGAAAAAGCTGATATCGATCAGAATCTACTCATATACAACCCTGAGCGTGTAAAAGCAAAACTTTACCAATGCGATTGGGGATTACTGTGGGACAAATGTCACAAATATAAGACATTTAAGAATGGTAATTTTATGGTTAAACCATTAAAGCAAATGTCAAAATATCTTTTGAAATTCCCAGACCATAAATATCGGAATAATATCATGCGACTGTGTTGTGACCTATCGCCTACAAAAGCCATATTAGATTTGCGGTCGAAGCATCCAATGTCATCCAACTCGTCTAGATTTTGTGACTCCACTACCTCAAATGAAACACTTGAACATCTCCTGGTCGAATGCATAAGCTTAGCCGTTATGAGGAAAGAATTCTTGCATACATTTTTCCATTAATTCAGGATACTGAGCCTCATTACGAGTTTGGAGGCAGTCATGCCCTTAATAAGAGCATGGCTGCCTCCAAACTCGGGTCCGTGTCTGTGGTCCCTGAATGGGGAAATACCAGGCCATTCCGACTTTGGAGGGCCCGGTACTTCCCCATTCAGGGAACCCAGACCCGGACCATTCCCATTCCCATTGAGCCCCCATATGGCTCAATGGGAATGGGGAGCATGCTAACAACGGGCCCGTTAATGACGGGCCTGTTGTTAGCATGCTGGTCCCCTTGCGGAACCCGCAAAGGACGTCTGGTCTGACCAGACGTCCAGAGCGGGTCCCGCGAGGAGACCTCGTAATGAGGCGGCACAGGGTTAACGTCGCCGGCACCTTTACCGGCGCCGTTAACCCCTTACCGCCTCATTTGTAATGAGGCCCATTGTCTCCCAAACAAATGTGGTTTATGATATTTCATGCAAATCACATATTATTAAACAGAGCAACAGTCAACTTCCTGATGAAATTAAACCTATAAGGATAGTTGACTATGAAACAGAGATTAAAACAGGATACCAGGATACCAGTAATGTGAATGCAATATCACCTTATCATGCTGTGAAACATCTGTAACTAATTGCCCTTTAGTAATAGCCTTTTCTGAGAATGATACCCCAAGAATCCTCATTAAAGCCTGATAAGAAACAATAACCCTATGATAATCACAAGCTAGTGAAATCTCTAACCTAAACCAATGGATGAGTTAGGGAATGTGGGAGTAGACCATAATACTAGTACTGGACGTGCTAAATACTAATACTGTCATCAATACCCATGGTGGTAGAGTTGGATTTTATCACCTACTGTTGGTCTACATTAGAATATGTTACTGAAAATGTGCTTTTTGAGAATCAACTGCAAAGTAATCATTTATGTTATTACATTTTATCCTTGAGTTGTTAATGAATTGTTAACAAATGTCTTAATAGCACGTAGGTATGATTGGCACAATTAATTTATGAATTGTATAAAAAAAATTGTTTGAATGTTGTATTTAAAAGATGTAAATATAAATTGTAATGAAACATGTGGTTTATTTTTAAACTTTATATTTGAAAGGTTATTCTATGCAACCAAAACAAATAAATAATATTGTCTGATCCAACCCTGAGTCAGCCATCACTCCTGTTTCGCTACCATTCACTTTGATGACGCAATGCAGCTTTTCTCCCCTGTCTCTTGAGCTGTTAGCCATTATTGTGGTTGGTTTTCCTTCTTCCGACGAACTGTTTCCACTCACGTCTTCATCCACACGGACAGAAGTCACTTTCGTGTTGCGCCACTTACATGCAAACGCAATGTTGCCAAACCTTTTGCAGTTGGAACATTCCTTGTTCCTGGCAGGACACTCTCTGTCATTCACCAGGTGGCGTGTACTGGCGCACCTGTGACATTTAAGAGGTTCCCGCCTACCCCGCTTCTCTTCTCTGAACTCGCGTGGCGGTTTGTCTTTCCTGCCTCTGAACATCACATCCTGCACCTCCGAGGCTATCGAACTTCCTGCAAACTCCTTGCATATTCCCGCTGTTTCTGCGACTGTTCTTGCTATCTGAATAGCCTTGTCCAGTTGCAGCTCTTTCTCAAGGATAAATTTGTCCTGTACTTTCCTGCTGTTAGTGTGCACTGTGAGCATGTCGCAGATCATGTTCTCTGTGTTGTCTCTGAAACCACATAGCTCCGCCATTTCCTGCATTTTCATCACATAGGGCCTCATTCCGAGATTGGAGGTAGTGAATGCGCTATTTGCGCCATGAATGCCTCCAATAACGGTATCGGCACCGGTCTCGTTCAATGGGGATTTACCAGTGTAGTCCGACATTTGTGGGACCGGTAAGTCCCCATTGAAAAAACCATTTCCCTTTCCTATTTGAGCCCCTATAGGGCTCAATTGGAATGGGGAAGTAGCTAATAACGGTACCACAATTTGCGGTACCGTTATTAGCTCTGAAGTCCCTTAGCGGGTCCCGTCCATAACACCTGGTCACACCAGGCGTTAAAGGAGGGACCCGCTAAGGGAACTCGTAGTAGGGCGGTAAGGGATTACCGGCAACGGTCTCCTTACCGGTGACCGTTATCCCTTACGGCCCCACTCTGAATGAGGCCCCTAGTCATCTACAGGTTCGGTAGGCTCCTGTTTCCGGCCGTAGAACCTGCTCCTGTGCAGCACTTTTTCTCCTTCTCCTGTCATCTGCAATCACTTCGGGCATCAGACTGGCAAATACCCTCTGGCCTTCTACCCCCAATGCATTGAGGAGCATAGCCCTCTTCCTCGCAGCTGGGAAGTCCATGCTGCCCACTGCCTCCACACACGTGACAAAAAGGGGCTCCCACTGAGACCATGGTATCTGGAGATTGCAGGAATGGTGGTGGTGGGGTTGTGCCTTGCATTGTGTCTGATGTGAGTCCTTGTATACTTCCTTATCGCCCATCCCTGCCCACAGGAGTCTGGGTTCATCACGTTGGAGCTTTGAAAAAGTCCAATTGAAAGGCATTGGAAACCGTTTTACTTCAGGTCGGCCACACCTAAAATGTTACTTGTCTTCAGTGAACGAGTTGGGCAGGAGTCAGTGGCGTGAGCCTGCCATGAAGCTTCATTGGAGATATATGGCATACTCCTATTATCATTCTCTACAGAGTCTCTGCCATTGGCTATCAATTTACCATCCAGCCAGGGGTGTCTCTTTGACATTAGTTTGGTGTGGGGCATTGGGATGTTCCACTTCTTTGTGGGAGGAGGGGTAGGAGGAGGCAGGGGTGGCATGTCAGGATTTAACCCAGGGCTCGGGAGTCACTTATTGCCAAGTTATATGATGGTATTGTACATTCCAGGTTTTCAGAACTAAACAGTGACCTCTTTAGGGGCAAATGAGAAATGTCGTTAGTATTCTGAGTTCAGTTCCAAAATACCAATCAAGAGTCATGCCCACCTGCCCAAAGACGCCTTTGCATATCGTGTCACTTGTTGATACTGTAGTCTCACTGTAGTGGGCCAGCTCTGTGTGATTATGCAGCCCCTCAGTTGCTTCACAGGTTATTTCTTCTGTGTAATGTGAGAGAGATTGACACTGGTCGGGAAAGGATGGAAGGGGCAGAGTTTGGCACCTCAGTTCGAACACTATAGGCCCGATTCATGGAATTTGACCACGGTTCAAAGTGACTTTGCACTGCTGAAAAATGACTTTGCACTGCCGACACAAACCCTGATTCATGGAACTGTGCAAAGTGTATTTTTGCAGTGCACATTTATTTTGGAATGCAAAAATGACCTCTTTCAATGACTTTGAACTGCATAAATACACTTTGCACAGTTTCATGAATCAGGATTTGTGTCGTTTGTGCAAAGTCACTTTGGCGCACACACGTGGAGTGCACAGTCGAGTGCTGTTACACTGCTGTGGACCCGCTGAGCATTGCCCTCTGATCGCACACTGATTGTGAGAACGGCTCCTTAACTGCATTCCTTGTAGTTCGTGAAAGAGACTTATGGTATGAGAATTCAAGCAACTCACCGTGTAAAACCGACTATAGACTGTTAAACCATTTAATAACTATTATATTCTATATTTGTTACAGCGTGGTTAAGTTCCACCTACTATTCTATGGCAAGGCAGGAGGCTCCTATTATGCATTACAATCTTTACTCTGAAACCACAGCAGCAAAGAAAAAACTTTTACAAACAAAAAAGTTTGAAACACAGAACTAAATAGAGTTCATGTCAATGTAAGGGGGAACTCCCAAATCCATCATGGAGGACAGGTCATGACCTGCAGGAGACCAAGGGCCAGGGAACCTCCTCTATATAAGTCCTTTACTCCAATCCCAACTCCTATTTCTTTGCTGCTGACACCACAGCCAAGTCACTCCTTGTGTTGTGTCTTGCATGTTAGTCAGTAGTACTAAGCCGTATTAGTACATTAAGGCTGTAAATTGTGTAAATGTATATGTATTTAATATCCTTTGTTGTATAAGGGAAGTTGTTCTGATTTAGCACTGTATCTGGGAGACCGCGTGCGGCCGTTGCTTTAATTAATGTGTTTGTGTTACAATAACGCTCACGCTTGTTTACCTCTGGCTATTAAGTGTGTTATATTAGCAAAGCTTCTAGTGAGTGTGTACTGTTTTCTTTAGAGGTCGCCTGGGAGGGCTGGCCTTCCCTGTGATGGTTCCACATTTCTCTCTTAAATCTCCTTCCCACTCATCCTCACGTTCACTGGCCTAATAAATCTGTTTTCTGGCTCTAATGACCTATGTAAACAGTTGTTTCGTTGACTACCAGCTTTCATCATTGAAATAAAAGGGTAAGCATTGCTTCTCTGTGATTTTTCGGCGCCCGGACCTCCGTGTTTGTTTATTTTAAACGCCTGGGAGTTCCAGATGCTGCAGAGGGCGTGCCTGCCTTGTGGTGCTACCGTTACGCGCCGGGATGAAGGATGCTGCTAAAGGTTCAGAACCGGCGCGCACAAGCCCATGTGTTTGTTTTATTTTTGAAATGCCTGGAAATACCAGGTACTGTAGTGGGCTTGCCGGCCCTTTGTGGTGCACGCCGGTCTGAAAGAAGCTTCTGCTTCGGACCTGGCGCGCACAAGCCGTGTGTGTTTTTATTCAAGCAAATAGGTTGTTATGTAGCAAAGATTCTGCTTCACTACAGAAGCTGGGTAGATCAATGATTGAGCGACATGATTACAAGGTAGGAAGACCTGGGTTTGTTTCCCCTCATATTTTGTACATATTTATTTAAGCGACAAACTACGCCTACACCAACCGACAAGAACACTAAGATCAAGCACCGACATACGCCTGGAACCAAAACCCTACAACAGAAAAAACTCAGAGGATCGTCCTTCTCTCACCAGGCACCCAAAACCTGGAATGACCTACCTAAGAATATACGGAATACAACAAACCACCTAGCATTCAGGAAACTCCTCAAATCATGGCTCTTAAAAGCGCAACCACAGCGGAGATGCACCAGAACACCCAGACATTAAAACAATGACGAAAATAACTCCAACCTCGACCACTCTCAAATTGGACAAACACTCAAACCAAATAACCAACCACTCGACAGAGCATAAGACATCATGGAAAATAGCCACATAGGAAGGCTGCAGAGACTGACCACATACCTAGACCCAGATGAAAGTCCCAAGTAACTCTCCCACTCGTACGTACCGGATGAACATATCCAGACCGGCAGACGCATCTGGATAGACGTTGGCCGGCGTTGCATCTGGATAGGATCGATTGAAGGACAACATGCCCACGCCCAGAAAACGTGAATGCTAACATGTGCCACACCTAGAATTGTGAACACCGGCCTGCGTGGCGCTCAGATGGAGTTGTGAATCTTAGCATGCACACACCTGGACGGGTCTCTAGACACTAGCCTGCGCCACATCTGGATGGGGGTGTGAGGGTTGGCATGACCACACCTGGATGGAGTCCTAATCATTGGCCGGCACCACGTCTAGATGGGAATATGAAGGGCCAACAGGCGTCACACTCAGACTGAACTACAAATGTTAGCATGGTAAAGGTCAGGTAACCCACTAACTAATATAAGCTCAAACTCTGCATACTTATCTAACTCAAAAACTCACACAACCATCTCTCGCACAACAAGCCGCATGCACTTCACAACACTGCAACAACACATAAGCCAGAACAACAGCACACGCGGACTGACTCAATCCGATACCCGCACCAAAGCTCAGCACCCGGTGTATACTGAGTTGAAGCTGCCAACAGAACACCACTCCTCTCACTATCCTACTCTCTTCTTCACCTTACTAACCCATCCCATCTTTATCGTTTACAGATCCGCCTGAGCGCCTGGGGACCAATTCCGTTTGTGACGGTGCACGGTACAAATACCTTTAACATTTAATTTTAACATTTAACATTTAACATATAGGTTTTAAAAGGAAATTATATATTTTAATTTCATATTTTAATAAGAATTTGTTTTATATATGGTTTGCGGTTACTTGGCTGCAGTGGCTCATTGGCAATGCGCCTGTCTTTGAAGAAAGGCCACGCAGAGGGACAGGGGTTTGAATACCGCTAAGAAATAAATTAAAATACAAGCCCGCCCGCTCAGGAACCTAATGCACTGCCAGTCTGCAGCTTTCTTGGGGTGCTGCATATGGCATTGGTGATTACCTTCACTGTAGGTGTGCCATAACCTGCTCTGTGGCAGGCTTTGCCTGTGTTCTACTGCGAGGTTGCCCCCTTGTGTACTGCTGGTTGCCATACCCTGCTAGGGTGAGCAGTTTGAGGTACACTTGCTCAGGGTATCTCTCGCTTAAAGTCAGCAACTTTGTTTGAGTACTGCATATGGCGTTGGTGATTACCTTCACTGTAGGTATGATATGATATGATGGGTTATTTATAGCGTGCTTAATACCAGAGGCTTCTGGGCACGGACCCGGGGGTCAAACCTGTGGTGCACTGTGTTGTATTGCTTCCAGGGCGAGCACACTGCCCCTGAGCTATCCTCCTGAGACTTGTGCCATAGCCTGTTCAGTGGCAGGCTTTGCCTGTGTTGTACTACGAGGTTGCCCCTCATGGACTGCTGGTTGCAACACACTGCTAGGGTGAGCAGTTTGAAGTACACTTGCTCAGTGTACTCTTTTGCTAAACAATATTTTAAGCTGTGCGTGAAGCACATTAACGTTCCTGTTGGCAGTAGCCCGAATGGCTCATTAAGCATCAGCTTTTTATAAGGGGCCTGAGATCGGACCCCTGTAGGGGCGTAACGCCACTTTCTAGGGGCATTAGTTTGTATTTTATATTTATTTATTTAGTAATTCAAAGAAAAGGGTGTTTGGAGGGTTGTTAACAGACCTATAGGGGGGCCTACCCTCCTCTCTAGCCATCACTCACATGCTAACCTTAGTCTTTTGTAAAAATCAGTTGGCCCATAGTTTAGTTAGTACCGGACAACTCAGTCTTCTTTTCCTTAGGCATTTCATTTACAATAACAATTGCCAGCTCAGTCCCTATATGCTTATACAAATAATTGGTGATCTCTACTCTACTCGCCTTCATAAGGCGTTAAAATATTAGATGGTATCCTTCTTTGCCCAGAAAAGGGAAAGACCCCCAAAAGGGGGATAGATGAAGACTAGAAGGATTGTACCGTGTGTTGTTTCTTGACTAGCTGCAGAGAGAAATATCCACTAATTTCCCTAATGACGTGCACAAGCTGTGGGGCATGATGGGTGCATGGGGTTTGCCTGCTCGGCAACACCATTTCCAGTCCTGAAAGGGTGGTGTGTTTTCCCTTTCTATTTGTCCCAATATGTCATTAAACGAGCCAATGTTAAAAATGTTGGCGGGGACAAGGTCAGCTCAAAGGCAACTGTTTAGTCTTGTAAGCAAGACAATGTTGAGCAACCCAGGGTCTCACCCTGATGCAGTGTTTAGGAAACACTGGCTGATGTCAGAGGTAAAGATGACCTAATAATAATAAAGTTATAGCGCCGCCCCTATAGCCTTTTTTCTCCCAAGACTTTGCCTATCCCGCTAATTTGTCTAGCAGTGTACACAAATTCTCCTCTGCTCGAGGAGTACAAGCACAGTTTTTTACTCTCAAGGCTCGTTGCAGTTTATAGATGGCTGTTTATTTTCATTCTTTTCCCTTGACAGTTTTTCTCCTTGATCCTTTCCCCTGATCTCTGGAGAAGCTGGTCAGCCTTTCAGGCACACAGAGGTACAGACCTAAATTTGGAAGGGTCGGTGGTCCCAGTTTTCCTTCACAGTTTTTTCAATTACCGAGCACGATAATTATCCCAACCACTGCCCCTCCCCCGCTACCCATTTAAGGGGGGATTGCCTACTAAATTACACCTCTGGGAGGATCTCCTGATGGTTTTCTGTTTTTCCTTTAGCGTAAGTTCTCGTTCATGACCAGTGTGGAGCTTGCGCTGGACAATTTGCTTCACGTCTGTTCCCTTTCCACTTCACCAGTTTCCTGGTATTTCACTAAATTAGCGGAGCCGCTGCAGGCTCACCTCAGGTCCCAAGAGGTCCGGATGATGCTTGTTTTTGTTTCTGGTCTCTCCGTTTTCCAGTGTCCAGTGGAGTTAATGGGGGCCTTCTCTTACAGTCATGGGGGTTGGTTTTATGTGCAAGAGTATATATTGAAGAGAGGTAAGGTTTTTTCCTTAGATAAGTAGAGGAAGTTTATCTTTTGCCTAGGAAGGCAGAATCTCCCTCAGTGGCATAGAGGAGTCTGGGAGGGGTGTTCTTTTCCATTCATGTTATTATGGCCTCTCTGTCACTGGGCATTTCAGCAACCCAGCATTAGCCATCCCTGCAAGTGCCTGTCAGTACGATTGCTCAAGGAGACACTTCGTTAGTGACTGGGTTCACTTAGCGATCTGCATGGCCGGTAGACCTTTTTGGTTCCCTCTGGAGATTGCTCTGCAATAAAGTGCTAGCACAGTGTGCTGGGCGTGTCTAGATAGTTCAGATTTACTAAGACAAAGGCTAGTCCTCCGTAAAGCCGCTTCATATTAACTGTTTAGTGATCAGTTTTTCTTTGCAGTCTAGGGTCTTTCTCAAGCCTTTATGTTGCCCTAGGGGTTTTATCAACCATGGGGGGGGGATAGGTACAAGCACGTAGCGCTTCTAGCAGGGAGTTCAGGCATCACTATGATGGGAGCGATTGGGTGTAAGATACGTTCCTCTTTGCCAAATGTGTCTCTTAAGGGTCAGGTTTATGTAAGTATCTCCCTATGGTCATGATAACAGAGTTCCTTTTTTCAGGGGGTCTGAGGGTTTCCCTCTTTACGGTTTGACGAATGTAGCTCTTCCTGGGGTTTTTTCAAGGATTTGGGGAATATCTCTGTCATCAGTGTCCCCTGGTTGGGCTCTTCTTAGTAAGGATATTATTTAACACCTACCTGCTGGGTTTCAGGTGTGGCCCCTCTCTTCCATCCCGCTTCTGCCTCCAGAAGATGTAATCCTTTTCTGGGTTTAGAAAGGTTTACTGGTATAAATGGTGTACTTAAGGACAGGACGTGGGGTACACTCTTCTGGGTGCACAAGGCTCTCAAATCTTTTGCTTTTTAGCTCCACCTAAGCTAGGTTGTCCTATAACATGTTAATAAGGTGTCCCTTTGACTCCCACTTGGGCCTTCTACCAAAGGTTTGCCATTCCAATTCTGTTTCTCCAGGGTAGTGATGTGATGTGTCTTGTTTCTATTATGATTCCTTTCATCAACACATGGGATGGAACCAACAATCCTTTCACCCCTCCGGGGGTATCATTCTTTATATCCGGTAGAACTAAGTGTTTAACTTCTTCCCTTTACAGTCTAAGTACCGTAAGGTGGTATGACTTTAAGTGTTTTAAATGTTTGATGTTGAAGACAAAGGAGCTTATTATTCCTATGTTTTCTCCTGCCTATTACTATAGGAAGACTTTTGTATGGTGTTCCCCCTCCCCCTCTTTTTAACCAGTTGGTTTTGGTGGCCTGCTCGAGGAACGCTGGAATTGGCACATCTTCCTAGTTTCTTTGCACTTAAGGACAGTTATTGGGGCAGCTTTGCCTGGGGGAATACATTTGCAATCAGTTGATTGGTCAAAATGGAAACATTTAAAACACTTCTCCTATTATTATGGCATTGTCACTATTGTATTGATCATGTTGTAATTAATATGATGCAAGGGCTTCAAACTTGCATGATAGGAGCCTCCTGTCTTGCCATAGAATGACTAATACCCCTCACTAGCATGAGAAGGGGTTTTAGATTCTATTAAAGATAAGGAGGTGAATATTAAACCACCCACCCACCCTTGATATGATATGATATGGCATTTGTAGCGCGCCTATACACAGGTGTTTTAAGAGAGAGCATTCTTTGGTTTGTTGTTCTTCCCATCCACCCACCCTTCTTTGCTTGTTGTTCAGCTTTGGGCTGAGATGCTCTGTTCAGGAACGGTAGTAACAGTTACAAGATGTGGAGAGTGCGTGATCCGAGAGCTTTGCTGGATTGTGTTATCATCTGGTTTGTGCAGTGGACCTCTGGTTCAAGACAGCTACAGAAAGAGGAGTTGGGATTGGAGTAAAGGACTTATAGAGAGGAGGGTCCCTGCCCATTGGTCTCCTGCAAGGCATGACCTGTCCTCCATGATGGGTTGGGGAGTTCTCCCTTAAATTGACATGAACTCTATTTAGTTCTGTGTTTCAAACTTTTTTGTTTGTAAAGGTTTTTCTTTGCTGTTGTGGTTTCAGAGTAAAGATTGTAATGCATAATACTCAACTCCTTGTCTTTAATAGAAACTAAATCCCCTTCTCACGCTTGATAAGTCATTATCACTGTGAATATTTAAACAAGCACATGCACGCACCCGCACGCGCGCACATGTGGAGTGCACAGTCGAGTGCTGTTATGCTACTGAGGACCCGCTGATTGCATGTTGATCGTGAGAACGGCTCCTTAACTGCATTCCTTGCCGTTCGTGAAGGAGACTTATGGTATGCGAATTCAAGAAACTTACCCTGTACAACAGACTATAGACTGTGTGTGTACCCATTTAACAACTATATTTTTCTGTATTTGTTACAGCGTGGTTAAGCTCCACCTACTATTATCACTGTGAATATTGAAACAAGCACACGTGCGCACACGCACGCGCGCACTTGTGGAGAGCACAGTCGAGTGCTGTTACGCGTGCGCAGGGAGCATTTTCCAACCATTTATCTCGGATAATTTTAATATTTTTCCTCATTGTCTCTCCTAGTGCGCCAGCCTCAACTTTGGACCCACACATTAATGGCGGTGTACATGCTGATTTCGGAGATGCCGGGTCGAGCAGCGGCAACGGTTGAAGTTCAATCCAGTGTCAGAGTGGCCCACAAAGATCTCCTTAAGAAGGCACCGGTACTGCAGCTGGTTTCGGCAACTAAACATTGCACCTCTAAAGGAAATTACATTAGAAAATGTCAAATTGTAGAGGGCTCCAATGCATCAAATATCCTTCCAGAGTTGGTACATCTGGCTGTTGTGGAGACAGTTCAACCATTCGAGGGATCTCCCATTGCAGCCGACGCACTTAAAGGCATAGGAGGGAATCAGTTACCAACAGATTTGGAAATCTTGGCATGCCTTACGCATGTAATTCTAGATGCTGATCAGGAAATATTTTCAACTCCAGATATGTTGCCACACATTCCCAGTGTTGAGCACAGTGCTATTACAATTCATGTCACTGATTATACCCAATGCACGCTACTTTACTCACAAGTTGTGCAGACCACACTAGACCAGAATCCAGGCACCACACCAGAAGTCCTGGCTCGAACACTAACGATCGTCATATTTAAACTCATCACGTGCCTATTTTATTGAGCCCATTAGCTGTTGAAACTCAATGGAATACCGCTGCCCCAAACGCCAGTTTGAATTTATATAATTCCCCCATCCTAATACCTGATACTCAGTACGAAGGAAATTCCTCAATCTCTTCCAACTCATCTGCAGCTTCTTTCGCCAGACCGACTCCTATGCCCTCGTTTGGACTGATCCATCCAGCAAATCTAATGCTAGAAACTAAACTGGGTTCCATCAATACGGTGATGTATTCCCTTTTAGAAATTCACGAAGCAAGGGAAAAGATAATTGATGCACGTATCAGCTCTCTAAACCTGATAATGTGAAAAGTCAACTGGTTAGCCGCAGAAATCATACAGCGGAAACCAGACCCCTATGGCTGTGCCCCAACAGGTGCTCCACCTCTCGGCAGATCACATCCTCACTACCCCCTCTCGCGGGTGGAGATGGATGGGGAGAGGGCCGGAGCAGCAGTTATGGAAGCAATAGCAGACTCAACAATATCAAATGAAACAAATCTTGTTATAGTTAACACAACTATATGCAATGAACCTGAAAATCTCCAGCCTGACGGAGAGCATATCCCTACAGTATCTGATCTGACGGAGCTTCCGACCTAAGATTTATTCCAGCCCATACCTCGTAAGCGGAAAATGAGAAAATGCAACGATCTGATTAAACAGGAAATTGCTTAAAAAGCTAAAAATAAGCCAACGACAAAAATAACCATAAAATTCAAAGCCAATAAATGTATTGAGAACTTATCAGTTCCAGCTACCACGGCTGTAAATATCCACTCATCAACCAAAATCACACCAGCGAGCAGTGATGTGGTTATAGATCAATAGTCGCCGCGCAGAGCTCCCCTCTTAAGCAGATCGATATCGAGGGGGCATGTTCCCTCTCAGGCTGGTCAAACAGCTCATGACATTGATCACACCTGACCAGACCACAGTGCTGGAGAGGTGGAGTCAACTGCAGAGCTGATGAATCTTTCTACATACTCTATTTCCTCGCCGCCATAAATGGAGGCCATTCTTGAGAGCCTACACTACCTACAGGACCCATTCAAAACCAGTAAATCATCAATCCATCGAATGGTTCTGCAAATTTCCAAACGTTGGAACAAAGAAGAGCATACAACCGAAAGAGACTTGAGTTTGCTCATGTTCTGAATAGAAATCATCAGACTCATTCTAGATAGCAACCTCATATTCTTTTGATGAATCACAAGTTGTTGATTCAGCAAGACCTGTCAGGCTCTCAATCTTGCGCGGAGGTAGCACGTACACCTACCTCCCTGTTGGGTCTTGGTGCCTGGCTTGGTAGAAAACACAGGCCCCCGCGACCCGGTAACTGGGAAAAGGGTTAGGGAGTGGTTATGGATAGGGAAGGGGGGTTTAGGGGAAGGTCCGCCTTGATGTGCCCTGCTGGGGCTCCTGAGATCGAAGGTACTCCGCTCTTGCACATACACTCTCAACCATGCAAACTATGGCCTCAATTCAATGACACTGTATCAGTATTTACACATAACACCTTATGCAGAAGCGTTCCTGTCACGCTTTGGTTTAAAACATTTCCTTGGTTGTTTCTCAATCACAACCAAATCATACTATAGACCCCTGCAATTATTTCCAAGCACAATAGTTGGAATAACCAAACAGCACTTAGCTTCGAATGATGCTGCTGAGTTGCATGCAAGGCTGCTGCCCAGTTCTTGCCGTAGCACTACGGCGACGAGATGAGTTCTTGGTGACAGTACAATGGTGCGCTGCTACAAGAGAACCAAAAACAAATAAGAGTCTAGGTCAAAGGCCGCATTGCTTCACACGGTACTAAGAACATTTACAATCTGCTCAGAGTTAGCAAGATGGCGTGTTTCTGCACACGGAGTAAAGTACACCAGTTACCTATCTGCAACTTGGTCTTTCCTACACAATGAAGTGGTGCTGAGGCTTCCCACAGCAGACCGACGTATATACCAAGCGCCGGATTCTAAGTGGCGGCTTCCCCACGAAGGGACAATACACTCTGAGTTATCAGTAATTATACAGCAAGCGATCCTCGACCGATAGCTTGTTCGTAACATGCACAGTGAAGGAGAAATGCACTTATCTGTCTAGGTGCACGGGGCCTGCAGGTGTCACAAGCGGGGTGTGGCCACGCTGGTCGCAGCATGCAGGAGCCCTCAGCCGAGACGTCTTCTCCGCTCCGTATCCTTTAGCGCAAGCGGCGATCCTTGTGTGCACCGCGCGCATGTGCAGAACGTAGGACGTTGTCCCGTATGTAGTTCTTTGGCTCGCGAACACGCAAGCGTGCTGGGAATCGAAGTCTTTTACCGGTCTGGATGCCGGATATCGCTTTCTACTGCCCCCAGTCCGTTTCCTGCAACAAGGGCACAACAAAGTCCTATAATATGGCAGTTTGTGCCACAACCAACCTTTCTTGAGTTCAGGCTGCTGTCTCCCATGCACCAAACCCACACTGGTTACTGTTGTGGCCCTGACAGTACTTCCCCTCCCAACAGGTCCCGCTTTAGCGGGGTTATTTCTGTGAAACCTGCGTACCAGCCGGGATGCATGAACATTTGACACTGGTTCCCACGAGCGTTCTTCAGGCCCGTAACCCAACCAGTCCACCAGGTAATACAACTCCCCCAAACGAAAGAGTGAATCTAAAATTGCCCTCACCTCGAACTCAGGAACCTCATCAATAGTTATTGGGGGAGGTCTTTTGCGGCGAATGGACGTTGGGGCGGGCTTGAGCAATGCCACATGGAATACGGGGTTAATTTTCATTCGCGTTGGTAAAGTAAGACGGACTGCTACTGGATTTAGGACCTTTTCCACCGGGAATGAGCCTACAAACCTGGGCTGAAATTTACGGGGGCCTACCAGATGCAGGTTATGCGTGTTCAACCACACCCTATCCCCAACCCTAAATTTTGGAACTTGTCCCCTGTTAGCATCAGCATACTTTTTATAGGATGCCTTAGCAGCGTTTAAGTTAGCCATGATACTTCGCCAGACATTTTCCAGACGTTCCTTGAGCGAGGCAAAGGCTGGTACCTCCGTATTAGCTGCTACTGGCACTGGCTGAAAATGTGGATGAAAGCCATAAGTACCATAAAAGGGGGACACTTTGGTGGATGCATGTACGGCGTTGTTATATGCCAGTTCCGCCAACCAGATGACATCTGCCCACATGGTTTCATTATCATATGTCATACAGCGTATGTACTGCTCTAGTATTTGGTTCACCCTTTCGGTTTGTCCATCCGTCTCGGGGTGATAGCTGGTGGACAGTTTCAGTTGCATACCTACGTTGGCAAAAAAGGCTTGCCAGAAGCGTGATGTAAATTGTGCCCCCTGATCCGAAATGACATGTACGGTATGCTGTGAAGACGGACAATATTTTGGAGGAAAAGGTGAACTAAAGCCTGAGCCATGGGGACTCCTTTACAAGGTATGAAGTGCGCCAATTTAGTTAGAGAATCTACAACCACCATCACTGTGGTATAACCATGACTCATTGGTAGGTCTACTATAAAGTCTAGAGATATGGTATGCCAAGGTACTGGCGGTGTGGGCAAAGGACGTAATAACCCAGCTGGTTTTTAATGATCTGCCTTATTTCTCAAACAACATTCACACATACGTAAGTATTGTTGAACATCTTGTTTCATTCGGGGCCACCAAAAATGACGTGTTAGTAGTTCATAAGTTTTGGCCACTCCGGGGTGCCCTGCGGAAGGGGAATCGTGACACCACTTGATGGCTTGTTGACAAATTGCTGGCGTGGGTAGATATAGAGCTGTTCCAAAAAAGGGTAGCCCATCCTTTACAGTCTTCTTCTTGTTAGGATCATTCCACTGGGCCAACTCTTGCATTGTTAGTGCTTTTCTGATATCTGCGAACATGTCGTCTACCACCACACTACCTACGATGCGCGTTGGTGGTACTATAGGTTTTGGTGCTTTCATCTTGTCGCATTTAGGTTCCAGTTCTGGATAACGGGACAGGATGTCAGCTTTCCTGTTTTCTACACCTGGACGGTATGTGACTACGAAATCGAAGTCAGCAAAATACATGGCCCAACGTAATTGGCGGGGGATTAGCGCCTTGGCAGATTTCAAGAATTGCAGGTTCCTATGGTCGGTCAGAATCGTTATGTATGTTGGGCTCCCATCAGATAGTGACGCCACTCACCGAACGCTGCCTTAATGGCTAGTAGTTCTCTGTCTGCTATTACATAATTGCGTTCTGCAGGTAGCAAGGTGCGGGAGTAGTACGCCACTGGGTGTAACTGACCGGTATTGTCCCGTTGAGATAATATGACCCCAAGAGTGAAACTTGAGGCGTCCGTCTCTATAACGTAGGGACGAGTCGGGTCTGCATGTAATAAGACAGGAGCTGTTGTGAACACCTCCTTTAAGGTCTGGAAACTGGCTTCGGCGGCTGCATCCCATTGGAACGTTACTCCTTTCTTCAATAGAAATGGCTGCACCATTTTCGCAAACCCATTGATAAACCGCTGATGGAAGTTAGCAAATCCCAGCACCGTCTGAACGTCCTTAACTGACGCGGGTGATGGCCATTCCATAATGGTCCGCACTTTGCCTTGGTCCATGGTTACTCCTTCAGGGGAGACAACAAATCCCATAAATTCCACAATGGTTTGATGAAACATACATTTTTCTATCTTGGCATATAGCTGGTGTTCTCTTAACCACTGCAAGACAGCTTTTACGTGGCCCTGGTGTTCTTCCAAATTTTGAGAATAAATTAGTATGTTGTCTATGTAGACAATGGCGAAAAGATCCAAATAACCCCGCAAAACCTCGTCCAAGAAATGCTGAAAGGCGGCGGGTGCATTGCAGAAGTCGAATGGCATGACTTGATATACATAGAGCCCATACTTGGTTCTAAATGCAGTCTTCCACTCATCCCCCTCGTGCACCCGCACCCGATGGTAGGCTCCTCGTAGGTCGAGTTTGGTATCAATCTTAGCATTTCGTACCTGGTCTAGCAAGGTGGGTATTAGAGGTAGCGGGTATCGTTTTTTTATGGTTATTCGGTTTATCGCTCTATAGTCGATACAAGTTCTTAATTCTCCGGTCTTTTTCGGGACGAAAAATAATGGTGATGACACTGGTGACATGGAATGACGTATAAAGCCATTAGCCAGATTTGTGTTGATGTAGTCCCACAAGTGTTAGTTTTCAGATTCCGTTAAGGCGTAGATGCGACTACACGGTAACGCTGCACCAAGTTCTAAATCGATCCTGCAGTCAAATGTTCGGTGAGGTGGCAAGGTTTCCGCTGCGGCTTTACTGAAAACATCCCAGTAAGCTTGATAGACGACTGGTAGAGTCTCTGTACTCCCGATCACGTGTTTTTGACTAGGCATCTTCAGAACTTCCGGAGTCTCGACTGGATTTCGGCGACAGTGTTTAGAGCAGTGACTGGATGGAAAATGTAATAAACCCTGACTCCAATTCACGTCTGGGTTGTGAATTCTTAACCAAGGTAACCCCAAGATCATTCCAAACTCTGGTGCTGCAATTACATCAAATCTAATATCCTCATGATGCTCGGAGGTGCATTCCAAATGTACCCATCTAGTCTGTTTAGTTATAAGGCCGGATGTAAGCGGCGACCCATCCACCAACTTTACTTCCTCCTGGCGTTCCTTGTCGTGGAGGGCTATTCCTAATTTACCTGCTAGGTCCTGGTCGATGAAATTGCCTGTAGCTCCAGAGTCTATCATCAATAATACTGGTATTCGCCGGGTGCCCCAGCTATTATGCCCTGGGACGGTCACATGGGCCACTGGCACGTGATGGGTATTTGCCAAAAGCTTCAGGGTGTTTTCTAGTTGGCTCATCCGGACCACCCTTACTGGTGAACTCTCTCGTTTCCCGGCGTTCCCCTCTTAGGTTTCGCGGGACATTCCCTAACAGTGTCCTCCCTTACCGCAATATAAACAGAGCTTTTCTCTACACCTTTTGTCCTTTTCATCTTTGGTTAATGGCCCACGTACTGTTCCAATCTGCATAGGCTCATCAACTGGTTTCTCAGTCTTAGTAGACTTTGGTTGATGATCCAATCTGGCTACGGGTTTTGATTCCCATTTTCTTCTATTCTGCCTTCTTTCACTCTGCCGTTGATCCAGTCGTAATGCAAGGTCTATCATAGAGGAGCAGGTTTCTGGCTATGGGTCCACTTGCACTATGAGATCTTTCATCTCATCCCGTAGCCATACTTAAAATAAAGCCAGATGCTTCACCTCAGGCCAGACTGTTTCTACTGCTAATCGATTGAAGTGGTTACATAAGTAACCAAGTCTTTTCCTCCCTGGCGTAGAGCGAGTAGTTCTCTATCCTTAATCAAGGTTGCTGCCTTACGGTTAAAGATCTTGCCAAACTCCTCAAGAAAGGTGTCCCAACTGTACAGTATGGCATCATCTTTGGTTACCAGGGGCGTGGGCCAAGATGCTGCGTCCCCACCAAGATACGATATAACAAATGCTGTTCGGGACTGGGCACTGCGAAATATGTTGGGTTTGGTGATAAAGTGCAGCTGACACTGCATAATTAATTGGTTGTAGCGCTGCGGATCCCCATGATACCTCTCTGGGGCTGACAAGGGCAAAGGTGGTTCTGCAGACACTTGTACCTGGACTGGGGTGGGTGGAACATGATCCCAGGGTAAGGGAGTAGCCTGGGCGGTGCTCTGTATGGTAAGTGTATGCACTTGCCCAGGTAGGTTCACATAATCCTGGCAGGTGGCCTGTAATTCCCCTTTTAATTTTTGTAATGCGGCTAAAACCTCTTCCATGGTGTCGTGCTACCCAGGCGTTTAAAGAAACGTGGGTTTCGCTACTGTCAGGCTCTCCATCTTGCGCAGAGGTAGCACGTACACCTACCTCCCCGTTGGGGCTTGGTGCCTGGCTTGGTAGAAAACACAGGCCGCCGCAACCCGCCGGAGAAAGAGGGTTAGGGTCCGATGGATTGGATAGGTAATGGGAATTAGGGTAACCGGGAAAAGGGTTAGGGAGTGGTTATGGATAGGGAAGGGGGGTTTAGGGGATGGTCTGCCTTGATGTGCCCTGCTGGGGCTCCTGAGATCAAAGGTACTCCGCCCTTGCATACACACTCTCAACCATGCAAACTATGGCCTCAATTCAATGACACTGTATCAGTATTTACACATAACACCTTATGCAGAAGCGTTCCTGTCACGCTTTGGTTTAAAACATTTCCTTGGTTGTTTCTCAATCACAACCAAATCATACTATAGCCCCCTGCAATTATTTCCAAGCACAATAGTTGGAATAACCAAACAGCACTTAGCTTCTTATGATGCTGCCGAGTTGCGTGCAAGGCTGCTGCCCAGTTCTTGCCGTAGCACTGCAGCGACGAGGTGAGTTCTTGGTGACAGTACAACGGTGCGCCGCTACAAGAGAACCAAAAACAAATATGAGTCTGGGTCAAAGGCCGCATTGCTTCACACGGTATTGAGAACATTTACAATCTGCCCAGAGTTAGCAAGATGCCGTGTTTCTGCACACGGAGTAAAGTACACCAGTTAACTATCTGCAACTTGGTCTTTCCTACACAATGAAGTAGTGCCGAGGCTTTTCCCAGCAGACTGACGTATATATCAAGCGCCGGATTCTAAGTGGCGCCTTCCCCACAAAGGGACAATACACTCTGAGTTATCAGTAATTATACAGCAAGCGATCCTCGACCGATCGCTTGTTCGTAACATGCACAGTGAAGGAGAAATGCACTTATCTGTCTGGGTGCGCGTGGCCTGCAATTGTCACAGGCCGGGTGTGGCCCCGCGGGTCGCAGCCTGCAGGAGCCCTCAGCCGAGACGTCTTCTCCCCTCCGTATCCTTTAGCGCAGAATGTCGGGTGTTGTCCCGTATGTAGTTCTTTGGCTCGCAAACACGCGAGCGCGCTGGGAATCGAAGTCTTTTACCGGTCTGGATGCCGGAAAGCGCTTTCTACTGCCCCCAGTCCATTTCCTGTAACACGGGCACAACAAATTCCTATAATACGGCAGTTTTCCGCACAAACAACCTTTCTTGGGTTCAGGCTGCTGTCTCCCATGCACCAAACACACACTGGTTACTGTTGTGGCCCTGACAAGATCCATCTGTCTTAACCAACCAGCCTCAAAACACAGAAGCACTGGCACCCAGTGATCAACTCACCAACACCATGTTAGATAGATAGTGGAACGATCTGTTCCCAAATAGAACACCACTCTTGACTGTCTTTCACACCAGACCTGAATTTAAATATATACGTTCTGATGATACAAAATCCATTGGGTTTACCCCATCTGACTTTTTTGATACGGTACAACTCAAAATTCCATCTCAAATAGTCAAAGAATTATTATGGCAAGTGAAAGAAACTCTTGTACAACTTGGTTTTGAGTTGAAAAAAACCTACTGGCAGTCCGTCTAAATAGAGATTCTAGAGACCTCGACCGAAGGCGCAACACCCTTGCCGACCATCGCACAAGCAGACTTGATGGATGACGCGGCCGCGAGGCAATAGGTGCAATATCTAGTGGGGTTGAGGTTCAAGACTTCCAGTCGTTATATATTAATTACTCCACTGCCAATGATTATTCACATTGAGAAGTACGTTTCGAAGACAAGGCAGTTAGTACGGACAAATCAAAATGGTCATGGCTCACCAAAGCCATAAACCAGTCAAACAGAACTCTAAATCATTAGCGCCAGTCAGAGAAATGTGTGTAAACCTGCACGATGGCTATTTCGGAATACAAGTGGATTTTCTTATTTATTGACCCCAAAGGCAAACTCGTTAAGCAAGTACAATATCATTGCGCTCCTAGAAACTTGAATTACCAGCCAACCCTTATGGCCTGACCATAAAATTGCATGAATTCCAGCATTGAAATCACCTATAGGACGGCCATCAGTAGGCTTATTAATAGCAGTAAACTTAGACTCGGATGTTCATGTGCAACCGTGGGCCTCCCCATACCCGGAGATTCAACTAGTTAAACTAATACCAGTTAAAGGGGACTCACCTTTTAGCCTGCAAATGGCACTCAATATTTACTGGAAGCCAGTGACTATACTTGATGCAACCTTCTTTAAATACATTCAACAGATGATAGATCTCATTGCCCTTGATTGCCAATCTAGCCTAACTATAATTGTGCTCAACCTCTTTCATATTGAGCAGTACAATGGGTGGCGCTAATGGAAGAGCGAAACTTCACAATTTTGAATGGGACCATTGCGGGTGATATCCCACCGGCACCCACCTGGGCATGAGGATCCTCGAAGGCTATACTAGACTATGTATACTCCTCATCACACGCCACTAATCGAGTCGCTTTCTTCTGAGTTCTTCCAAATAATATGAGCGATCACAACATCTTAGAAATAAATTGGACCCATTTCATGTCCACACCACATAATTTTTATAATGACTCACTACACGTGAATATCAAAAGAAATAGAATAAATTGGTCGATACCGAAGCTTAAGACATTAAAGTTTGACCTAAAGGAGCTTTTTAGTCAGGATCTCCAGCAGAGTTGCCCTGATGCACTCAATTTGGTAATGGAGAGCTCTAAAAAGCAAAGCCAATATTCGCACTTGGTATACAAATGCAATTAAGTAATTGCAAGCCACACAAAAGCAAAAGAATGGAGAAGCAATGCTATCTGCTATCGCTTCTAAATCATCTGCGCAAAGTTGGAACTTATTGTAAAAAAAACAAAAAACTGGGCTGAATCTCTAGTGGCAGTAAATGTGGTAAGTGCACAGGTATGGATAACTCATTATTCCATCATATTTAACAGACCTAAATACCTACCTATATCCCCAAGCTATGAAAAACCAAATATCTTTGCCCTTAATTTTGACCAAAAAGACATTTTAATCCTAGTAAATTGGAATTGTAAATCCTGCGGAATTGTAGCTCGTTTAAGCACAAGTCAGGTCTGTGCCGGTCAGGGCTGGGCCAGAAAGGAGGAAGCTCTGGCTTCACTGAAAGCTCACTTGATGGGGATTGGAGAGGTACTTGCCGCAATTACGGCCACCAGGAATATTTTAAACCCGCTTGAACCAAGATTAGCCACCCAGTGAACAGTGAATCATGATGTATGCTGCTTGGATACTACTTTGGCTGACTTGTCACAGCCTTCTGAAGCCACCACTTTTTCCTATAACTCTACCATATTAACAGAGAAGGCTTCTAGTATACCCATTTGCTTAACAGCCGCTACCCATGATAATGACAAAGGGGATGATATTCTAGGTGTTTCTAAACAGGACACTATTTTAGATATTGCATCCCAGGGAAGGGGAGTCCTCAACATTTGTCTGGAATCAAGTATAACACCAGGTAATTCTTCTCCAGTCCCAGCGGGAGTGGGGCTGAGCTACCTGGGGGAAGTTGAAGGATTGTACCAGTTCATAGCCTGTTGTGTATCTTACTTAATACGAGATCCTTAGTGAAGCATGCACTAGAGGTTGTCACCTATATTTAAGAAATAAATATTGACATGTGTGCTATACCAGAAACTTGTGGACAGAGGGCAGCTGGCCTATCTCTTAACCTCGGCATACCTGAAGGTTACAATATGTTACGGCATGACAGAGAGGAGGGAAGAGGGCGAGGGGGTTGCGCTGATTTTCAAATCTTCACTTACCATATGGGAAACGAGTGGCCAATTTATGAACAGAGTAGAGTTGCTACATGTGAAAATTGGACTTAATGCGGAATCAACCATGAATTTATTCCTAATTTATAGACCTCCTGCCTTGACAGATGACTTTATTTCTGCCCTTTCTAATCATCTGCCTTAAAGCCCAATTCCACTTTCTTATTACTCAGTGATTTTAATTACTGGCTGGGGCATAAGGATGATACTCTGGCATCTAATTTGGAGCTGGCTTTAGCTGACTTGGGCTTTGAGCGAATGATTTGTATGCCAACCCACTGTCTAGGGCACACTTTAGATTGGGTCTCAACCATCAAGGTCAATAGCAAGGTCTTCTAGGTATCTCCTTGTCCGTGGTCAGACCACTACTTTGTACTCTTTACCATACAGGCAGACTTCCAATGGAAAACGAAGGGTAGGAGGTCCCACGCGTGTACAGGAAGAAATCTGAAGTTACTTACACAAGAAATAATTGAACCCTTACTGTGCCCCTTGATTAATTTCTCCTCTCTTGATCCTCCAGAGGATATTCCAAAGTCCCTTCTAATATGGATAACATTACTAACTTATTAGCACTGCTTAAACATAGAAAGGCTAAGGAAAGGATGAAAAATAAAGCATGGTTTTCACCGGTGTTGAAAAAACACAAATCTTCCACCTTGAAACTGCTGTATTTATGGAAATCTAACCCTTCCCCAGGAGCTCTGGCAGCCTACAAAGGAGCAGCCAAGATATATAAAGACTGGCAATTATTGATGCAAAGAAAAACTACTTGAACTCCAGAATTTAAGATATTAAAGGAACAAGAAACTACAAGCCTATCCAATGCTAGTTGTCTAGTAAAGGATGTGGCATGGTGTCAGGAGATTCAGGAAGCCATGCAAAATAAGCTGAATGGCATCAAGTCGGACATTGTCCAAAAAAAGGAAACTATCCCACCGCCCCTGGTGAGGCCGTGAAGGATATGTTTGAAAGAAGGTCCATCATTCCTCAATACAATTTCTCCAATATAACGGTCAGTAAGATGTCTGTTGTAGTGGAAAAGCTAAAGGCCACTAAATGCAAGGGCGATCCATGCTCGGCCATCATAATCAAAACTTGCCCGCCTACTTTACTGGAAGCCATTTGCAAGTTTGTGAATGCCTCCCTTACAGAAGGTGTGGTGCCGATTGACTTATAAAAGACGCGGGTCACCCCTATCTTAAAGAAACCGGGTTTATCTACTGAGGTGTTGCTTAACTACATGCCCATTACCAACACACCATTTCTGTTACATAATCCCGGACCGTATTGCGTATGAATAAATTGCAGATCACCTGAATAAACATCCCATTCTAAATTGTAGCCAATCAGGTTCCAGACAAGGATACGGAACAGAGTCTGCATTACTTGAACTGAAGTCCAGGCTCCTGGAACGGGTGGATAAATGCAAATCATCTATGTTGATGTTACTTGACTTATCGGCCGCATTCGACCTGGTAGACCATTAATCCTGATCACGAGGTTGGAAGAAGTGGTAAATTTCTCCCCTACTGCATCTCACTGCGTAGCCTCATTCTTGGACAACAGGGAGAGAAGAGTATTTCACGAAGAGGCAGTTGCCCAACCTGTTACAGTAAAATTTGGTGTGCCGCAGTGTGCGTGTAACTCACCCTGCCTATACAATATATTCACTGGACCCTTTTTTTCCCTCTTAGAACAAGAAGGGATCATGTTCACCAGTTATGCGGATGACACAGAATGTGTCATCCCTCTTGATGGAACACATGCACAAGACGAAGCCGAGTTGAATAGGATCTATGCCACCATCGAGAATTGGATGGTGCGGAAATAACTTGGCGCTGAACAGGAAAAAGAGTTGTTGATTGTTGGGACTCCGTCTATGCTAGCAAAGCTCGGTCCATCCTATGAGAGCTTTCAGCTAGGGGATGTTAACATAACCCCTCAAAAGAAGGTAAAAACATTGGGTGTGATTTTTGATCAACAGCTCAACACGAAAGCTCATGTGGGGAGCCTTGTGTCAGCGTCAGTATATTACATTAAGCTCCTAGCACATCTCAGACCATTTATCAGTCAAACCAATGCTGAGACAATTGCAAGAGCAATAGTCGGGTCTAAAATAGATTATTGCTGTAGTCTACTTGTTGGGCTCAGTTAAACTGACTGTAATAGATTACAGGTGGTTCAAAACGGGGCAGTGCGGGTGGTTAAGGGCTTATCCTGTAGAGACCACATTTCGGCTGCCAGGCGAGCATTGTGTTGGCTCCCCGTTGAGGCTTGTCTGCTCTTTCGCCTATTAGTTATCATCTTTAAATGCAGACAGGGCTTAATGCCCCGCTATTTGCTAGATCTTATCTCTGAAAAAGTACACAGGAGATCCCTTAGATCTAACAACCAGGAACAGTTTACGCTTCCCAGGTGCAGGACTGTGAAGGTTGAAAGGAGAGCTTTTTACATTGCAGCTCCTAAAGCCTGGAACAGCCTGCCGCTGGATCTCAGATGTCAGAGTACCTTAGATCCATTTAAGAAGAAGCTGAAAACACTGATGTTTGCCTGATTCCATTTGTCAGTTTTACTGGGTTCTCCTGTTTGAGTAATACTGTTTTAGTGCAGGGATTTTGCATTGCATCTCTATGTTTTTGTCTGGCCCTAATAACTACGGGTCCATGGACTGCGCATTACAAATGCATTAAAGTAAAGTAAAGTAAACTAATTAATGAACTCTGTTCTTCTTGTGCGCCTGGACCCGATGAGCTACTGAATGCAACTATTAAAAAACATCCTAATGAATGGGCTTCTATACTAGAGATAATATTCAATAACATTATCAAAACAGGGATCATTCTGAACTCATGGAAAAAATCAATCCTAATACCCATCTTAAAGAAAGGAGACCGCAATGATCCAATGAATTATAGACCGATTGCTTTATTGGACATTGCATGGAAAATTTTTGCTAGATTGGTTCTCAAAGAAGTTAATGATTGGATCTGTGCCAAAAAACTCTTCGATGTGCATCAGTCAGGATTTTTAAAGGGAATAGGGACTTTGTTAAACTTGATGTTACTCTCGCTGATGAAAAAACAGGCAATCTCCTCCAAGCAACCCATCTTTTTAGCTTTTATAGATTTTAAGCAGGCGTTTGACTATGTCACGCGAGCTTTTATGGTCTAAACTGGTTGAGGCCAAGTGTCCCCCACATGTTTTCCTTAATGCAGCAATTTTATACTGACAACTCAGTACAGGTAAAACTAACTAAAAATTGACTATTAACCAGACCAATTCAAACCTATGCTGAATTAAAACAAGATTGTAGTTTAGCCTCAACGCTTTTTAACTTTTATATTAAAGATATGTTTTTAGAGAACATTCGACCGTTTCTGCCCAGAATTGTACAATCTACCATTGAGTGGCTCTTTTATGCTGACAACCTTGTTTTAATCGACTAGACGCCAATAGGTCTACAAAGAAAGTTAAATGCTTTGGATCAATATGCAAAAACCAATGGCCTGTCCATCAATGTGTCGAAGTCCAATGCAATGATACTGCTTCCAAGATCTTGTAAAGCAGAACTAAATTGGACCCTTGCCAAACCGCACCTTGAGATTTTGAATGAATATAAATATCTAGGTCTGATTTTTAATAATCATCTGTCTGACCTGCCATATAAAAATGATCTCAAAACCAAAGCATTCACTTTAGCATCTCAGAGATGGTTAATCCAGAAGCGATTAGGTACATTTTCGTTTATGCCAGCAGTACATTTCTATAAGCAGAAAGTTGTTCCGGTTCTGGTGTGTGGAGCACAGGCAACATTTCCCGAAGATCATCCAAATTGGGCTACTCTGGAGGGTATGTATTGGAAGAAGATACTGTGTCTGCCCCAGAGTATCCTGATTGCGATTATCCGTTATGAACTGGGTCTGGTATCTTTGGCAGCAGCTATCACCTGGCAAGCCTCAGCTGTACTGAGAAAATGTTCAGTGAGTCAGTCCAACACAACAACGCTACTGCCCGTAATAACGTCTGCCTTGAATAGTCAAAAGAAAAGCCCAGCGCATGCATGGAAATGTCACTACAAAGACATTATGCCAAAAGCAGATATTACGATGGACCTGCTACTTCAAGATCCGAATAAGGCAAAATCCAAGTTATGTTCCAGGGATTGGCGCACTACGTGGGAAAGGTGTAAAACCTACACAATTGTTCATGAAGGGGATTATCAGTTGAAACCCATACATAAAATTGCATATTATTTAGTAAACTTTCCAAACTCCAAATATGCAACCACAATTATGAGAATTTGGCTAAATCTGTGGCCAACTAAGATGCAAAATGCGAGATGTGCTAGATCCCCAACCATGGACACAAGTTGCAGGCTCTGCAAAGACCGTGACACCGGAGAATCCCTTAAAAACGTCATAGTAGAATGTTCTGTATTAGCCCTAAAGAGAAAAGAGTTCTTCTATAAATTCCTTGGTCTATTCGTAACTATGACAAAAGACTCAATGTGGTATGATGTTGACCGGATTAGTTATACCGGTCTGCTGGAAGGACCTATGTGGAAATCCCACTGGGCTTTCTTGAAAACATCTGTTAATTCTCAGAATATGCTGAAAAAATTCCAGTTGATTCGATGAATAAAAGTATAAATGTATTTATTAATGATTTCTCATCCTTATAAGGCCATTTGCAAACATTCTGTTGTCCAGTGCATTTCGGTCTATCCTAGACCTTCTTCAGGGACTAATGACAATAAAGAAAAAAATAAAAAGTCAGTAAATAACTAAGGTACTCATAAATCAGATCATTCAAAAAAATATACACACTTGTTCTTGTGTATTCTTACTTCAAAAACATAACGTTATGCAACCTCAATAAATGTACCTGTACAATGTCGCTTTGTAACTTTAGCCTTGTTTATGTTAACTTTCTTGTTGGAAAATATTCCAATTCCTGCTCCACTTGAGCGTTCTTTCTGAATTGTGCTGATGTATAGCCTCTATGTGACTTCCTGTGTATTCTGGCAATCTGGATGATAACAAATATATATTTAAAATCTAGAAGAAGTTGTTGTTAAGTTAATCCTCTAACTATCAAAACTTCGCCTCCCCGCAAGGGGATTCTTACCTGTAGTAGAACTGTATTACAGCTGCAGGGCACCTCGCTCGCGTAGGTACGCGTTGCTGGTTGCCCCTGCTGTTTTTATGTTGAAAAAATGGCGCCGGCACGTACCGCGGTGCCGTCATCAACGTGATGCCATTTTGGTGTAATGTTTTTTGTTTATACAATGCTCGTCTGCTGTTCTTAATGGGTAAATGCTACAAAAACATTAATGATAACATTTACACGGTAAAAACGTTCTTCTGAACACGCCATACGTGATTTTCCATCAATAGGTAACGGTTCACAATGACAACCTAATGTGAACAATTCGTAAGAACATGTGCTATTAAAACTGGAGCTATGTATATAATGTTATGGTCCTTTCAACTACAGTGGTTCAGCTTAGATCCTTCACTTGTTTGTATTATTTGTTAAAGGTATATTAGAAAATTACAACAACTCTCATTAAGCATTGCATAGTGTACATGTTAGATAATATAGACAAATTGATTGCTCTAATGTGTTCTAATCAACTTAATAATAAACACAAAATTGATTTCTTACATGAGCTTCAACCTATTACACATATAGCTGGTCATTTTATAATCAGCAGCATACTTACAATCAATTCTTTTCTCATTAATTTAAACATTTCAAACATATGAACCAATACAATTAGAATTAAAGAAAACATGCAAAGTTGCATTCTTCGTTGAGACCACCTGGCTGCATAGAGTTGAGCTTTTCAATCCAATAAGTTTCTTTCTGACTTAACAATCTATTAATGTCCACATTAGTGCCACGAGTAACTTCTAGTACATCAAGAATTTGAAGTTTCATCTGTGCTATTTGGTGTTTAACTTCCTTGAAATGTCTCGATACAGGGGATTTCATGTTACCTGTACGGATATTAGATCGATGTTCGTTCCATCTTACTTTGGCTTTGCGAGTAGTTTGGCCCACATAGTATTTGCCACATGGGCACTTGATGCTGTATATGACATTCATGGTATCGCAAGTGGCAAATTTCTTCAAATACATTTTTTTACCTGAGTTTGGATGAAACACAATGTCCCCCTTCTGGACCATATGGCAATTCGAACAGTTCAGACATGGGTAAGTTCCCTTCCTTTTTGGTCTTGGTTTCTGTACTTGAGTATCACTATGTATTAACATGTCCTTGATGTTTCTGCTTCTAGTGTAGGCAAACATTGGTGGAGTTGTATAGAGATGTCCCAATATCCTATCTTCTGCCAGAAAGTGCCAATGTTTCAAAACTATTTTTTTGATCTTATTACTTTCTATAGAATATTTTGTCACATAGATAAATGGAGTTTCTTTGGTATCTATGGATTTGGTCAATATCTCTTGCCTATCCATTGTTGCCACTTTGGAAATTGAATCTTCGATTTCTTGTGTCGAGTAGCCTCTTTGTAAGAATCTCGTTGCCATTTCTTGTGTTTGTTTGTGACATTCAACTTCTTCTTGCACTATTTTTTTTAACCCTTAATAGTTGACTATAAGGGAGACTTCTGAGAGTGTTTTGAGGATGAAAACTTAGGCGATGTAGTAAGTTGTTCCGATCACTAGGTTTACGATACAAGGTTGTGACAAGTTTCAAGTCTTTTTGCATCACAGTAACATCCAAAAAATTGACTTCTTTCTTGCTATGAGTTGTTGTGAATTGTATATGTACGTTAATGGTATTAAGAAATTCTGCAAATTGTATAAACTGTTCCTCAGCTCCCTGCCAAATTCCAAATACATCATCAATGTATCTTCCCCAATATTGGAGGTGTTGTTTCCAGGTCGCATGTTCCAAAATGTTCTCCATTTCAAATTTATACATAAAGCTATTGGCGTAGCTCGGTGCCATTGTAGCTCCCATTGAGGTACCACTCGTTTGTAAGTAATATTGCTCTTTTTGTACCTGAAATATGAATTTTGGGCAATGAATTCCAAAAGGATCATTAAAAATTCTTTTGATGCTTCTACTTCTCTAGTGTTCAGTAAAAGCCATTCCACTGATTCTTGTCCTTCGTTATGTGGAATTGAAGTATATAAACTCTGTACATCTGCAGTAAACAGAACAATTTCCTCATTGATAGATATGCCAGCTAGAATATTTAGAAAATGAGTAGTATCTTTGATATAAGTCTTAGTATTTTGTATAATGGGCTGAAGAAAATAGTCTAAGTATGTTCCCAAAGATTGTAAAATACTGTTGGTAGCAGATACAATGGGTCTGCCTGGTGGTTTGATTAGTGTTTTATGAATTTTGGGAATAGTATAAAAAACGGCTATTCTTGGGTTTGTGGTGGTTAGGAAACGTCGGGTTTTTTCGGAAATCCATTCATTTCTTTCTGCTAAATCCAATATATATTCCAAATTCTGTTGAATTTCATTGGTAGGATCTCTGTCTATAGGATTACATACAGATCTGTCCAACAGTTGCTGGGTACATTCTTGATGATAGTCTGTAGTATCTTGTATCACCATCGCTCCCCCTTTATCTGCTGGTTTAAATGTGATGTCTTTGTTAGAAAATAGTCTTTGGATAATGTTCAACTCCTGTTTACTGAAATTGCCATGGCACAGTGATTTATACAAAAGTTTCTTGAAATCGGTGGTAACCATCCTTTGAAATAAATCAATTATAGGATAATTGACTGGTGGTATGAAGTTGCTCTTAGGTTTGAATTCCTTGTACACAATTTGAGGTTCTAAATTGTCTGTTGTTGTCTCCTCGATTGAGTTGAAAAATGCTTTTAATCTAAGTTTTCTTGTGAACTTAAAAAGTTCTATTTTCTTTTCAAATAAGTTAGAATGATACGTTGGAACAAAGGGAACAAAGTTTAGTCCTTTCTGCAACAGATCGTTCTCTTCCTTGGTCAATTGATATCTTGACAAATTGACTACTAGGATTTCCTGGGGTTCAATCGAGTATGTGGGCGTTGTTGATTTCTGTCTGCGTCCCCTCCTGGTCCTCTTCCTCGTTGGCCTCTGTCTAAAAAAGAAATATTAGAACTGGACCCTCTTCCTGTAGGGCGTTTATAGCTGGTACTCGTTCCTTCCACTGCATTTTGTTGTTCGGTACTCGTAGACTCAGGTCCACTCGTATCTGGGTCTGATGAGCTTGTTGAATTCCTAGGAGTTGGCCTCTGATTGTATTTGTTCATCCAGCTGTAAACCTCATCATTTAAATAATCATATGTATCTCTACGAAATTTGCGCGATTTGTTGTTTTCCAATTCTGTTCTATATTCTGTGAGGTTATTATTGATATCTTCTAAGATCTTCTCTAAGTCAGATGCACTTAGTGCCTCGGTTAGCTCTGCTTGCATCTCTGAAATGTCTGCCGTAAGTTTGTCCAACTCTTTAGAAAGTTCCTGAACTGCTAACAATATTAAATCCAAAGAACATCTGTTCAAGATTTGTTCCCATTTGTTCATGAACTCGTGACTCTCTTTGCATAGGGTGGGTCGCAACTGAATCCTTAGTCCTCTTGGGATTCTCTGTGCTCTATAGTATTTAGTAAGAGTGACAGCATGCAATTTTCTGTTAATCTCCTTACGAATAAGGCGTTCCAATGTTTTAATTCTAATGTTAGGATCAGTAATAGTTGGACTTGCTCCAGTGTCTCTTATAGAATCTAGAATTGCATTGGCCTCTTCGGGAGTAAATCCCAGAGTTTCCGCTTTCTTATTGGTTAAACCGCTTAATTCTTCATATGACATAATTCATATACTAGAAACGTTCAGTGTGCCTCTCACTCGATGTGCAAACAGGTGTGACGGTTGTCCAAAAAAGAAAAAATGAGTGGGCACTACGTACTTGCTCTAAGGTAATCAATGTTTAATGTTGTATTTGGTCCTGTCGCCAGATTCCTCCCCGTTGCTAGGGGCGGTAAATATATAAAGGTATGATGTTGACCGGATTAGTCTCAATGTGGTCACAAATATATAATACCACCTCGATATCTTTAAACATTGACACTGTAAATTTCCTAATCGGTTTGAATCTTCATGACGTTGCAGTAACAAATGTATAAGTGAAGGGATTAGAAATAGATGACTACAAAAAGTAATGAAAGCTTTGATCTGTCTCGCATTTAATAACTATCACTGAAATCGAGAAATGAGATGATCATATAAACATGTGGAAGAGCAACTAGTCTTTTTCTATTGGCACCGGGTGGTGTTTTTTTTTATCATCAATGCAGGTTATGGGTTTGTGATGTGTGTGGATTTCAGCGGATAGATAAAAGCTATTTCTGAGCTATTTTATGATGCGTAGATGTTTTTAGTGTTTTTAGTGTTTTCCGTGTTGTTTTTAGTGTTTTCTGTGTCCCAATTAGAAAATGATTATACCATTGTTTGTGAGCTTTGTCTTTTAATGTTAGTCGAATTGGAAATGATAATCATACATTTGAAAAAGTTATGTACAACTAAAACAAATACAGAATTTTTTAAAAAAGAAAACAAATACACTATGCAGTTTCATGCATGAATCAGGGTTTGTGTCGGCAGTGCAAAGTCACTTTTTAGCTGTGCAAAATCACTTTGAACCAAAACCCCAGGGAAAGTCTTCCTTGGTAATACGTAGACAGTGGAAGTCAGTGCATTTACAAGTGAGTGGTCACTCGATGTGAGTGGCATTTGACTAGCCATCACCGTGGTGTTTCAGCTTCCATTCAGTGGTGATGCCAGATTGTGAGTTTTATGGGACTTTGGAACTGGTGTCTGCTAGGTGGGTAATCGAAACGGAAGCTGAACCCTCCGCCAAGCTCTGACTCACCTAAAAAATCGCAGAAAGTGTGAGATTTAAAATGCGGCCGTTAATAGAAGTGCAGTAGAATCTCGCTTGGTTTCACGCGTGCCACACGTTTCCAGTTGCTTTGTGAAAAGCATGATAATTATTCCCCTTTGACCTTAACCGCCTTGTTTTTGGCTATCATGTTGCTTTCAGCTTGAGTGTGAACTCTATCCCATAGTATATAGGGGCTGTGTGAACTATCCTGCTTTCAATGATTTGCTTTCCATATCGTGCAATGAGTGAAACATTTCGCTGTCAACATGGCATTTTCTCGCCCTTGACAGAGTCATGATGGTTTTAGTGCACTTGTTAATGCCTCAATAAAGTGTGGCAGAAGATTTGGGAATGCCTTGTACTTGTTGAAGGCCATCTACTGAATACAAGTCCATGCAAGTTTTGCATGCAAAGAATCTACTTGTGGTGACTAGGGTAGAATGTAATGTAGCAGTGTAACAGAGGCATGCCCTAAATCACGTGGGACAAAAGGAAGACGGCCAATGTGAGGTGATGAATGAACCAAGCTTTCTCATTGGAAGCAGGGCAAGCATGTGTCTGAGAACATAAAGGGTGGACAGTCGTAGCCTTGGTCTGGTCACAGCACTGTTCAGAGAGCCCTTTTTCCTTCCGTGTGTGTGACCTTCAAAAACGTATACACAAGAACTTTGAAGCAGGCTCATGCCAAAGAATACTTTATAACTTGTTATGTTATTTTATCGTGCATTTGTTTACCACCTCCTGCCACAGGCAGAAGCAGACATCTAAGACGGCTGAGTCTTGTCTCTCCCCGAGCAGCCATCCAAGAAGGCTTATCCGTGTCTCTGCTCGGTTATGAGAGCCGTTTTTTGGTTTTGGTGGCAAAACCACAAAACTATCAACAACACCATTGCCACAGGGAAGAGAGAAAGTAAATTGCACCAGACAGCTGACTTTGTGGTTGGCATTAATGGCAATTGGAAATGCTGTGGCATAAGCAGCCAACACACTAAATATTATTTCTTTTTCCATTATGCTGACGTAATCCAATAGCGGCTTGTTCAACTAATTTTCTCCCAATCAGGAGTACTGTACCATGTCATGCGTTTGTGCCACTTTCAAAGCTGGGGCTGTGTAGTGATCTTTCTTTCTACAGCCAGAGGGAGATGGGCTACATTTGGGCCACTTTCCTGGCCCCTTTGGGATGCATGTAGGTTTCCCTTTCTGGATACTGTTAGCATACACGTGATTATTTTTTGGAGAGGTGCAGTACCACTGTCAACACACAGATGCTCATACGAAATCTCACATTTCTTATGAAGACATCTGTACATTGTCAGTGGTACGGCACTTCTCTAATCTCAATGTGATTTCTTATGAGGACATTTGTATGTTGTCAGTGGCACTGCACCTCTGCAATACAATAAGTTGTGAGGACACCTGTAGCTTGAAGTTCATTGGAGAGGTGCATTACCTCTGACAAATGTTTTCTCCTGTTCATAACCTGTTTCTGTTTCTATTTCTGTTTCCTTTTTCCCTGGTTCTTGCTTATTTTATTTTATCTTTTGGAGAGGTGCAGTACTACTGACAACATACAGATGTCATCATAATAAATCTCAATGTGATTTCTTACATCATAAAACATCTAAATATGATTTCTTATGAGAACATCTGTATGTTGTCAGTTGTAGTGCACCTGTCCAATCTCAATGTGTTTTCTTATGAGGACATCTGTATGTTGTCAGTGGTAGGTCACCTCTCCAATAAAATAAGTTGTCAGGATATCGTCAGGTTGCAGTTCATTGGATAAGTACAGTGCCACTGACAACATACAGGTGTCCTTGTAAGAAATCACATTGAGATCAAAACTACAATATAACACTACAGGACAACTATGACCAATATATAAAACCAACAAATGTCACTCCCCACTTGCGCTGCTGCTCTTCCCCACCTTCCCCACCTTGTGCTGTCCCTCTTACCTCCTTGTGCTGTCCCTCCCCCTTGTGCTGTCTCTCCTCCCCTTGTGATGTCCCTCCTCCCTCTCTTGCACTGTCCTGCCTCTCTCCCTTGCACTGTCCCTCATCCCACCTTGTGCTATCCCTCCTTCCTCCTTGCGATGTTGCTCATTCTCCTTTGCGCTGTCTCTCCTTCCCCTTGTGCTGTCACTCCTTCCTCCCTGCACTATTGCTCATTTCTCTCTGGTGCTACCCCTCCTCACCCTCTTGCTCTGGCCCTCCCACCCCTTTGCGCTGTTCCCCTTGTGCTTTCCTTCCTTCCCCCTTGCTCTTCCCCTCCTTCCCCCTTGTGTTTCCCCTTGTGTTGTCCCTTCTCCCTGTTTGCGCTGTCTTCCCCCTTGTGCTGTCCCTCCTCCTCCTTGCCCCGTCCCTGCTTCCCATTGTGCTCTCTCCTTCACCATTGTGCTGTCCCTCCTTTCACCCTTTTGCTGTCGCTCCTTCCCACTTTGTGCTGTTGCTTCTTCCCCCTGTAGCACTGTCTCTCTGATCACCTTTGCGCTGTTGATCCTTCCCCCTTTGTGCTGTTGCTCTGCCCCCCTTTTACCTGTCACTCCTATCCCCCATTTACGATGTCACCCCTTCCTTCAAATGTTGTACAATACTCCTGTCTACTGTTGCTGGCCTAGCTTCCATCTATCGGATTTTTTTATTCTCCCTCATTTTGCCATTTATTTCTTATTTCCTCTTCCACAGTGCCCCTCCCTCGGCCCCGGGTGCTGTCCTTCATTCACCCCATGCTATCATCTCGTCCTCCCTGTGCTGTCATACCTCATTTCCCCGCCCCCATTGTAAATGTAACATTCAATAAACAACTACACACTCTTAATCTGCTCAGAAATGAATTAACAGGATAGGGTTTTTTGACATTGTGAGTTTAGTGTGTCGAACTTCGTGAAGGCCTTGGCGAGTAAAAAACACATCCGAGTAAAGCATAGGCATAAGAAGGCTGCAAGAGGGACTAGTAAGCAGTGCCAAACAGTCTGAGTGAGCCTGCTTAAATCATTTTTCATGTTCTTTAATGTTGACATTTAGCACTTTCTTAGCTGTCTGTTATGCAAATGGAGGTGGTGAGTAGGGATGCATAGCACAAGGTAGGATATTTGTGTAGTGGGGTGGGCAGGGAGGTATTTGTGTAGTGGGGTGACATGACTTCAGGTGGGATATTTTTGTAGTGGGGTGTGTGGTGGGTGGACCAGGACTGTTATCTGTGTAGTGGGATGCCAAGTAGAATATTTGTGGAGCGGTGTGGTAGGCTGCCAGGTAGACTACGTGTGTAGTGATACCTGGTATGGGATTTGTGAAGTGGGGTGGCCGTATGGCAGGAAAGGGCATGTGTGTATTGGGGTGCTGTGGAAGCACTGTGGCAGGCAGGGGGAAGGAAAGACAGCAGGTAGATTTGTGTTGTTGGTTGGGTGGGGAGGCAGGCTGACAGGAAGGAGATATGTGTAGTGATGTGGCAGAATTCTAGATAGTGTTGTGTAGGGTAGTGGGTGAGGAGGCAGTGTGCCATTTCAAGTTTTTTTGTAGTGAGATGGGTATGGAGGCAGGGTGTCAGGATGCCAGGTAGAGAATTTGCATAATGGTATAGCAGGACGTCATGTGTGCAGTGGGTTGGGTGGCGAGGCAGGGTGTCAGTATTGGGATATGGGTAGTGGGGTGTGTGGTGAATCTCTAGACGTTGTCACTTCTCCACAAGCGGGAGCCCCTTCCCATGAGGCCAGGGTGGTGTTTGGCCGCTACCCAACAATCCCCCTGTTGGTGGTGCACAGTGGGAGGATCTAATGGGGAGAGACTCCCCCTCTGGGAACAGGGACGACCGTCTAGGGTATGTGCAGACATGGAGGGTTTACTCCCAGTGGCGTTTCTCTCCGGCTCCTTGTCTGCTGGCCAATAGCTCCCTGGACGCCACCGTGTTGAATGGTCTACGCATGCACGGACGTCTGTGTTTGACACTCTGCACATGCGCAGTCCTCTTCGCCCTGCGGCAGCGTCCGCTTGTGCTCCAAGCCTCATTTACATCCCAGCAATATATCTGGGATCCATGGATACCGACGCACCGTGTCTCAACACAGTCTTGTCCCTGATTGTGTACGCTTGGTACTCGTTTGCAGTACCTGATTACTTGTCTCCCACTTAGCCCTTTATTTTCCTTCTTCCTCCTTGCTGCTGCCCTTGTCCTCTGTTCCTTCTCCTTCTTGGTATCGCATTGCCTGTTTTTTCCAGACCTCTGCTTGTTTTGGCTTAGGGTTCCTTTTGCCTGGTTCTTTATTCCCCTCCCTTGCCTTGGCAATTCCTTGTCTGGCTTCCTATTCTTGTCATTGCCCCTGCTTCGTGCCTCTGTTTGTTGCCCTGTATCCTGGAACATCTCTTTGCCATATCATCGGTTGGATCCCAGTGCTCAGAACGTCTGCTACTACTACTAGACATTCAACGTGGCCTTCCCTGCCAGTGCTTGCACTGTTCCGGCGGCACGTAAATCAGGGAATTTCGGTCCCGTGGTGTTAGGAGCTGATCCAATACCTGTCTGTTCCTACCAAGAAGGTGTTGAGTTGGTACCCCACGCTACAAGATCCCTTTCGGAAGCTTGATGACAGACTGGCTTCCTCTTCACAACAATCACCAAGAAGGACAGGTACACAGTATATAGTTGCACACTGAGTCAATTATGGAAACACGGCAGGCTTTATTGTAGTTTCCACGTAGCTCACTAAAGACCCCCAACCTTCCCCTCAGTTCTCCCAAGCCAACTGCCTCCCCTCAAGCATAAACATTCTTATCCAGAACCAGTTGACATCATAAGCGCCACTCATTCTACACATTGCTATAGCCTTTACAGTGGCTCTACACAACACATGATGAGGGTGAGCATATTTGAAACTCCAAAAAATAGCATGTTAGTCTATTTTTGAATCTGGTGTGGCGACAGGGGGACACAGCGCCATTGTGAGTGCTTTGTCCCCCTGCGTCACATATATAACAACTTAGAGTGACACTGATATATATATATATCTTTCAGGGACTTGCTCCAACTCTATGAACTCTATGAATAGAGATCCCCTGACTGAACTTCAAGTCCAAACCGAAGGGTAGTATAACTGAGCACTGAGTTATTTTCAGTATATTAAATTAATTATTTAATCCTAGAATACTGATTTAGTTTTCTTAACATTTATTGCAGGAGCATTCCAAGGAATATTTTTCCAATATTTAAACCTGAAGAAGGGCGTAAAACTCCCAAAACGCGTAGTTATATGAGAGGATTATTGTGATACAAAAATCTAATGACTAATTCCTCCTCAAATATTGGAAGAGCTTGTGAATCTAAACACAACGTTTTGTTACAATTGAATGTGGTGATAATATATATGTTTTTCATTCTTTGAAGAAAGCATTTGTGCCCAAGTATTTGTATCCATTTTATTGAAAATATATGTATATGACGTTGAAAATATACTATCAATTAATTGAGAAGAACCTTTGTCTTTGCTTTTGAAACTTAGAAATATTGAAAATTGCCTACTTTGGCTTAGAGAAAAAGTGCAATATATTTGCTGTTTGCTGTGCCTCAGTTTATTCACCGTGACACATGCGGTGAGTCTCCCCAGATCTCCTTCTTCATTCAGTAAAGGTACCACTTAACTAACTGGGTGCACCATAAGTGAATACTTAATCAGTGGTCCACCTCCTAGAATAATTCCGAGTGATAATATTAGGTGAACCAATTAAATGCTAGTGGTGTGCATCTCTACCCCCAATTCACTCTACACAACGCATCCCCATCCCTTAACAAAATTTAAAAAAAACGTATTTACCACTACTAAACATTTCATAACAAGGTTGTACAAACCCTAACAACAACAATAACTGGGATTAAATACACTTGAGATTACGAAGAAAAGAAAACATTTAGTCAGAACTTGCTTCACTCTATTCAGGTTTGTACTTCACATAGCTCAAGACATCAATATTAAAATAGAACTTGTTATACCCTTTTTCCCTTTGTACAAAACATAGCACACAGTTTCATTGTACTTATATGATACAAAGCATATCAGATTCAATAACACAAATAAACCGTATCTCCATACCATCAACCTCAACCCACCTTACCCACCTTAGCAATTCTCGACATGTTCCACACCTGACCACCCTCCAACCTGACGGCTCCTTTGAGCACTTGCACCACCCGCACCGGATCTGAATATAGTAGATCCCCTTTCCTCTGAACCACACCCTTCCTCACCCACACCATGTCACCAACCTCTACCACATTTACTTTCCTTGGAAATGTTTAATTTGGTTTTCTTTCCATTCATCCAATCTTTTCCTGATCTCTTACACAACACCATCAGTTTCTCTTGCCCGCCTTAACCATGCAGTAGACAACACAGTATTTGGTTTCCGACTTCTCATGAGTTCAAAAGCACTGACCCCCGTTTCCACATGGGCAGCCATACGCAAGGCATAGAAACGTTCCTTCATGGCCACTTTTCTGTCGCTGCCACATGCCCCAGCCAACCTAACAGCATCCATGATGCTGGGATTCAGTCTCTCGACCATTCTATTGCTCTGAGGCTGATACAACACAGTACTTTTGTGTCTTACACCACATTTCTCCAGATATTCTCTGAATATACCTCAAATAAACTGTGGACCATTATCGGTAAGTATGTTCTTGGTAAACCCTCCCTCTCAAATATGGTCTGGAGAAATTCTACCATACTTTGACCCGTCACATCCCTTACCACCTTCAACTCACTCCATCGCGAAAAGGTATCCATCAACACAACCACAAATCTTCCACGTCCACACCCCAAATCCATTGGCCCAAGAATATCCATAGCCAAATCTTGCCAGACACCGCCCGGTACGTCTACTTTATTCATCGGCTGCAATCTAGCCTGAACGTTCTTCCCCGACCTGGTACACTCTTCGCATCTTCCAACAACCCTTTCCACTTCCCGATCGAATCCTGGCCGCCATTAATCCACCTTTATTATTTCTTTGGTTTTAAAAATCCCAATATGACCTTGGTGTCCTATCTCGATCAATCTACTCCTCAATCCATTTGGTACCACTAGCCGATCCCAATGATACATCAGTCCTTCCTTCAAACTCAACTCCAATCTCACTTCCCACAACGCCCTCTTTTCACCTCTTAACAATCTTTTTTCAGGCCATCCATCAGCACGAATCCAACAATCCGTCTCCACATTTCATCACTTTCCAGTGCCCTTACCCATTCTTCCTTGGATATCACTCCTTCATTGGTGACAAACACCATATCAACAATATTTTCACTTATCCTATATATGTCCTTGGCTTTGTCGTCTGCTTTTAACGTCGAAGCATGATCCGCCTGAACATTGTCTTTGCCAAGTATCACTTCAATTTTAAATTTATGACATTGCAGTCTAGTCACCCAGCAAGTGACCCTCCTCGATACTGTCCAACCCTTTACTTTCAAAGATTGCTTTAAGCGGTTTGTGATCCGTCCGTAGTATAAACTCTTTACCCCACAAGCATTTCTCAATTTTTTGATGCCCCAATGACAAACCAGAGCCTCCTTTTCAAGCACCGAATAATTCTGTTCAGCACCCCTCAACATCCTAGAGGCATGGGTTACCACAACTTCATTTCCATGAATATCTACCTGCGACAAAACAACACCTATGCCGGAATCACTGGCATCCACAGCCAGAATGGTTTCCTTGCTCCTATCAAACATGGCTAACGCCTTGGACATGTCAATTTTCCTCTTTATCTTACAGAATTCTTTCTCACACTCATCATCCCATTCAAAGTCCACCCCTTTCTTTAGTAGAGACCTCAATTTCCTCATTCCATCAACATAATTCTCTACGAACCTATGGTAGAACTCTATTGTCCCCAGAAAAGATCTCAATTCTGCTTTATCTTTTGGAGATTGAATTCTCTTGATTCCTTCAACAAACTCCCTTTTAGGCTTTAGCCCTTCCTCAGAGATTTCAAGGCCCAAATACTCCACCACCTTGGTAGAAAATACACACTTCTCTCCACGCAGTGTTGTTCCACCTTCCTTGAAGACCCGCAACGCCTTTTCCACATTTCTTTCAAGTTCATTCTCGCTCTCACCACATATTAAGATATCTTCTTAGAAACACCAGACCTTATCCATCCCCCTTAGTATTTTATCCATTACTTTCTGGAATATAGATGAGGCAGATATTAAACCAAAAGGCATGCACCGGAACTGGAATATACCATCATATGTAATAAATGCAGTGAGCTTTCTCGATTCCTGATCCAAATCAACTTGATGGGAAGCGCTTGCCATATCCAATTTAGTAAAAAACTTGGCGTTTCCAATACGACTCAACAATTCTCCCATATTGGGTAAGGGATGGCGATCAGCTATCACACACTTGTTTAGTTCTCTTAGGTCTACACAAACCCTCAATTCACCACTGGGCTTCTTTACCACCACCAAGGGCGAAACCCAGTCTACTGCATTGGCTGGTTCAATGATTCCATCATTCTTCAACTTTTCAAGTTCCTTATGCACAGCATTCCGCCTAGAAACAGGCACTGATCTTTGTTTAGCACATACTGGTACACTATCTTTTTTTTAGCACCATCTTGTGAACCATTCCTTTTAGGCAACCCACTTTGTTGGTAAATACTTTGGGAAATGTTTCAATCAAGCCCACTTTACTTCCCACACGAAGGACTTGTTCCTCCATGTTAGGATCCAATCTGATGCCTAAACCTCTTTGCTCCCTCCATCCCAACAGCGTTTCCCCTCTCTTTGTGACGTATATCTTTCCATGAGTTACCCTACCTTTGAATTCAAAATTAGCCAGACAACATCCGAGTACCTTTATCTTGCTACCATTGTACCCACCAGGGTTTTTATCTGATGGAACCAGATCTTCAATTTTGCCACCCACAACATTCTCATACACAGTTCAATGTAATTTTAGAGCAAGAGTCCGCCATCAGTCTTACTGATCGCCTATTCACATTAATCCATGCAATGGGATGTTCACAATCATCTTCCTCCCTGCATTTCACCATGTGGACCGTAACTATCTCAACTTTTCCATCATCATCGTCATCGGATGAAGCTCTGTTACTTTCCTCAACATACATTACTTTCCTGCCATCGCCTATAGTATATTTCTTATACCAATTTTCAAAGTGTCTCCACTTTTTACATTTTCCACAAATTGTTCTCCTTCCTGGGCATATTGGAGAGGTAGATACATGCCTAGGGCTGCCACATCGGAGGCATAACTGCTTTTCCCTTTTTGGTCCTTTTACCACAACTTCTCTTTGCATTGTTTTATTACCACCGCTCTCATGTGCAGTTTCATTTCTTTTCACACCTTTATCCTTAGGTTTCTTCTTATTTTTACGGAAATCTTTCTTTTATCTACCACTCTCAACACCTCACCTACAGGAGGTTTTGCCTCCTTGACTGCTACCTTGACAACACACTGGAGGGTACGTTTCACCCTCTTTGCTATTACTATGACTTCCTCGAGATCCAGGTCAGCTTTTAACCATATCTATTCACGGATCCTGTCACTGGAGCACGGAGCACTGGAGTATAAATTGATCTCGAATATGATCATCTAATTTTGCCCCAAATTTACAATTCAAAGACAAATGTCTCAAAGCAGTTATACATTCTTCCACAGTTTCCCCTTCCTGTTGTGCCCTCATACCAAAATGGCAGCGCTCCAAAACTGTACTAATCTTTGTTTCTAAATGCTTATCAAATTTCAACAAAGCCATATCAAAATCACTTCTACCACCCTCAACATCCAGTTCTGCAATACCCGGTATTGTCTCAAAGATTCTCTGACACTCATAACCTATGAAGTGCATTAGCATAGACACTTTGTGCTCCGTAGACATGCTATTTCCACATTCCACCTTCATGTAGTGTAGAAAGCTCTTATTCCAGGGAACCCATTTTATTTTAGGATGTCCCAGTGTAGGCATGAACATTTGAGGGCCTGGAATCCCTGCCATTGCCATGATGGGAGCTTGTGCCCCAGAGACGTCTGGGTACTGGTTGGCAAATTACAAAGACCAGCTGAAGTGATACAATACTTCTAGCTGTACACTACTATCAGCAGAACTGTTAATGATATCAGCTGATACCCCCACTGGGTATAATCAGATATTCCATGTTGTAGTTGTCCGTATTGAGTATGTGGTAAAGAAAGAAAAAAAAAATGAAGCTTTCCTGTAGAATCGCCTTCCCAAACAGGCCCTGGGCGATTTGTCTCTTTCCAAAAGGGGTCGCCTTCCCAAACGGGCACTAGGCGACGCACGACTCGCAGGATGATGCCTGACCGTCTGCAGCCGGCATTTTCTTTCAAGTGCAGCAGTTCGTTTCGGATGCTTTTCCGACGGCGTCACGGAGTGCTGTCACATGACCCGTACGTTGCGTTAGGTCCTTTACTCGACCTACAGTTCCAGCGGCACATGCACCAAGATACACATCATCTTCCTTGTGGCTGTACTTGGAAAGCCAGGAGACCAAGTGGGTTATACTTGGGAAACCTGGGTCATGGATCATAATTGTACTAGAACTGTTGAGAAAGAAGGAAAGCAGTGAAACAACAAGCGTCAGGGAAACTGAGTAAATCCCCCTGAGTATCACTCAGGGCAAAGTGACTGTGAAACCAAGGTACCAGGAGAAGGAAGGTATTCTCCTAGTAGTGCTACATCCACAGGAAAAAGCCAATGAGCCTGGGGAAGGGAGTCATTCCCCCAGGTTGGAGAAAAGCTACAGTCAAGTGAAGGGAGTCATTCTCTTGACAGTGAAGAGAAATGAGTATGGAACCTGGAGGCAAGGGGAAGGGAGTCATTTCCCCTGGAGTGAAGAAACAGTGAACGTTCTGATACAGGATGTTACAGGATTGGCAGTCCTTTGTTTGTGAAGTATTGCGACCAGGGTCAAGGGAGTCATTCCCCCTGGTTAAGAACTTGCACCCAGAACTGTGCTAGCCAATCCATGAGAAGGGAGTCAATTTCCTGTACCAACAACATTGATGCAACCTTCTAGTTTAATTATAAGTGTATGGGACAGAATTAAAGATTTTGACACAAGATGGCAGACTTTTCAGTTTACAAGGACTTTTTGACAGACCCCTTCAGTATTTTAGTTGAGGCAAGGAAACCCCTCATAGAAGTAGGGAAAGTTAGGTTTTATTTTTATTTTCGTGGTGAATGAAAGTCTATAACAATCACTATGCCACTTGTGTGTCAGTCTCCTCCTTCTGCACCCTTATATAGGGTGGCAGAGGTGGGATATGACCAAATCTATACAGATTGGGGGACCCTCAAGGACGGTAACCTGGATGCAATGTACTTCTGTCCAACTGTGTCCACATTTAAACAAGATCTGGTGAGGGTAATCTTTTAACACCTCCTTTTGCAACCAAGACCAATCCTGCCCATCTCCTTTTCAATGATTAGGGCCATACTCTGGCAGAATAAAGCATAAATCACAACCACCCAAGCTCTAGAATGGTAGTTATATTCCTCCCATTAACCTCACAGGCTATTCTTCCAACAAGGAAAACAATGGAGGGGAACAGTTATAACCTTTTTTGTCCAGAGAGTATCTGGTCCCTGCCAGAGATAAGACTATAATATCTTAAGATCTACTGGTAATGTTGCACATCAGTTTGCTCATTGATATTATGCCCCTTGGAGAAAGTTCCCAAAAAAGAGAGACAAAATGACTACCCCTCTTGTCCTGTAGAAAGGAAATGAACTTTGCCCTCTTAAACTTCTCATCAATCACAGTTAAGATTGAAAGGGGCGGGTTGATGGGGCGCTTGATATATGAGACCCTATGGGAGCTTTCATCCAGCCAGGCCCACAGAGAGAAAGAGGAAGACCACCATGAAAATCAACCTACGGAGAATAGGACCCAAGGCATTTCTTTGTATTGCTCGGAAGGGGAGACTGAACTAGACTCTAACTTTGGTCACGATTAGGCAGAGGGCAAGTCGGCCTGGTAAAATAGCAACCTTCCCAGTTCCCTATCATCTTGCAAAAGGTCCTTGCCCCTTGGAATAGAAAACCTTGAGGTTCTAGAAGTTAAAGCCTCAATGTCATCCCACCGGGGTAACAACAGTATAGGATATGGAGGAGCAGAAGATCCCCTTAGAGCCAAGATTACCTCTACATACCATGAGAGGGTTAAAACACCTGAATCACCGGTGGAGAAATCCCAGTCAACTCTCCAAATCAGTGTAGCCCTGGTTGTGACACCTGACAGAGAAAGCATTGGCAACCCTATCTCCACAGTGCCATCACTACCCTCCATCAGGGAACCTGTATGCAATCCAAGGGGGGAATTGAGACAGATAAAAAAGAATTACCCTCTGACTACCCTGTCCACCCAAAATACTCCAAAGGTGCAGGTAGATACGGAGGGCATTTTCCTGCGTTTCCCTTACTTCCACCATGTATACACAAACACAATCCCACATGTTGCAGGGAAAAACTCCAGATCTGTCCTGCAGGCTCTCACAATCCATCCTTTTATGGCCTCATGTGCAAATAGCTTTCAGCTAGAAGAGAAAGAGAAGGAAGAACCACCTACATTAGTAAAACCCCTTCCAAATTCCCAGGAGTTGGAAATTTCCGAACTATCCAGGGAGGTAATAACATCCGAAAGAACCAGGGATAGCAAACCGTCTATGGACAATTTTGTAGTAGTAAGGGGCATCCTCCACACCACCGTCACCTAACTGAAACAAACATATTACTCATGTGGAGAGCACGGTTATCTAACGAGACATTGCCCATTATATAGGATTGATGCCCCACCCTACCATCATGGCAAGAACCTAAACAGGATGGAGGGATTACGGAACCGAGTACCAGTATTCTCTGCCAGCATTCTGTATGCTCTATACCCCGTTTGGGCATAGAGAATACTATGAAAGTATTCTCTATGCCCAGACAGGTACAAAAAAACCTAACTGGGAAGGAAATCCGGGGAAGTCTCTCCCTAAGGGGAAGAAGATCAAAGGTAGGAAAAATATCAGCACATTTTTTGTATGCTGGGAACAATACCACGTATAAAGTCCCCGCCATACTTCAAGGAAAGAAATGATGGCACAATTAGATAGTGGAAGCAACGGATGTGCCATAAGATCAGAAATTCTCCCCTGGGGCTAGATGTGGATTACAAAAAAAGGACGTCGACTGCATACATGGCAACTATAAAACCATGCCCACAAACAACAATACCAATTAACATATTGGGGAAGGATACGCGGATCACAGTGGCAGTTATTCCTGATCTTTGTGAGTAATCTGACGGTATTCTCCTACCTACTCCCCCAGGATTTTCTATTCAGGAGCCAGGGAAGGGCCATCGCTTTTGGATTCTGACCCTGGGGGTGGACAACAAAAGGAGGATCACCTGAGTGGAGGGTCACGGGGGATCAGGAGGAGAATACCCAACGGCGAGACATGGTATTCCCCCTTCCTAAATGCCGACCAACCCACTCTCCCTCAGTCTTCATGGGCTATTACCAATCTTACCTCATCTCTCCATTTCCAATATGTACTGGGATGAAGAAGAGGCAATCAGGAGCAATGAAGATTACCCAAGACACAATATAGGGATGCAAAGGGAGGCCTACCATCTAACACCTTTGAATTGTCCCACTAATAGAGTCAGGCAAGGTCAGGCACATTACCTCAATTGTGCACACCTGACTACAATTGACTCACCTGCAGTATGAAAAGGGCAGTTCTGCCAGAGTCAGAGAGCGAGTTGTGGATGCTGACTGGACCAGAGGAACCAAGAAGCTGAAAGTCTGCTGGAAGAGGAGCACAGAAGGACCGGTCGAGTGCGGGATGCCGAGACGCTGGCCCGGTGTGTGAAGGGAGCCGTGTCTCCAGGAAGCCGAAGCGGGGCGAAGGCCGTCTGATGGCCTTGTTCAGACCAGTGCTCATTCCCCTGGGGCATGTGCCAGTCCCAGAGGTATCTGAGGGGAAGGTGCTGAGACCCTGACCTTGACCCAAGAATGTTTTGACCTGCTCGCCAGCGCCACGCTACTATTGTTGAGTTTTGTGAGCCAGAAAGAAACTCCGTAGCGTGCGGGCAAGGCCTTCATGAGCGGGGGAAGGGGAAGGGAAGAGGGGGCAATCTGCCCAGGGCCTCGCTCTTGGGAGGGGCCTTGTGGCGCACCCCCTGAACCAGAGTGAAAGGCAGCACAGAATAAAATAAAGTGCGGCAACATTCATGCAGTGCAAATATTGTCTTCTTCCCACAGTATCTGAGCAAAACATTGGTAAATTCTACATTTATTGTGAATAATAATTGCTGTGCAAAGCTTAACAGAGTGCCACATTTCTATCATGTCAGTCATGTAAAGGTATGTCATTTTGTGTGTGGTGCACCTGTACATATTCCATCATTTCAAAAGTAACAACTTCAAAGGAGATAGTCTGAGTGATGTGAGGCTCCCTAATACTGAGCTTCACTGAGTATAAAAGGAGTTTGGGATCTGACGGCTTTAGAATAGTTTCTGTTCTTGTGACGTTCTAGTGAATGTATGTGCGTGTGTGTGTTGGTGTCAATGGTGTGTTTGTTTTTATGTATGCGTGCATGCAAAGAGTGCATGGAGTTGTGTGACTGGTGGGCGAATCCGTAGGTGAAAGTGTTGTATGTGCCACCCCAAACCTAAACTTAGCGTCCCATGGGGGCACTACATTTAGAGGTTGGCGCTGCTGGCTTTATGCAGGAAAAGTGTTTTGTTTTGAAATAATTAAATGTGTGTGTATATGTATTTTTATATGTATATATATATGTATTTAAAATAACTGTGCATGTATATGCGCTGTATGAGTGTATATTGGTGTCAATGATGTTTTCACTTTTATGTATGCATGAATGCATGGGGTTGTTTGACTAGTGGATGAATGCTTGCCTCAAAGTGTTGCATGTGCCAGCCCTCGACCCTACATTTTGTGGTCCATGTGGCCACAAAATTTAGGGGTGGGGGCTGCTGGGTTGCTTTATGTAGGTAAGTGTTTTGTTTTAAAATTAAATGTGTGTGTGTGTATGTTTGTTTGTTTGTGTATTTTATTTATATAGCGTGTCTGACGCAGAGGTATCTGGGAGCTTTTCATACTTTTTAGGTTACATATACAGGGCATACAGATAAGGCTTTGTCCTGCCGGAGAAAGACAATGTTGCTGACGAACCGAGGAGAATCTGCCGGTGGGTTTCCCGCCACTCAAAGGCCTCAAAGTTACTGACAAAGATGCGAAAGCCAGCTGTGGTCGAGTGCCGATCGCCGATGCCAAATGCAGACGACCCGACGCCCTTGCTGGGCCTGCGTTCTTCATTGACTCTTTGCAGCAACTAACTATTCTTGTCGAGATGCACCGCATGCCTCATCTTCGCAGGACATCCACGACCGATCATCGACGAGCACCGTAAGGACCGGAGATACTGCCTTGACAACATTGTTCACCCCTTTCTTCAAGGAATCTCGACGATCCGTGGCTCCTGCCTTCAATGGAGTTCACTCAAGAAGGATCCGTCGACGACCCATCGTCGAACTCTGCTATACTAAGTACATTGAGGTAGTGCAACATTTGTACAAGGAAATAAGACTCTGCTTGTCAGTGTATCTTTATTTCCAGGTAGCCCAGGTGGGGGGATCCTCACACAGAACTGTGTTTTTGGTAGGGTCCCAGTATTCTGCCAATTGTTTAACCAACTTGTTTTCCTCCCAAGTCTATTGTTGGTACCTTTTGCTATCGATTTGTATGCCATTTGTAAGTGTTAGCAGTTGGTGCATTTTAATGGAGTCAAAGAGTAATTGTGGTACCACATAGAAATTGTACATTTATCATTATAGAATTGCCTGAGCACAATGTGCGTTATTGTGATTGTGTATATAACTTGAACCTTATTTATATAAAGAACTGTGTTATCACTAACATAGTGTGTGGACATTCCTTTGTGGGGGTTTGGGACTACACTGTATTTAAGAACCAGCCTGCATCACTGCCTGAGAGCTTAAGCCTTGATTGCTCGTCCAATGTTACCAAATAGAGAATCTCGGCTGGGGTGCTGTGTGCTTCTACTCTGCCATATAGAGAGCAGGAGTACATATACCCCCTCTAGTCTTTACAGGGTGTTACTCCACTAATGCACCTGTGCGAGACACTGCCAAAACACGCACCCAAGCTCCGACAGTATAGTGCGGAATGGGTAAAAGGGCACGGCAGATAAAATGTTCATGCCATGGCCACAAGGGGGATCACTGTCAAAGGCAGTTTTGCAACACATGACCACATACTTGCGCGCTGCATACACGGGGAAGAAATTGGAAAAGAGCTTAGCTATTTTAGAGCTCTGGAAAATGTACCAGGAGGAACGGGAAGACCCGCCTCCTGAAGACTGGATGCTTAATCATTGTAGGGCGGAAGGTGTCGAGCCTTCTGCTCCCCTTACCTCACCCGAAGTAAATGGCGATAGTACAGGAGATATAGAATTGTATCCGTTAATGGAGTTGAAAGTGGCAACAGGGTATAGTAATTCTGATATATGAACCACCTGCCTATAGCAGTGACGATAGTCCAGAAGAGACTAAAAGAAAGGAGGAGATCGTAAAGGTCTTACAAGACAAGGAGGAGAAAAGCACACAACCAAATGTGACCCTAGACATAGACCGAGAGATTAAGAGATGGAAAGGAGAGAAGGATAAAGCTGACAAGCTAACGCTCGTACAGACCGAATAGATGGGTGGACAGATATTGCTCAAGCTCGATGGGAAAAGTATCGAAGAAGTTAGGCAAAAGGAAGATCAAGACGAACAAGATAAAAAGACAGGGGACGAGAGAAAAAATTGAAAGAAAATGAGCATAAGAGAAAGAATAGGGAGGGACGAGAACAGATGTAGGAAGAGGAACAGCATAGAAAGGAAGAAAGGGCAGGGGAGCAACAGACAGAGAGCAATCGAAGAATGAGATAGGCAAGAAAAGAAGAGAGAAGAGGAGGAAGCTCAGAAATGAAGGGATAAATTAATACTAAAATGAAGGTAAGAAGAAAACCACAGAGAATGAAAGAAGGGAAGAGAAAAGACAAGAAGAGGAAAGGATTAGACAGGAAGCGAGAAGGCGAAGAGAATTCGATGAAGAAAAGGAGGGAAAAGGGACATAAAGGGAACTTGATATTGATCGCATTCATAAAGCGTTAATGGAATCGAATCCAGTAATATCGTGGAGCCACATAGAAAAGTTCCTCCTGTCGCAGGGAGCAACATCAAGCCCATCTAAAGTTACATTAGATGAGAACTTCATCGGGGATAAGATCAATAGAGTCTATCACGATACGAGAGCAAGAAGTGAATTGGGAAACAGAGGAAAAGAAAATTGATCTATGATCACCCAATCACGAGGTGAAGAAGGAAGCCTGTTTAGTCTTGAGTATAGAGCCTTGTCCTTAGACAGGCTGATCTTAGACAAGGGTGAAATAGAAGGAAGCCATACTAGTTGGGGACTAGATATGTCAGACAAAGAGAGAGAAACCTTCCGTGGGGAGGAGGGAGAAAGTGCATGCAGTCCCGTGGGATGTCTGCAGACAGACAAGGAAGTGAGATGGTCTGATTTAGAGCAGCCTAATGATAGGCGCCAGATCTATAGCATATCCAGAGCACCCTAAAGGACGATCGTATAGAAGGAAAGGTCGCCACCATATGTGAGCAGGCTAAGGTCATTGCCAGGTAGAAGGCGATCAGGAACCATTGTCCCCATTATGGGAGCTGATTGCGGGTTTTGGTTCACGCAATTCCCTTTATTGGAGAAAGGAGGGGCCATACCTCAGTATATTCCCTGGCCACAAATGGATAAGGATAATTTAAGGTGTAAACTCCCCAGATTAACGGCTGGGGTGGGTAAATGAATTTATGAGTTAGAAGAGATGACAGGAGGAAAAACTCTGGCAATGGGGGACATTAAGGGTCTCCTAACAGCCATTCTTGGGGAAAGGGCTGATGAAATTTGGACGAGAGCAGGCTACTCAAGTGTCACGGCACAGAACACAGCTCATGACGGAGCGCCATTTAATAATTGTAGAGTAGATGTCTGGAGAGCGCTCAGGGTACAGTATCCTGATACGTCAGATATGGGTGCAAATATGGCACGTAAAATGAAAGATGATGAAGATCCGCTGTCATGATGCCTACCTCCAAGGAGCCAGGCCGGGCCCAGCAACCCCAGAGGCAGACATCATTTTCCCCAGGGAAGTCTCAGCGGGCCCAAGTCGGGGCCCTTTGGACTCAGTCCTGGCGCCTTAGGCGCCATGCTCATAGCAGACCCCAGTCCTGGCGCCTTAGGCGCCAGGCTCATAGAAGAGGATATGTGTTTAAGTGCTTGGGTGCACACTTACCTGATGCAGACCTTGCTGCTTCATCCAGGCCCTCTTGAGGCCTGAATGGGACTACTTTACCTGTAGGACTACTTCACCACCCGGGTGTGGTCAGGGAAGGATACATACCTGATTGGTGGAAGGATACATACCAGGAACTTCTTCCAAGGCTATTTAAACCCCACCCGAACAGCCACACGTGCTTCGCGTTGTTCTGCACCTAGCAGCTGGACGCTCACCGTGTCAGCTCCTGCATCCTGACTTCAGCCACGCCTGCCAGCACCCTGGAACACCTGCAAGGGGAGAAAGGAAGAGAATAGGAGAAGAAAAGCCCTTACCTGCTAAATCTGCATCCCGGAGTCATTTCTCCAACGGCCCTGAAAAGGAAGACATCATTTTAAAGGCATTTTGTTTCGATTGCTGCAGCGCTGCATTTTACTCACCTTTGCAAGGCGCTTTCATCTTCAGCAGCGATCTTCCGGATTCAGCTACGCCCCGGCGCCTAGAGGAAAAAAGACAAGAACAAAGGTGAGAGGGAGAAAAGGAATAAGGAAAGCTCAGTTTCCTTTTAAGTCTTACCTGTTGGATTATTCCCACTGCATTTCGGGTCCTGCCGCTTCCTGGCATCTCCGGACCCCGGCCCCTATGGGGAAAAAAGACAAAGACATTGAATGAGCGAATGCAAAGACATTACCTGAGCGCTCATCCAGAACTGTTTCACTTCGGGTCGGCGCCATATCTCCGGCACTCCGAACCCCGGCCCCTAAGGGGAAAAAGACATAAGCATTAGCGCTTGCTGCAATTAGACAACGAACATTATTATTAAGCTTGAACTTTTGAACAGAACTTTTACAGCGCCTTACCTGAACAGTCAAGCTTACCTGAACTCCCATCAATCCTCAATCCAGTGAAGTAACTGGGTTTCAACGCGCCCCTGCATCAGAAGCAGGATGGAGAGCTCATCCTTCCAAACCCTAAGGTGAGGCTTCACGGGGAATCGTGGAGGAGGTATCGTGGAGGGTTGGAAGGGAGTGGGAGGCTTGAGCATTGTTCCACAGTTGGTAATACTCCCTTTTCACGCACAGGAGGGTATCCAACGAGCCAGGGAAGCCAGAATAGAGGGGCCCTTCCTGTCCATCTTCAGAGTTCTGCGCCTTTGACGCCGCGCCTCCGTGGGAACCAGGTGAGCGTTACATCCGCTTGCTTACATTCAAAGTATTCAGGAACGCTGGACTTTGGAAATGAGGGAGCATGGGGGATATCAGTGGCAGTATTTTACCACAATTTGTGTCAGCGATTACCAGAGCAGGTACAGAGACAGCTCAAGAAATTAGTGGGAATGGAAGCGAAGACATGGGTGGAGATACAGTTGACTATAGCACATCACTACTGGCTGCTGCAAGAAAAAAATAAGAAGAAGGAAGATGCTAGAAAACTTGGGGAAGCCAAGTTAGTTCTGAAGAAATTGTCAAAATACGCCATAGAAGGGGTGGTATTGACAAGCAGAGAGGGACTGGGAATGCAGCAAGCAGTGGGTACATGGCAGGCAAATAATCAATTCCAGATGGATCAAGGAGGGAATGGGTTTATGCCACGAGGCAGTGGAATGGGCTACAGAGTAAGGGGTGGTTTTCAAAATAACCAAGGCGGGTTTCAGAATATGCAGAATGATAATCAAAATATGCAAGGAGGATTTAATCAAGAGGGACTAGTCAGAAGATCTCCTCCTATATGTTGGACATGTGGAATGGCAGGGCACATCGTGCGAACATGTGGAAGCCAAGGTTATGTACAGAATGGGCAATTCTCAAGAGTGGGGGCAGCTTATCCTCCAGCATATAGCTCACAAGCTAGGCATGGGTTTGCCCAAGATCGGACAGTGTATCAAGCACAAGCGCCGCAAATGCAACAGGCATTGCAACCACAGCAAGCATCATTGAACCTGCCGCAAGGGCAGTCACAGTACACACCCATGCAGATACAGCAGAATGCAAACACGGGACAGTTATTGACACCTAGAGTAGGGGGTGTCACTATGGTGGGAGGAAATCCTTTTACAGGTATGGGGATAAGTATGTACCCACAATAGGACAGCTCACAGGGCGACTTGATATGTTCAGTACTATCAGTGACACCAGACCCCCAATAGGAACCAACGGTTGTTCTTACAATACGACGCAAATCTTTTCTTTTTTTAGTAGACACTGGGGCTACTCGTTCATGTGTACGAGAGGGCACATATCCAATGTCGGGAAATGCCATGAATGCGCAGGGTTTCTCTGGAGCTACAAGCAGAGTTCCTTTTACTGATGAATTGCCAGTCTCTGTAGGAGAGTGTGACATGTCTGTTCCATTATTGTATTCAATGCAGACACTGGTTAATATTCTGGACCGAGATTTAAAGACGAAGCTAAATATGACAATTTCTTTCACTGATGAAGGCTTAGTGTGTTCCACTCCAGGGATACATTATCTGAACGTGGGTGAATTTATATTGGTGTTTTCAGGGCAAATGGGCCTGCAACGAATTACATTAGAGCCAGAAGTTTTTCTTTATGGGGTAGGCATTTTGTTGACATGGCTACCCCTGCCTAGTGGGAAAGATTATGAGAATACCTGATGAGTTTTTGTTCAGGCCACAGATACCTATGGACAAAGAGGGGGGACAAACTATTGAGCAATGAAGATTACCCAAGGCACAATCCATCCTTTTATGGCCTCATGTGCAAATAGCTTTCAGCTAGAAGAGAAAGAGAAGGAAGAACCACCTACATTAGTAAAACCCCTTCCAAATTCCCAGGAGTTGGAAATTTCCGAACTATCCAGGGAGGTAATAACATCCGAAAGAACCAGGGATAGCAAACCGTCTATGGACAATTTTGTAGTAGTAAGGGGCATCCTCCACACCACCGTCACCTAACTGAAACAAACATATTACTCATGTGGAGAGCACGGTTATCTAACGAGACATTGCCCATTATATAGGATTGATGCCCCACCCTACCATCATGGCAAGAACCTAAACAGGATGGAGGGATTACGGAACCAAGTACCAGTATTCTCTGCCAGCATTCTGTATGCTCTATACCCCGTTTGGGCATAGAGAATACTATGAAAGTATTCTCTATGCCCAGACAGGTACAAAAAACCTAACTGGGAAGGAAATCCGGGGAAGTCTCTCCCTAAGGGGAAGAAGATCAAAGGTAGGAAAAATATCAGCACATTTTTTGTATGCTGGGAACAATACCACGTATAAAGTCCCCGCCATACTTCAAGGAAAGAAATGATGGCACAATTAGATAGTGGAAGCAACGGATGTGCCATAAGATCAGAAATTCTCCCCTGGGGCTAGATGTGGATTACAAAAAAAGGACGTCGACTGCATACATGGCAACTATAAAACCATGCCCACAAACAACAATACCAATTAACATATTGGGGAAGGATACGCCGATCACAGTGGCAGTTATTCCTGATCTTTGTGAGTAATCTGACGGTATTCTCCTACCTACTCCCCCAGGATTTTCTATTCAGGAGCCAGGGAAGGGCCATCGCTTTTGGATTCTGACCCTGGGGGTGGACAACAAAAGGAGGATCACCTGAGTGGAGGGTCACGGGGGATCAGGAGGAGAATACCCAACGGCGAGACATGCTATTCCCCCTTCCTAAATGCCGACCAACCCACTCTCCCTCAGTCTTCATGGGCTATTACCAATCTTACCTCATCTCTCCATTTCCAATATGTACTGGGATGAAGAAGAGGCAATCAGGAGCAATGAAGATTACCCAAGACACAATATAGGGATGCAAAGGGAGGCCTACCATCTAACACCTTTGAATTGTCCCACTAATAGAGTCAGGCAAGGTCAGGCACATTACCTCAATTGTGCACACCTGACTACAATTGACTCACCTCCAGTATGAAAAGGGCAGTTCTGCCAGAGTCAGAGAGCGAGTTGTGGATGCTGACTGGACCAGAGGAACCAAGAAGCTGAAAGTCTGCTGGAAGAGGAGCACAGAAGGACCGGTCGAGTGCGGGATGCCGAGACGCTGGCCCGGTGTGTGAAGGGAGCCGTGTCTCCAGGAAGCCGAAGCGGGGCGAAGGCCGTCTGATGGCCTTGTTCAGACCAGTGCTCATTCCCCTGGGGCATGTGCCAGTCCCAGAGGTATCTGAGGGGAAGGTGCTGAGACCCTGACCTTGACCCAAGAATGTTTTGACCTGCTCGCCAGCGCCACGCTACTATTGTTCAGTTTTGTGAGCCAGAAAGAAACTCCGTAGCGTGCGGGCAAGGCCTTCATGAGCGGGGGAAGGGGAAGGGAAGAGGGGGCAATCTGCCCAGGGCCTCGCTCTTGGGAGGGGCCTTGTGGCGCACCCCCTGAACCAGAGTGAAAGGCAGCACAGAATAAAATAAAGTGCGGCAACATTCATGCAGTGCAAATATTGTCTTCTTCCCACAGTATCTGAGCAAAACATTGGTAAATTCTACATTTATTGTGAATAATAATTGCTGTGCAAAGCTTAACAGAGTGCCACATTTCTATCATGTCAGTCATGTAAAGGTATGTCATTTTGTGTGTGGTGCACCTGTACATATTCCATCATTTCAAAAGTAACAACTTCAAAGGAGATAGTCTGAGTGATGTGAGGCTCCCTAATACTGAGCTTCACTGAGTATAAAAGGAGTTTGGGATCTGACGGCTTTAGGATAGTTTCTGTTCTTGTGACGTTCTAGTGAATGTATGTGCGTGTGTGTGTTGGTGTCAATGGTGTGTTTGTTTTTATGTATGCGTGCATGCAAAGAGTGCATGGAGTTGTGTGACTGGTGGGCGAATCCGTAGGTGAAAGTGTTGTATGTGCCACCCCAAACCTAAACTTAGCGTCCCATGGGGGCACTACATTTAGAGGTTGGCGCTGCTGGCTTTATGCAGGAAAAGTGTTTTGTTTTGAAATAATTAAATGTGTGTGTATATGTATTTTTATATGTATATATATATGTATTTAAAATAACTGTGCATGTATATGCACTGTATGCGTGTATATTGGTGTCAATGATGTTTTCACTTTTATGTATGCATGAATGCATGGGGTTGTTTGACTAGTGGATGAATGCTTGCCTCAAAGTGTTGCATGTGCCAGCCCTCGACCCTACATTTTGTGGTCCAGGTGGCCACAAAATTTAGGGGTGGGGGCTGCTGGGTTGCTTTATGTAGGTAAGTGTTTTGTTTTAAAATTAAATGTGTGTGTGTGTATGTTTGTTTGTTTGTGTATTTTATTTATATAGCGTGTCTGACGCAGAGGTATCTGGGAGCTTTTCATACTTTTTAGGTTACATATACAGGGCATACAGATAAGGCTTTGTCCTGCCGGAGAAAGACAATGTTGCTGACGAACCGAGGAGAATCTGCCGGTGGGTTTCCCGCCACTCAAAGGCCTCAAAGTTACTGACAAAGATGCGAAAGCCAGCTGTGGTCGAGTGCCGATCGCCGATGCCAAATGCAGACGACCCGACGCCCTTGCTGGGCCTGCGTTCTTCATTGACTCTTTGCAGCAACTAACTATTCTTGTCGAGGTGCACCGCATGCCTCATCTTCGCAGGACATCCACGACCGATCATCGACGAGCACCGTAAGGACCGGAGATACTGCCTTGACAACATTGTTTACCCCTTTCTTCAAGGAATCTCGACGATCCGTGGCTCCTGCCTTCAATGGAGTTCACTCAAGAAGGATCCGTCGACGACCCATCGTCGAACTCTGCTATACTAAGTACATTGAGGTAGTACAACATTTGTACAAGGAAATAAGACTCTGCTTGTCAGTGTATCTTTATTTCCAGGTAGCCCAGGTGGGGGGATCCTCACACAGAACTGTGTTTTTGGTAGGGTCCCAGTATTCTGCCAATTGTTTAACCAACTTGTTTTCCTCCCAAGTCTATTGTTGGTACCTTTTGCTATCGATTTGTATGCCATTTGTAAGTGTTAGCAGTTGGTGCATTTTAATGGAGTCAAAGAGTAATTGTGGTACCACATAGAAATTGTACATTTATCATTATAGAATTGCCTGAGCACAATGTGCGTTATTGTGATTGTGTATATAACTTGAACCTTATTTATATAAAGAACTGTGTTATCACTAACATAGTGTGTGGACATTCCTTTGTGGGGGTTTGGGGACTACACTGTATTTAAGAACCAGCCTGCATCACTGCCTGAGAGCTTAAGCCTTGATTGCTCGTCCAATGTTACCAAATAGAGAATCTCGGCTGGGGTGCTGTGTGCTTCTACTCTGCTATATAGAGAGCAGGAGTGCATATACCCCCTCTAGTCTTTACATGGTGTTACTCCACTAATGCACCTGTGCGAGACACTGCCAAAACACGCACCCAAGCTCCGACAGTATAGTGCGGAATGGGTAAAAGGGCACGGCAGATAAAATGTTCATGCCATGGCCACAAGGGGGATCACTGTCAAAGGCAGTTTTGCAACACATGACCACATACTTGCGCGCTGCATACACGGGGAAGAAATTGGAAAAGAGCTTAGCTATTTTAGAGCTCTGGAAAATGTACCAGGAGGAACGGAAAGACCCGCCTCCTGAAGACTGGATGCTTAATCATTGTAGGGAGGAAGGTGTCGAGCCTTCTGCTCCCCTTACCTCACCCGAAGTAAATGGCGATAGTACAGGAGATATAGAATTGTATCCGTTAATGGAGTTGAAAGTGGCAACAGGGTATAGTAATTCTGATATATGAACCACCTGCCTATAGCAGTGACGATAGTCCAGAAGAGACTAAAAGAAAGGAGGAGATCATTAAGGTCTTACAAGACAAGGAGGAGAAAAGCACACAACCAAATGTGACCTTAGACATAGACCGAGAGATTAAGAGATGGAAAGGAGAGAAGGATAAAGCTGACAAGCTAACGCTCGTACAGACCGAATAGATGGGTGGACAGATATTGCTCAAGCTCGATGGGAAAAGTATCGAAGAAGTTAGGCAAAAGGAAGATCAAGACGAACAAGATAAAAAGACAGGGGACGAGAGAAAAAATTGAAAGAAAATGAGCACAAGAGAAAGAATAGGGAGGGACGAGAACAGATGTAGGAAGAGGAACAGCATAGAAAGGAAGAAAGGGCAGGGGAGCAACAGACAGAGAGCAATCGAAGAATGAGATAGGCAAGAAAAGAAGAGAGAAGAGGAGGAAGCTCAGAAATGAAGGGATAAATTAATACTAAAATGAAGGTAAGAAGAAAACCACAGAGAATGAAAGAAGGGAAGAGAAAAGACAAGAAGAGGAAAGGATTAGACAGGAAGCGAGAAGGCGAAGAGAATTCGATGAAGAAAAGGAGGGCAAAGGGACATAAAGGGAACTTGATATTGATCGCATTCATAAAGAGTTAATGGAATCGAATCCAGTAATATCGTGGAGCCACATAGAAAAGTTCCTCCTGTCGCAGGGAGCAACATCAGGCCCATCTAAAGTTACATTAGATGAGAACTTCATCAGGGATAAGATCAATAGAGTCTATCACGATACGAGAGCAAGAAGTGAATTGGGAAACAGAGGAAAAGAAAATTGATCCATGATCACCCAATCACGAGGTGAAGAAGGAAGCCTGTTTAGTCTTGAGTATAGAGCCTTGTCCTTAGACCGGCTGATCTTAGACAAGGGTGAAATAGAAGGAAGCCATACTAGTTGGGGACTAGATATGTCAGACAAAGAGAGAGAAACCTTCTGTGGGGAGGAGGGAGAAAGTGCATGCAGTCCCGTGGGATGTCTGCAGACAGACAAGGAAGTGAGATGGTCTGATTTAGAGCAGCCTAATGATAGGCGCCAGATCTATAGCATATCCAGAGCACCCTAAAGGACGATCGTATAGAAGGAAAGGTCGCCACCATATGTGAGCAGGCTAAGGTCATTGCCAGGTAGATGGCGATCAGGAACCATTGTCCCCATTATGGGAGCTGATTGCGGGTTTTGGTTCACGCAATTCCCTTTATTGGAGAAAGGAGGGGCCATACCTCAGTATATTCCCTGGCCACAAATGGATAAGGATAATTTAAGGTGTAAACTCCCCAGATTAACGGCTGGGGTGGGTAAATGAATTTATGAGTTAGAAGAGATGACAGGAGGAAAAACTCTGGCAATGGGGGACATTAAGGGTCTCCTAACAGCCATTCTTGGGGAAAGGGCTGATGAAATTTGGACGAGAGCAGGCTACTCAAGTGTCACGGCACAGAACACAGCTCATGACAGAGCGCCATTTAATAATTGTAGAGCAGATGTCTGGAGAGCGCTCAGGGTACTGTATCCTGATACGTCAGATATGGGTGCAAATATGGCACGTAAAATGAAAGATGATGAAGATCCGCTTGCTTACATTCAAAGTATTCAGGAACGCTGGACTTTGGAAATGAGGGAGCATGGGGGATATCAGTGGCAGTATTTTACCACAATTTGTGTCAGCGATTACCAGAGCAGGTACAGAGCCAGCTCAAGAAATTAGTGGGAATGGAAGCGAAGACATGGGTGGAGATACAGTTGACTATAGCACATCACTACTGGCTGCTGCAAGAAAAAAATAAGAAGAAGGAAGATGCTAGAAAACTTGGGGAAGCCAAGTTAGTTCTGAAGAAATTGTCAAAATACGCCATAGAAGGGGTGGTATTGACAAGCAGAGAGGGACTGGGAATGCAGCAAGCAGTGGGTACATGGCAGGCAAATAATCAATTCCAGATGGATCAAGGAGGGAATGGGTTTATGCCACGAGGCAGTGGAATGGGCTACAGAGTAAGGGGTGGTTTTCAAAATAACCAAGGCGAGTTTCAGAATATGCAGAATGATAATCAAAATATGCAAGGAGGATTTAATCAAGGGGGACTAGTCAGAAGATCTCCTCCTATATGTTGGACATGTGGAATGGCAGGGCACATCGTGCGAACATGTGGAAGCCAAGGTTATGTACAGAATGGGCAATTCTCAAGAGTGGGGGCAGCTTATCCTCCAGCATATAGCTCCAAGCTAGGCATGGGTTTGCCCAAGATCGGACAGTGTATCAAGCACAAGCGCCGCAAATGCAACAGGCATTGCAACCACAGCAAGCATCATTGAATCTGCCGCAAGGGCAGTCACAGTACACACCCATGCAGATACAGCAGAATGCAAACACGGGACAATTATTGACACCTAGAGTAGGGGGTGTCACTATGGTGGGAGGAAATCCTTTTACAGGTATGGGGATAAGTATGTACCCACAATAGGACAGCTCACAGGGCGACTTGATATGTTCAGTACTATCAGTGACACCAGACCCCCAATAGGAACCAACGGTTGTTCTTACAATACGACGCAAATCTTTTCTTTTTTTAGTAGACACTGGGGCTACTCGTTCATGTGTACGAGAGGGCAAATATCCAATGTCGGGAAATGCCATGAATGCGCAGGGTTTCTCTGGAGCTACAAGCAGAGTTCCTTTTACTGATGAATTGCCAGTCTCTGTAGGAGAGTGTGACATGTCTGTTCCATTATTGTATTCAATGCAGACACTGGTTAATATTCTGGACCGAGATTTAAAGACGAAGCTAAATATGACAATTTCTTTCACTGATGAAGGCTTAGTGTGTTCCACTCCAGGGATACATTATCTGAACGTGGGTGAATTTATATTGGTGTTTTCAGGGCAAATGGGCCTGCAACGAATTACATTAGAGCCAGAAGTTTTTCTTTATGGGGTAGGCATTTTGTTGACATGGCTACCCCTGCCTAGTGGGAAAGATTATGAGAATACCTGATGAGTTTTTGTTCAGGCCACAGATACCTATGGACAAAGAGGGGGGACAAACTATTCCCCTAGGGTTAACAGCAGCCATAGTGCGAGGGGAATTGGCCATGCTCGAAGGAACCGATGACGAGGGCAGGCCATGGAGAACAGTGATTGCTATTGGGGAAGCGTATAAATTGACTGATGTCACTGATGAGGATATATTCAAAGATGATCCATCAGATGATGAAGTAATATTCGAGATGATTATTACATATTGGATCAGAATAGAGAAAAGGGAAATCCTGCAGCAAATGATGATAGTGTGGCAGGGGCAAGCATTTTTTGATGAAGATTTGGAAAAAGTGCGAAACTCTTTATGGACTACAGGCCACTATGATGTAGGCCTATTGTAGGGACTAGGGGAGGTTAAGATTAAGCAGAATCCAGGAGCAATTTTACCTCGAGCAAGGCAGTACCTAATGTCTCGAGAGGCGGATGAGGGTATTTTCAAGACTATATCAGTACTAATGGAACAGGGTATCTTAGTGACGTCAGAGTCCCCGTGTAATACTGCGGTGCACCCTGTGAAGAAATCGAAAGGGGGGTCATGGAGACTAATTCAGAACATGAGGCCAATTAAGCAGATTGTAGAGGCAGAGTTTCCTTTACTTCTGAATCCGGCGACGATACTATGTAGTATCCCCACAGAAGCACAATATTTCACAGTGATTGACTTAAAAATACTTTTTTCTTAATCCCGTTGCTTAAGGATTCTCAAGAACGTATGTCATTTACGTTTTGTCAGACTAAGCTGAAGAGCACTTCTTTGCCTCAAGGCTACTGTGAATCTCCATCTATCTTTAACAGGGTCCTCCAAATGGACCTAGGCAATATTGATTTGCAAAGTGTTGTGCTGCAGTACGTAGATGGCATTTTGGTTTGTAGCACATCAGAAGATGAGTGCAGGCAAGATTCAATTCAATTAATGATTATCCCAGCAGAAACGGTTATAAAGTGGACAAGGAGAAGTTGCAATTAGAAGAAGTGTTGTATATAGGTCAGTTAATCTCACATGAGGGGAAGAAAGTTACAACTGAAATGGCAGATACGATTATGAAAACAGCAAAACCGCACACGATAAAGCAACTGCTGCAGTTTTTGGAATTGTGCAACTATGTTAGAGCATGGGTATTTGATTATAGTTCATATACAAGACCCCTTTTGCAGGCTCTAAAGAAAGCTCAAGTGAACAAGGACAAACGATAATGGACTGAGGAAATGGATGGAGGGTTTGATGAATTGAAGAAAGTAATTTCTGGAGCTAGAGCTCCAGTTTTAGGAATTCCCAAATATTCTGAGGAGTTATTTTTATTTTCGCACACAAATGGGACAGTTATAACAGTGGTGCTTACACAGAGGACTACATTGGGGTACAAACCTCTGGCATATTACAGTGGGATTTTAGATCCAGTTATGAGAGGATACTTTCCTTGCAAACAATTGCTGGCAGCAGCCGCGTTCACCATTGAGAAGTCTACTAGCATTGTGATGGAGTGTTCTATGACGTTGTTTGTTGAACATGCTTTGTTTACAGTTTTGGATAAACCTAAGGGTACATTAACATCTCAGAGGGCACCCACATATGAGGTAGTTATATCGAATCCAGCAATCAAAATAGTCAGATGTAAAATAGTGAACCCTGCCACGTTTGTAGCTGAGTCTGTGGCAGAGGGTGTGCAGGTGCAAAATTGCTTTAACTACGATGAGTTCTACGATGATATCCCAAGAGTAAAGGAGAAAGCACTAGCAGGAGGGGAGGTTCTCTTTATTGACGGGTCTTCAAAAATGGATCAAACTGATGGTGAAAGGCATTCAGGTTCAGCTGTGGTAAGGCACAGAGCTAATGGGGAATTTGAAGTGGTAGCAAGTGAAAGACTACTGTCTCACTTTTTGGCACAAGCAGGAGAATTAGTGGCGCTTATTGTCATGCTCAACAAACAGGAAGTGATGGTGTACAGAGACTCCGACTATGTGACGTCAACCGTGCACACAAGGCTAGCACGTTGGAAAAGGAGGGACCTCTGAGCGGACGGCACTCCAGTGCAACACTTAGCATTATTGGACAGGCTTATCAAGGCACTACAACTCCCAGTAGCCATCACAATAGTTAAATGCGCAGCAGATACTAAGCAAACTGACTTTATCTCTCGCGGGAACAAAGCCACAGGCGAAGAGGCCAAAAGGGTTGCATATTTACAGGAAGAGCAACAATTGTGGAAACAAAGGGGGTGTTCTTTATCCCCTTCTGAAGCTTTGTGGTGAAAGGACAACACTGGAAAGCCGGTTATGCCTGTAGCCTTGTTAAGGGTAGCACTTGACGAGCTGCATTACCCTGCGCATGTAACTAAGGAAAGCCTTGCAGCAGCTATTGCGGAGGACTGGTTTGTACCAAATCTGTTAGAACATGTTGTATTTTATGTATTAAATTGCATCGTATGTCAAAGGTTTACTGCTGGGCACACACTGCGAACAATCAGAGGATTGATTCCTCGACCGAATGGTCCTTTTCAGCATTTATATATTGACTATGTTGATATGCTGCAAGTATGTATTGTATACAGGTATATGATAGTGGTGGTGTGTCCCTTTTCGAGATGGATTGAAGCAAGTCTATGTACACACCCTGATGCCACTTGCGCAGTGAAGTCTTTAGTCTGGGAAATATTTCCCAGATGGGGAGTATGTGAGGTGCTGAGATCCAACAATGGGCCCCATTTTGTTACTGAAGTATTTGAACAGATTAGCTTATTGCTTAGAATAAAACACAAGTTTTCTTCTGCTTATTACCCGCAAGTGAATGGGATATGTGAGAGACTCAACAGTCTTCTCAAAGAGAGAATTGCTAAATTGAAATTGTCACTAAAGAAGGGATGGCTGTATTGCCTACCAATTCCATTGTAGGCATTAAGAAATAAATCTGGGTCGGACCGCCATCTCAAACCCGTGCGATAGTGACTGGGAGGCAAATGACAACCCCCTTGTCTCCTCCATCCATGAGCAGAAGTGATGCCCAGATGACTCCAGAATTGTGAGGAAATGAGTTACATAAGTATTTGACACCTATGACCGCTAGTATCTCTGTAATTTCCTACATTATATATTGGAGACCCAGTCCTAGTAGGCAATTTCACAAGGAATTGTCACGAGCCCCATTTTAGTGGACTGTTTATTGTCGAGAACATTACTCCCTCAGCAGTAAAAGTCCAAGAAAGGCGTGTCTGGGTTCACTTCGGGTGACGTGAAACCATGTGCTGGTGAGACCGATGCACCCCCAACCGTTGATTCGGAAGCAAGACAAGAATAAGTAGTTCAGCATGTGCAGGCTCGATTGATAATGAGGAAGAAGGACACCAAGATTACTGATTAAATAAATGCAAGTGTGCATTTGGACTGTGGCTCACCCAGGACTCTCTTTGTAGATATTTTAGCAGGAGTACAAAAGCAAAAGTTCTTGAGCTGCAGGAATCTTTGAATTGGACTTTAGAAAGTGTTGATTTGCTAAATATGCCAAATCTAGACTTCGAGTTTGATGACTGGAAAAGGGAGCTGTTTCCTGATTCATTCCTCACTGAGTTTCTCTTTGGTTAACCTCATGGTTCTGTCAGATGTAAATGCCCATAGACTACTTCTCGCTGTCTTTATATATATAATCCAAGCTTATCCTGCCATTGTTTGGCATAGTACTAATATTCGTGTGTTCCTGCAAGAACCTAAAAATGGCCCTGCAATTAGGAAGTGACTTGCGGCGATAGTTGAGCAGATCCTGCAGCTTCCTGAGCATCTAATGAGGTTGCCTGATTAAAAAGGTTTTTTACCTTCCTTAAAAGTAGTACACAGGCGCAATGTGGACTGTCGAGAATAATGCAGTACCGGAAAGTGAGCAACCTCAACGACGTGTGATGAATCAAAAATGGTGGGGTCTCATGAATTGGTGCATAATATATGCATGCTCAACATTCATTATTGTTTTTATAATTTTGCTGATCCATACTGTCTACTTCATTAGTCCCAAAAAGGTAGGAGCCCCCTTGATTCTTCCGACTCCAGTGACTAATGCATAATTATCTGTTGCAAAGAGACCAAGGCCATATGTGATTATCCCTACACCAGCGACACATGTAGTCACCCATTTCTCTGACAAGTGTTCCTGTAGGAAGGTCCATGTTTGATATACTCCATGATCATTATGCGTGAGCTCATTTTGCAAGAAGGAGACACAAGAGAAGTACAAGGGAAGATGATTATGAGTTAAGTAATTATCTAGACAGTATAGCACATTGGGGAATAACATGTGGTATCAGCACATGAAAGAGGTGGGAAAAAGAACCTCTGAGGAGAGTTTATATGTTTATGCTCTCCTACCTTATGCTATGGGGAAGTCCAAGATATTCATAGCTATAGAAGTAGCAGTCCAGACAGCTTATTGCCTGGCACACCTTGCACTCTGCCATACAAGAGGTCAGTTCCAGGGTCAAACAGCATCCTTGGTATGGGTGACTAAATGGACCGCTCCAGAAGAAGATGATTACATGCAAGAGCGAGAGCACACACCAGAGATCACGTGATAAGGTACGAACAGCCTGGAATGAAGGGAGCAGGAATCAGATGGGAAATAAATAGAAAGCTCAATTGTCAATGAAAGAAGGATGAAGAAATACAAAGATTCAAGGAGAGAGGCCAGATGTAAATCTGGGGAACCGTACTTTATCCAGATGGATGGGAAGAAGGCATGGTTGTATGCAGAGTGGTGGCAGTGACAGGACATCACAAACCAGTTATAGATCTTGTGGAGAAGGGATGCAAACCTCTCTGGGTGAAGCTTGCAAAGCTGCTAACATGAGTTGAGGACAAAGGCAGACCGTTGCAGATAGTGCCTCTGGCTAGTGCAGAGCTATGCTTCAGAAACAATGGCACAAGAAAAGATGGAGAGAATCAGCAGTGCGGTAGAATCTTCGATGTACCAGGAATGAAGACTGGAACAGTAGTGATAATGGACCACTATTGGGCCTTTGGATCCAGAGCATACATGAAGTTGCAAGCAGATAAGTTCCCAGTTAGGGAACTCCCGTCTCCTGCACACTATCAAAGGCTATGCAAGCAAAACGTTTTTAGGTAACAAATGTATACATTACAACATTTTATTTGAAGATTATATTCATAATTCACATAAAGAGAAACAAATAATAGTAGGAACAAGTTATTCAATTTAACACACAAAAATGTATTGATGAATAGGGGGAGTTTGCCCAACACGTTTCGAGATGTATTCTCTTCTTCAGGGTTCAATTGATATTCAGACTTTCAATCTAATAAAAAAAACAGTCAAACATATTTATAATTAGAAGTCTACTAATTTCAAAAGTATATTGTACACTTAAACATTCATCAGTAGCATAATTGAGGGCATATGGCACAATATCCTATATGTTTAAGAACTGACAATCATTAGTTCAAAGGAAGGGTAAATCAGGGAATAATCCTAGTGTAACAAATTATTTGTTGCTTTAGGAGCGACTGAACAGTGGTTGATTGATTTGCTTATGGGTATAAAGGAAATTTAAGAGAGAAATCCTAATCTTGATTTGAAAAAAGTAGGATAATGTCATTCTTACCCTGTGGGTATTCCTGGAGTTCATTTAACATGTGTGTCCATGCTTAGACATAAGGGTATACAGCTATAGGGTAAAATTAAAAAATTTAAATCAGGGATGCTGAGATATGTTCTGGCAAAGAAATAATTATAAATATAGGCAATAACATACCAGCACAGGAATTCGGGTGCTGTGTAGAAAAAGGTGTGTCTGTAGGTCGATGCACTATAGGGACACGTAGTAGAAGAAACTAGGAACTTGTACTTCATAAAGATCTGCTATTCATCACTGCAAGAGGCATTAAATGGTCAGACCAGCAGTCATGCGGTCTTGTGATAATCCTAAAGAAAAGATAGAGTTGTTAAGTAAGTTGCTTAAAAGGGCAATTTATGTTACAAATAGTAAGGATTCGACTGTCTAGCCTAAAATGACTTACTTGCAATTGGTAAGAGCATTCCCGAAGGTCGGGAGAGTGTCTCTAGCTCCAAGGTGAATGGTGTTACAACTACAAAATGGCCGTTTATAGGCGTAAGGGGCCGTGATTGGCCGGAAGTGACATCATCAGGTTGATTTCATTTCAAGAATGCTTGCGCAGCGTCCGTTGATGCCCATTGTACTTCCTGTTTTAGATCATTGTTAATAAAACAGCTACAGTTTTGTCAACTTCCTGAGTTAGTCTTATTATTGGTGCGAGAGTAAGATCTGCATCCCCATCCATTCATAGAGTGCTACCTCACTTAAAAGGGTCTACGGGTTCACATGCATCAAGGGTAAAGCAAACATAATGGTAGAGCTAGGGACAGCGTCAGGTCATTTCAGACTTTTTCATTTGAAAGGTGCCTCAGGGGACCACAGAAAATGTTGCCATTTTGCCATTCATCAGTCTTGTAACATGGCAATATATTGCTTTATATGCCTTTCATTTTGGGACTTGAAAAAAGTGCTTTGAAAGGCTCAGCTTAAAAGCTGCGTTTGATGGAGCCCTTCCTGTCTTCCCTTCTATGCGGTATACAGAAGTTTTATCACCTTGTTGCCTTTTGACACTGGTTTCTCCACATCAGCTCTTTCAGTTGACGGTAGTTTCAGGGGACCCCAGCAATGCCCCCATGTTGCAAGTCAGCAGTTTTGTAACACATCAATATATTATTTTCTATATTCCTTTCTATCTGGAGTTTAAAATGAGTGCTTTGAAATGAGAGGAGGCACAGGGAGGGTATGGGACGGTGAGATTGAACAGAGGAGGAGAACACTATTTGAGTGTCATCAGCAATAGAGATAGTGAAAGCCAAAGTATGAGATAAGTCTTCCTATGGCAGAGGTATAGATCCTTTTTATCATTTACATGGAGTGTATGGCACACTCCTGAAAGATCCCAATATAGCCATCCATCAATACGTGGACAATACTCAGTTGTACATGAGAGTAAAACGCCCACAGGACATCAGTCGCCTACACGATTACCTAGTCTCAGGAGTTATCAATGAGAGTCGGACATGAGGTTGTCATTTCGTGGCTAAAGACTTTTATTAAATGAAAATTGGATTGGGAAAATGTGCTCTGACCCTTTGCTAAAGAGGAGTTTCCCTACCTACAAACCAAAACTAATGACATGTCTGTGTCAGGATATCAATAACTGAAAAAACGTCCTTGTGTCCAATCCAAAATGTCCTATCCTGACCCTCACACTGTAACCAAAACAACTAAAGGTGCAAAGGTGTCTTCAACCTGATATTTGCAAATAAAGTGTTCACAACTGAAAATAGGAATAGCGCCAACAAATATGTTCTCCAAGATGGAAGACCTTGTGTCCAGAAGGTGCTCCCCTTCCCCTGGATTCTTAATTGGAAGGGCAATTTTCTCTTTTATTAACAGTGTCTTTGTGTCTCTCCTTGATTCACAAGGTTCCTGGTTAGGCAATAAGTTATGCAACAATCTTTCTTTAACACACGTTTCTCCTCTACTTTGAAAAAACACTGTTATTCTTGATTATTTCTGGTAGCTTAGCAAATCCCCTCGTATACTACCTTACCTGGACTCTTTATGCAATTCCAAGTTCCTCGTGTACTCTTCTGCCAGGATTCCTCATTCATTTCCAACTGCCTTGTGTACTCTCCTGCCAGGACTTCTCTTGTGACTTCACTGTCTGGCATACTCCAAAGCCAGGACTTCTTATGTGTTTCAGTTGCCTGCTATCATTCCTTTGCCAGGACTTCTTATGCGTTTCACATTTCCTCTGTGTCACCAAAATGGTATGTGTTGTTCTTGGTTTGGTATATGTGTCTGCAGTAATGTTTGCTCAAACTTTGCACCACACTTGCATCTCATGCATCTGTAGCTCACTGGGGTTTGAATCTGTATTTTGCCTTTTTTGCATTCAAACAAACTTCTTATTGGAGTTTTAGCAATGTTATCATATTCAAATGGTTGTTGGCATGGTCGCCGTAATGCCCCAGAGTCCCCACTGGCTTCAAGGTTGACACACCGGTTCTCTCCAGTGTCTTCGGTGGTGAGGCTCTTGCACTCGCTTCCCACTCTGGAGTGCGAAGATGTCCTTCCGGAATCGGTTTGCGGCTCCACGGTCACACACCTGCTTCCCTTCAGGTCCTGGTATGGCGAATGCTGCCTCTTTGAGCTGCCGAGTGATGCCCAGGAACTCTCTTGCAGTTCCCACCGTCTTCACAGCACTTCCTGCTCACTCACTGCATTTCTCCTTTGAACTCGGCGGTTTCCTCAGCTGTATTTCTAGTGCTGGCAAGCCTCTGCATATGAGCCAACGTCTTCTCCTGCACCTTCACACTCACAGTGTGGTTGCCAACTTTAAATGGCCCGCACACAGGTCATTTGAAAAAACAACTAGACTGCATGTTGTGCTTCGAGCTCTTGATACCTTGACACCTTGTACAAATCCTTCATCCTCCTCGTCTCAGTACTTGGGTGATTCTGGGAGTTGGAGAGCATGGGTGTCTTTGGACACATGGGCCCTCATTACGAGTTCGGCGGTAACCATGCCGCTATTGGCAGCATCGCTGCCGCCGAAATCGCGTTGGGGTCCGGGTCCTCGGAATGAGGATTTACCGGGCCATTCCGAGTTCGGAAGGCCTGGTAATTCCTCCCTCCAAGGACCCGGACATGGTCCTTCCCCATTCCCAATTCAGCCCCCATAGGGTTGAATGGGAATGGGAGAGGGAGCAAACAACGGACCATTACGAGATGGCCCGTTGTTTGCTCCCTCTTCCCATCACGGGACCCGGTAAGCATGCCTGGTTTTCCCAGGGGTGCTTACCGTGTCCCGCGAGGGGAACTCGTAATGCGGCGGTACGGAGTGAACGGGGCCGGCACCCTTTATGGCGCCGTTCACTCCGTACCGCCAGGGTCGTAATGAGGCCCATGGTGTTCAAAAAGTTCTTTGTAGTGATTTTATATGAAGGCACCCTAGAAGCATCAAGTGTTGTGTTGGAACTTAGTGTGTTGAGGTCATAGGTGGGGGTTGACCAAAGGGATAAGGGGAAGAGGATTCTGTTCTCCCTATACAAAGGGGAACCAATACCTGAGAATATGCCATTAAGACCTTGGGCATTAGAGGGCCTTCCTCATGGGATAGGGTAACATACCGTGGTTCGTCCATTGGCGTCATGACATCTTCCCGGTTGTTGTCTCCTACCATGTGATTCTGCCTCATATTGCCATCCCCAGGGTCATGATCAGGTAGCGGCGGCCATTCCCATGCCACATGGGAGGAGGTTACCGCCAGGGAATCTGTGATGACTCCATTGGATTCATCGCACTAGCCACCATCCAGTCAATTGCATACCTCAAACTTAACCCATCCAAGATTGAATTCACCCTCATTGGTCCCTGTGCTAAAAAACGAATTGCCCAACAGTGGCTCAATGAGATATGATATGATATGACATATGATATAATATGATATGATCGTTTATTGATATGATCGTTTATTTATATAGCACCTATACACAATGTGTTTCAAAGCGCTTCAAGGCAAGGGAGGGAACAAGGGAAAATACAACCACATTCTTACAGGCCATGAACAGTAAGGATGTGAAATTAACTATCGTACTCGGCCTAACGACATTTCAGATAGTGCAAGAGCTAAGACATAGATAAGGAAGAGAGGGGGAGAGTGGGAAGGAAATGGAAACAGACAGGCGGCTACCGTACTAGGCCTGACAACATTTCTGGTAGAGCTGGAGAAAAACAAAAGGTGAGGGAGAGGGTTGCAGAAAGGGAGGGGAGGAACAAAACAAGCGACTATCATACTAGGCCTGACGACATTTCAGATAGTGCTGGATGGGTGGTGGGGAGGAAAACAACAGTAATGGGAGGGTGGAGGAAACAGACGAGGTTGCTATCATATTAGGTCCAGGGACAATTCTGATAGAGTAAGTGCATAGAAGAAAGCAAGGGGAGGAGATAGGAAAAGGGAGAAGGGAAAGGAGGAGAGAAAAGAGAGTAAGCAGTCAAAAAGAGTGGAGAAGCAAGAGTGGAGAGCGAATACAATTGCAGAAGTCAGTAGTAACACATAATGTTGCAAGCCAGGATACAAGATGAAGATGGGAACAGCATGATTCATGGCCACCATGAGTACAAGATACAAAGGAAGTCCAGCATGAGAGTTGAGAAAGAGTGACGCACCGTGAATGAATGAAGTCCATAAAAGTCAAATCCAGCATTGGCCACAAGACAGTGATGTTGAAGGAAGGCACCAGGTGGGCGGGGATATGCCTAGCTGGATTTGATCTGCAACTCTCTGACTCATCACAATCATTGGGCATCACCATTGACATCAGCCTTTCCTGTCAGAAGCTGCAAAGCTCCATTCTTCGCTAAATCAAACACTTCAACCCGCCACAGGACTTCCCGACTGTAGTGCCCACCCTCATAGTCTTGTACATTGGTGAGGGAAATGCCCTCCTGATGGGGCTCCCAGCTGTCCACCACTCTTCAGCACGTGTTATTATGGGTGCATGGAAATTTGACCAAATTTCCCTCGCCTACGCAAACTACATTGGCTTTCTCTCCAGGACAGGATATTGTTGAAGACTGCTCCTATCATCTACAAAGCGGTCACGGGTAGCACGCTGAAGCAAAGTAAGAGCCAGATGTCTAGCTCAGGGGAAATCCCCATGCCCAAGTAACAGAGGAGTCCAGGAATGTGGCAAATCTACTGCTTTAATAACATTTTAAAAAGCAGGCATGTGCATGGACGCAATATTTGTAATGTTTGTAACCAACCTAAGCTCAACCTTGGGGACAACTCAATAGGTTATTAATGATTCTGTTAGTCCTTCCTGTTTCCTTAGGAAGAAAGTTGTGGGGTTGTCAGCATGAGTGTTTCCCATAAATTAGTGTGGCTACTACACAAGCAAGTTACATACATTTTCTGATATGCGAAATGTCACTCCAATGCGACAACTCCTATTTGAGGTTTCGTAAAAATTGTATTTTGTGGTGAGTCAAAGAAAAAAAAAAGGAACCATTCAATTCATGTTAAATAATGCCACTGAAAAATTGTTCAGGTTTATTTTCTTTTTAAGTTGACAAGGTGTTCATTTCACACCAATCAAGTTTCCAATCAAGTATCTTCACTTCTTTTCAGTTTCCCATAAACAAATTTTCATTCTCTTAGTGTTATTTTCACACTAAAATCCTTTCACAACATGTATCTAGTTGCCCATAAACAAATTAAGTTTCTTAAATTTACTTTCTCAACACGTGTTTCCCCATTGCCTTTTACAATGGTTCATCAGGAGAAAATGAAATGGTTTCTGTCTGCAGAAAGAAAAAAAGAAGAAAAAGCAAAAATAAGGATTTTATCTTAATGTATTTAGAAAAATAACGAAAAGAACATCATGATTTGTTAATATTTGGTCTGATCTCTAATCTATGGACTCTATTTTGGTAACTGATTTTCCTGGTTATCCTAGAACCAATGTATTTTTCCATAATGGTATAGTTTGTATTGACCACTTCAGATAGACAGTGCTTCAGTTTGTAGTTAATTACAATTGACTGCAGGGAAGAGAAAAACACAAAAGAGAAAAGAAAAATGTCCCTTAGTTAATTTAGTAATAGTATTATAGATTCTGTCTACTTCTAAGGTTTGGAGAGGGTCTAATTTAGTAAAAAGCAAAATCTAAATTAAATACATAGTGTAACCTTACCTTAGTTGAAAAATATCCTTTTATCTACTTGAAGATCCTCGCTCGCCTTGATAAGCTCTACGTGTTTCCTCAGCTGCTTTCGCATTGAGATGCGGCCGAAATACGCTATTTATAGTGTGCGTAGTGCAACATGACGTCACTACGTCATGCGCAACGTTAATGAGCGTGCCGCGATGACGTCATCACGCTAGCACACTACTGACGCTACCCGCAGCCATTTTGAAGCATGTATTATGCTTCAATGGTCGCGGCTAAAAAGGAAATCATAATTGTAAATGCTAATTACAGCTAATTTGTACTGCTAATGGCTCCAATCTGCTTATTAGTGTTAAAATTGAATTTTATGTTTTGCGACTAATTTATTTGTTACTGTTAAGCAGTTTAACTTGGAGTAGCATAAAAAATATATAACGTTCTGATAGGGGATTTAAAGTGATGCTAGTCTATTCGCTCAATTAATTTAATCACTTGGTAAATAATAGCCTCAATTTAACTATTTAGAAAAAAAGTATCATTAATGTTATGTTATGGTATTTTTGTTATTAATTCTAAAAGTAATTTTCAAAAAAAGATTTAAGAAAAAAGAAAAGTTCAAAGAAATCATAATCAGAAAAAAAAACAAAAAAAAACAATTAATGAATTATATATTCTATAGAGTAAAAAACAAAAGATTGTTCTAGACTTTAAACAACATGATTTGTTATTTATGAAAGATATACTGTATGTGCTACAACAAATAAACAATATTATAACCAATTATACATTTCTGAATCACAATTCAATCCAGATGCACATGTGTCCATGATACAAATCCATTTACTCTCATGTTTTCGTAGTAACTCTTCTTTATTTCCTCCCCTAGGAGGTGAGGGGATTTTCTCCAAACCAATAATCTTCAGCAGTGAAACTTCAAAAGATGGATGATTGTTGATAATATGTACAGATATGGGCGATCTTAGGTCCTTGTTTTTAATGGCCCTGATATGTTCCAAAATTCTCACCTTCAATTTTCTTATGGTGCTGCCAATGTATAGTTTTTCACAAATGCATACAATTCCATACATCACAAAGGTCGAGTTAACAGTTTATCAGTTGGTTAATTTGTTTTGGTTTTCCAATTGGGAGATTTATTTCCTTTTTTCCCCGGTACATTAATGGGCATAACTTACAATGTCCACATTTGTAAGTGCCCCTAATGGAAGTCTGAAAAAACATCTTTTTTGCATTAGGAATAGGACTCAGAAAGCTTGGGCTGATCAAATTCCTAATAGTAGGGGCTCTCTGAAAACATATGCTTGGTGAACTGTCTAAATGTTTTTGAAGGCTTGGATCTGTGAGAAGAATATTCCAGTAGTCAGATAGTATACGCTTGATTTTCTCTGCTTCAGTAGTATATGTTGTGATGAACTGTGTCTTGAATTTTGATAATCCAACCTTAGGTTTGTCAATTAATAAGGTTTCTTTTGTAATTTCTTTGGCTTTATTGATGGCAGTTTTTATGTTTTTAGATCCAATATGCTCGCTGTTTGAACTTTGAGATCGTTTTTTTCAAATTTTCCTGGAAGGTGAGATTAGTGCTACAATTCCTTTTGATCCTTAAGATTTCCCCATATGGAATGTTATTAATGGTGTGTCTTGGGTGATGAGACGAGGCAAAGAGGAGACTATTGCCGGTCGATGGTTTAGAAAATAATTTAGTTTGGATTTGAGCATCCTCCACAAATAATTCCAAATCCAGAAATGCAATGTTGGTTGTACTAGCAGTTTTGGTAAACGATAAATTGAATGTATTGTTATTAAGATGAGTAACATCAATATCCAATTGCTGTAGGTCTCCTTCCCAAATAATCAAAATATCATCTATGAAACGTCACCAGAATCTTATGATGTTAGCAAAATATGGATGTTTCCAGGCATGTTGTATCTCAAAAAGACCTATAAACAGATTTGCATAGGACGGGGCAAATTTAGACCCCATAGCTGTCCCCTGGAGTTGTTTATACAGAGTGTTGTCAAAAATGAAAATATTGTGATGTAAACATAAATGTAACGTTTCAATAATCATTGAGTTTTGTTGAAGGAAGGAGACTGATGTTGTTTTTAAAAAATACATTGTACTTTCCAAACCTTTTTTGTGCTGTATACTGGTGTATAATTGTACTACATCCAGTGTGACAAATAAGTAGTTGCTTTTCCTTGTTATAAGGTTGATTTGCTCGATTATATGTTTGGAATCTTTCACAAAGGAGGCTAGATTTGCTGTCAGGGGTTGGAGATGAGTATCGATGTACTGAGAAATGTTTTCTGTTATTGATCCATTCCCGTTTATTATAGGTCGAAGAGTTGGAAAGTCTTCATATGCTTTGTGCACTTTCGGCAAGGTTTCAAGAGCACTCAGAACTAGTTAGAGGCTTGTTTTGCAGTTGTATTACACGGTGACATTAAAAACAAAAGATACATTTTCTAAAACTTCAGATGAGACAGAATTGGTTGAACAGTATGGATAGATAGGTATTCTATATGGGATAGATGATCTAATTCATCTGGCCATATCGGGTAGCTCCACATGGGACCACCTCCAAGATGTTGCAACTACAGATATGTCAGGTTAGTATGCTTCGATTGCGTTAGGCAACAAAATGTGTGCTTAGTGTGGACAGTGGTTACAAATTGCTATGTTAGACTGTCTCAGCCTGGGAAAGCAACTAGCACATGAGCACAATGAGGGGTGGGGAGAAGGGTCCCAGGGTGCCGCCTGCTCCCATGAGATTCCACTGTCTGACGAGTTTGGCCGCAAGCAAGGACATTTTAGCTTGTAACTTCACGTTGTATCACTTTTGTATCATCTGTCTATGTTTTCTGGGGCACAACGGTTTCTACCTGGCTCGAATGAATGGGCCTTGTCTTCCAGGTTCAGATCATATTTGTAGGGACCACAAACCTGAGTTTCTCTGAGGATTTTCAACTTTTTACTCTTGCAGATGTCCTTTCTCTTCTGTTAACTCAAAACATTCCCTCTCTTAGTGTCCTTGGCAAGGCTGTACCCAATAGCTGCATTACCAGCCTGGACTGTGCTTCTCAGTTAAATCGGCGAGTGAGGCCTTTCCCTGTGTTCGTGAGCCTGTTCAGTGCCTTCCATTCATTTCCATGCAGAGTGGCTTCCATTTTTATTTACATGGCCGTTCATGTTAGTTGCGTTTATGCGTCAGCAAGCAGTTCATGTGTATTCTTGTGCAACTAGCTAAGTGAGTCATAAGCATGTTCTTCATGTCAAAGAGTAATGCAGCCTAAGTGTCTGCGTAGCTTCATGCAGGAATGTGTGTGGTTCATGTCTAAAGCATCTAACTGTGTGTGTGTTCAGCCATGTTGCCTCTTCATGATTACATCAGTGGTGTCCTCTGGTTATGGTCTGTAGGACTGCTTCAGTGAGTGACATCTGTCATTTTGTTGGATACTGGGGGGGTTAGATGCCTCCACTAGAACACCAGTGTACCTGGCAGCTAACCTCCACATACCTGGTGGCACCCGCTCCTCATGCAGAAAATCGTCCTACCAGCTCAAATCACAACTCGCACGCAAATAGAGGACATGGAAACAATCCTTCTCTCGACATGCACCCACCCTTTGGAACTCGATCCCGGTATCTGCTTGGAATTCACCCACAATTTTCCAATTTCTCAAATCTGTCAAAATGTGACTTTTTCAACAACACCAGGCCGAGGAATAATCCCAATGTACAGACTGACGCACAGACCCTAACTCACAGTACTGCGCTACTGCAAAAAGATGACAGCCCACAGACCGGCTACCCACACCCTGTACAGCGCTCTGCTGGTCTCGAGGTAGGTCTGCACTTTAAACAATAAAATTAAAATTAAAAAATAGAGGGGGAAGAGCAAAGGTCCAAGAACTGATCCTTGGGTGATGCCAACAGGGAAAGTGGTGAGGACAGAGGTTTGCAAGCTCCAATAGAGTTTAAAGGATCGACCTTCCAGGTAGGAGGCGATCCAGTCAAGAGCAGATTTGTGAAACCCAAAGTCCTGGAGAATGGGGAGACAGGAGTGGTAGACAATGTCCAAAAGGATGAGCATAGATGAAATGTTGGAGTGGTGAGCATTAGAGATAAAGTTGGAGACGCGCATGAGTGCAGTCTCGGTGGAGTGTTTAATATGGAAGCCAGATTGAATTGTACCTCCAAGGCCATTATCTGGTTCTATGAAGAATTGACAAAGTTTTTTTTGACAACTTACAGTTTTACCAAATATTTTTTTACCAACTTTGCCACTTTTTTAACTGTCAAATGCAGCCCTCCCCTTATCACCCCAACTCATCATCCAAATATATACCTTACCCCAACAAAAAGTCAGCAAAAACTCATTCTGCAAAACTGTAGGTCGACAAGACTGGGCTAGACCCTTTATCCTCAAGGTACTTAGTCACCTGGTCGAAGACCACACACTCAGGGACCTTTGAATAATGGGTAAGGAGAAAAACTGGGTGATAGTTTGCTGGCATGTTTGTATCAGTAGAGGGCTTCTTCAATAGGGATAAGACAGTTACAGATTTGAAGGAGGCAGGGAAGACACCAGCAGAGAGAGAAGTTAGAGAGATACGGGCAAGTGATTGAAACTAGGGGCCCCATTATAAGTTTGGTAGTATTTTGGAAGTAAATCCACTGATATACCACCAAACCAAATTACTGTTAACCACCACTTGATGCTGTGGGTTTAACAAAGGATTATAAGTGGTGGTTGGTGGTGTACATCTTCATTTGCTGGAGTTCATAAGACTCCATTGGGGATTACTGGCAGAATTAACACCGGTGTAATGGAGTATTTGTCATCTAAGCTTGTATGGAGGTGAGGCCCTTCCTCTGAAATGTCTTGAGGTATAATTTGAGGTATAATTGAGTACTGTTGGTGTATTGGTGAATGAGATATTAGTGTCAGTGAGAAGCGACCGGAGTGGTTCCATACAGAGATTGAAGATTACTTTGAAGACTCTCCAGTTGACCAGGCAACATTTGAATCTGAAGTTACTGATCTGAACTGCTTGGTGTCTGTTGAAGAGACAAGTGTCAAAACAGTTGGGACTATGCCTGTGAACCCCATTCTGTCTTCAAGTAGACTTATAGGTGTGAATTTATCAAGCATGAAGGGCGTGGCTAAGCAGCCATGCAGTAGGGACGCTTTTCTTATAGCTCCTGCCGATCTGATATGATCCTGGCATGCAACACCAGCCCCAGCACATGTTGAGCCCTGTCAGTACTCCATCAGATGAATGAAGGTTGCTGAAACAATTGTGTGTAAACCTAACATCGGCGGAGTGCGTATTGCTGAGTACGGGCATGTGAAGTGCGAGACCCAGCCATCATCAAAGAAGACAAAATGGCGGATGCGAGACAATAGCCTGTGTATACAGAAGCATACTGAGATATAAAGCGGCTGAAGAGCGATAATTTATATCCTGAGGGCCTGCCGGGTCCTGCTTTCGATCCACGGTGGGCGACTGACTTTGACAGGCTGTGGGTCGGAGGCAGGTGGAGCAGCCCCCACAGAGCATAGAGTGGCACCACGCTGAGGTGGGCGGAAGAGCCCAGGAGCTGGGAGCAGAACTAGAAGAACATAGGAGACTGCCGGAAGACAGCAAGAAGTGCTGTGCACAGTGCGATGAGTCGTACAGTGGCAGAGGCGGCCCGTGGGACAGGCTGTCTTGGGCACGGAAGCAAGGGAAAATATAACTGCAAGTGCCAGGCAAGCTCCAGGACATTTAAGAAGCGAGGCGGCCCCGTGATAACACCCGGCACCCTGCCGCAGAACTCTGCACACAGCAATAAGCATGTAAAGCAGTAGCCAGCTGTGGTTGTGCACCGTTGTTGGGTGGGAGCGGTAAATGGACCCAGTCCGCAGCGGGCATGTGAAGATCAAACACTTGGACTACAAGTCACCGAAGCGTATCGCACAGAATAGTGCAAGCTGACATCAATGCAGGCACGGCCCATGTGCGGGGGCCAGGCATAAGATGCACACCGGAACATTAAAACACACTCTAACTATGAATAAATAAAAGCAGATTGGAGCCGGTCAGGTAACAACGCCATACAAGACAGCATGCCCAGGGAGTAAGGGGGAGCCGCTAATAGGATCCGGCCACCCTTGCAAAACAGGGGAAGCTGGGTGTATAAGCCTGTTGCAGTGTGAGAGGGCACACACATGTACGACTGAAGCACGGGTGAAGGGGACAACATCTGCTGGTGACACCCAAACAGTAGCACCAACAATGGTTAATGGGACAACAGCCAGCCTCTGATAAGTACGTGTGGACCCCGAAGGGGGGGGCCTGGACCGACACATGCTCTAGAGAGTATATATACACGTGGGAGTACGCTGGCAAACGCAAACTGGCCCGGAGCGTGCCACATCAAGCATCATTTAGGGTACAACATATGAGTGTGGAAGTGGCCACCTTCTGCAGTGACACACGGATGTCACCATACGGCAAATAGAGATAGCGTCACCCATTGGCGGAGTGCTTTGGTGGCATCTGAGAGACACCATTGTTTCCCGTGATATAATATATAATAAACTGCCTCCACTTAACAACAGCTGGCGACCAGAGGCACAAATTAGAGGCAAGTGCAGAATTAAAAGTATACGAGAGAACCGGCACCGAGTGAACCATTCATGGTGTCCAAGTCCCAAAAAAACAAGTCTAAGCAGCCCACATTGGACACTTTCACTAAATCTTTGAACGTAGCTGAGAACACCATGTCAGTGACTCCATCTACAAAAGGAGAGAAGACTCAAGCGAAGGGGGACCAGAACGCCCTGGATGCCATAGTCGCGTTGAAGATCGCATTAGAATGCCAAATGGATGCCATCAGTGTGGGAGTAAACCTCCTAAGGCAAGATGTTCGGTCACTCGCAGAATGCACAGGAACTTTGGAAAGGAGGTTGTGGTGAATGTAGCCATCCTGAAGGACACCCCAACAGAAGTAACAATACTGCAGCAGCAAGTGCAGCATCGAAAAGGTAGAGTTGAGGATGCAGAAGGGCGGGCCAGATGCAATAATGTAAGAATCATTGGACTCTCTGGGGGGGAAGAAGGTGTGCACTCCACTAACTTTATAGAAAATACACTGCTACAAGAAATCAGCCTGGGCACTCTCACCCAGGGTTTCACAGTAGAAATGGCACACAGGTCCTTCATGAGGAAACCACCACCAGGCGCCCCGCCACGGCCTATTATAGCCTGGATCTTAAATTACAAAGACAGAGAAAAGCTTCTCAAACATTTCCGTAAAGGCAGTACGATACAGCGAGCATCAGCCAACATTACTGCATAGCCAGAAACCACCCTACAGGTGCAAAGACAGAGGATGCACGTCACGTCAGTCAAGAGGAGGCTGCAAGGTGGTGAACCTCAAGTATATGCTTCTATATCCGGCAAGGCTGAAAGTCATAAGCAAGGGTAGAGCCATCTTCTTTGACACCCCTGAAGACACACATAAATGGATGGACACAGAAAATGTGCCAACTGGAGCAGTTAACCAGACGTCATAAGAGGGGGATACATGCTGAAAGGCCTTGGGGTGATCTGGAATGATGTGGCCGGGCACGCCCATCTGACTGTGAGGGGTTAAAACCTTTTTGCATAAGACCCTAGCAATAACATTTCTGTGGACTGCAGGAGCCAACAGTGGGGTCTCCATCTGGGAACGCACAGCGGGGAAGCGTCCCTCACCTAAGAGTTGATTTGTTCATGGATACTACTGGTTAAGTATCCGCCGGCTGCACTCCAGGTACCGGGACAAGCAACTGGGGTGGGGGTGAGAAGCAGGGATGCCTGAGCACAAGGTATTGAGCTGGGTAATTGTTGAGGGGGCACAGAGGGTAGGGAAGTTGGGGTAGTTAGTGTGGAGTTAGCCTATAGATCCACACAAGTAATGTATGATATGTGCATTGAACTTGTCGAGATATGTAGGAATGCTTATTTCAGATGGGGGATCTTAGAATTGCCTCGTGGAATGTCAGTGGGCTAAACAGTTATATTAAGCAAAATAGGATAATGTTGTATTTGAGACACCAAGAAATTGACATAGCACTCCTTCAGAAAACGCACCATACGGGGGAGAGACAATTTGCCATCGCTGGAAAATGGAGGGTACGACTCTGGGCTCACCATACTCAGCGTTTGCAAGAGGGGTTTTGATATGGGTGGCGCTGATGGTACCATTCAGGGTCCTTAAGACCTTTAGAGATGAAGATGGGAGGATGATTACTGTACAGGGACTTTTGGAAGAGTGTGAGCATTGTATCATCAATACATATGCACCGAACCATGATACAGCAGCCTACTTTCGTTCACTATGCTCCCAAATTGGCACATATAGAGATGGTACATTCGTGTGGGGAGGGTACTATAATTACACACTAAACCCGGAACTTGACAGAACAGATGATAAATCCGTACATTCAGGCCCTTCAGCCAAAGCCTTGAATACACTACTGCGAGCGTTCAATTTGTCCGACATAAGGAGAGCCCTATACCCGCATGCCCGGGGGTATTCTCATTACACCGCCAACAAGGATCTATATACCAGATTGGACTATGTCTTCACTGGGGAAGAGACACTAGGCAAATTTAAGATGGCGGAATACAGAGCATGAGTGCTCTCAGACCATGGTTCCCTAGTGGTCACATGGTAGAACTCCCCTTCTAGGCCACACATCCCGATCTGGAAGCTTAGAAGTGAATCCCTCAGAGATGCGGCCTTCCGGGAACATTTAAGAGAGGGGGTGAAGGACTACTTCAGGAACAACACAGGAAGTGTAAACTCAGCCGGTACACTGTAGGAGGCCTTCAAAGTTTAGGGGGACAGCGATAGCTAAAGCAAAGGGGATGCAAGCCATGATAGAAAGTGATTTATCTTAGGCTGAAAACAAGCTGGTGGCTATAGATTGCACGGGTGATATGACCAGTGAGCGGGCCCAAGAAGCTGCCCATTTGCAGCAGGAATGTTTGGAACACTAGGATAGATTAGGCAAGTTGCTATAAAGAATATGTAGAAAGGCAACATGCTGAAGGGAACAAGCCGGGATGATTGCTGTCCTGGCTGTACAAAAGTGAATTGAAGCGGGATATGATACGAGCGGTGACACAGGGGAACTGGGTGGTTTGTATGATGCAAGAAGGCATAAACAAGCGCTTTCACGATTATTACAAGGAGTTCTATGCAGAGACATCAGCAACACAATCGTCAGAAATAGATGAGGCCCTGCCGCAGATAGATCGCCCCAAGCTAGATGCAGAGTCAGCAGTTAAGCTGAGGTGTCCATAACCATTGAGGAGCTAGAATCCACTGTAAGAGGGTTGCCAACTGGTAAAGGCCCAGGGGCAGATGAACTGCCGGTGAATTTTACAAGGAATTCATAACAGACGTGGTGCCCCGACGCTGGCAATGCTGAATGAAGTGCTGGGCATGGGCGTATTACCAATGTCACTGAGGGAGTTCATAATCGTCCCATTATTGAAGCCCAACAAACCTGACACTGATTGTGGATCGTACAGACCCTTGTCGTTGCTTAATCAGGATGGGAAAATACTTACAGCCCTGGTGGCCAATAGGCTTAAGCCAGCAATATCCAAACTTATACATCCAGACCAGTCAGGATATGTCTCAGACAGAAATATCACGTGCAACCTGAGGAGGTTACACCATGTCATCAACTATACCCACGCCGGTACACACCAATATGCCGTGGCCTCGCTCGATGCGGTCAAGGCATTTGACTCGGTCAGATGGCCATGGCTGCTAGCGGTGCTGAAGAGTTTCGGCATGGGACCAACATACATAAAATGGGTATGGCTACTATATAGCAACCCAATAGTGAGAGTCAAGACAGGCACCTGCATTTCGGATCGATCGCTGTTGGGGAAGGCACAAGGCAGGGCTGCCCATGGTCTCCTATGCTATTTATACTGGGCCTGAAGCCATTAGCGGTATATCTCAGGACAGAATATCAAGATGTGGGCATAGTTATACAGTGCAGTAGTAACTTAAAGGAATAGTTCATTCAGAAATATTATTGGCCAAAAAGATGGCCAATAATAAAACAAATACCTAAAATATAAATATTTTTTAAGTCCCTATGCAAAGTTTCGAGCAAATGAAGCTCAAACTTTAAAATTGCAAGCACTAGGGGGCATCCATTTTGTGAAATGGATGCCGCCTGTGCTTGCGTTTGCGGCACTAATGAAGCAAAAGCCAGCCAGCTGTAGTAAACAAAAGCTACCACTGGGTGGGTTTTGCTTCATTGGTGCCGGACTCGGAGGACGGGGACCAGAGACTACAGGCAGGAAAGCTGCAGCTGCATCTCAGTAAGTGCTATTTATTTTTTTAAATGAGCACTAGCTGCAGCTTTTTTTCTATGTTTTCTGGGCTGGAGGAGCCCGGAAAACTTAGAAATAAAACCGCAGCTTTTAAGGGCTCCAAGCTGAAGCTACCGCAAACATAAATACAACGTTGTTGTGTTTCAAAAATGCTGCGGTTTTTCTTTCTAAGTTTCTCGCGCTCCTCCAAGCCGGAGGAGCCTGAGAAACTTAGAAAGAAAAACTGCAGCATTTTTTAAACACAACCACCTTGTGTTTCTGCCTGCCGTGGCTATCACTTTGGGTCTCCGGTGCTCCAAACGGTTGTGTTTCCATGCCGCTGTGTTTCTGCCTACAGCAGCTTTCACTTTGGAGCTCTCGAGCTCCCCGTGGGGAGCCCGAGAGCTCCAAAGTGAAAGCTGCTGTAGGCAGAAACACAATGCGGGTGTTTAGAAATGCCGCAGTGTTTCTGTCTACAGCAGCTTTCACTTTGGAGCTCTCGGGCTCCCCGCGGGGAGATGTTGTTTTTTGTTCATGGATTCCGAGAGAGCTTCCGTGTTGCTTTTGGTGGCTTCGGTTCCTGGTAAAGTGCGATGGATGCCGATGTGATGAGTTCAGAGATCCCATCAAGGAATTACCCACATCTGTGAGGTGGGCCATAGATGTGTTGTAAAGTGGCAGCCCAGGTAAGCACTGTGCAGGCCCAGTTGGATTTGTGGATGACTTCCACAGCGCCCATTCCTTCTCCGTGCAGTCGGCATGTTGGATGTTGCATCTAGGTTTGAACAGTACTGTGGGAAACCCAAGGCAATGATATGTGTAACTCTTAGCTTATGGTTAAAAACAATTATTTTAATTAACAGAATTGTCAGGGATAGATAAATGCCTGATAGGTGCTAAGGAAAACTCTACAACTAAAGATGTATTTCTAAATGAAAAGTGTCAGCAAGGGTTTAATTCAGTAGTGATCTAACATAAGCTGCAAAACCTATTCTAACAGGTCTTTGCCCCTACATGGACACCCTTATCTACAAAGAAATGTCCAAATGATGTGGCCAACAGAAGTGTCTTGATTCTAACTTCAATGAGTCTTTAGCCTCCAGGTTAAACTATGCTAATAACACAAATGGCCCAAGGAATGGCCAAAGCAAGCAGTTCCAAAACCTATTTTTCAAAGTCCATTCATATGCAAATGCAGTTCCTCAACCCTCCGAAGGTTTACAACAGATCCCCCAGAACCCTTGATTCAAGAATTCATGGCAGGTCCTTCCTGACCTTCCGTCCTCTGTGTCCCCTTGTATGCGTTTTTTTTCCATCTCTCATCTTGGTCTCAAGAGTACAGGATTCACAGTAGGCTTTTCTCATAGGCCTCGGGGTGAAGCATTCACAACAGTCCTCTCTTGTAAGTGTTGGGCTCAGCAATTACAACAGGCCTCTCTCCTAAGCCTTGCATTACAAGGCACACGTCTCCCCTTATATCAGGGTTCTTTCTCCTTTGTAACCAGAGTACAGTATTGTTATTATTATAATTGGTTATTTGTAATGTGCTTTAAACCCTGAGGTTTCTAAGTGCGGAACCAGGGATCAAACGTGTGTTGCTCAATGTAATCTTGCTTCTGAGGCAAGCTCGTTGCCCCTGAGCTATCCTCCTGAGTAGTCGCAATAGGTCTCTCCCATAGGCCTCAGGTTACAGCATTCACAACAGGCCTCACTCTTAGACATTGGGTTACAGGACTTCCAGCAGGCCTGGGCCATTCCTGCCAGGACTTGGAACCACTTTGTATCTTTCACCAGAGGTCATCGGTGTAAAGCCCCAGGCTTTGACTTTCCAGTTCCCCCAAGGAGTTGAGAGGGCCTGTGGTGCCTTCAGGTCAGCCTTCCTCCTCTAGGGAATCCAAGGCTTAACATCTGCCTCACTCTACTTCCAGCCCCTCCAGGCTAGCACTGGCTTCCTTCAGGCAGCAGTCCTTCCAGCTGTCACACCAGAGGTCCTCTCAATAGCAGCATCCACTTGTATTAAGGGAGCATCAACAGCTATGGCTGCTTCCTACGTGTCCAAGACAGCAAATTACTTAACCCAGCCCCTTTTATGCCCATACGGATCTGGTGCAATGGACTCTGATTGGCTACTTGCTTCCTAGGCTTCTTTGTTTCACACCCTGTGATTGTTGTACTTGTACTTGGTGCTGAGTGTTTCTCTTACCATCTCTTTAGGGATTGATTCTTGGTATTATCCAATGGGTGCATTAATTTCCTCATTAGTGGCCCACAACCGAGAGTTTTCTAAGGTGTCTTTGGCATGCCAAGGCCATCTTGGAATTCCCTCAGTCAATGAAAGTGGTTTGGAGACATTTGTGCATGGTTGCGCGACTGCAGTCTCATCGTATCTTGGTTTTACATTGGACCACATACAGAAGAGCATCGATTTGGGTAACCCCTCCTGTCACTTCCGCCTGGACTGCCTTTGTTATATTGCAGAATCCCATGGGTGCATGATTCCCTGCCTTTTAAGTTGGATGAATATTTCACTATATCATGGACGACATAATAGAATCTCTGTTTACCTGGCCTATCAAATTTAGCTTGATAACGATACTGAAGAAAGCTTTCACCTTGACTGTGGCCCGTATTCTAAAAGGTGGCTCTTACTAAGGCACGCTGGTCATTATAGTTTAAGTTCCTTCCTTTGTATAATGTTCCATTGGGTGGAGTCAGGGAATGTCTGTGCCTTTGGGCAAGTAGCATGATGATGGGATCCTGCTTCATCCACAAAGTGGGATGCACATCAGGTGGGGCCTGCTCAGGCCCTGCCGCTACGCCCCACAGGTTTTCATGCTGAATCCAGTGTATTCATCACAGTGCCTGAAAGGTGAGGTAGGAGGTGCGTGAGAGCCATGTTTCGGTGACAGAAATGGCATTGAGCTTGTTTATCGAAATTAGGTCAGCAATGCTGACTGCATGAAGAATGGCTGATTGAGCGTTGATTAGCTTCAGGCTGCTCAAGAGCATCAGAGGATGGGTATCAATGAGAGGGATATGGAGAAGGTTTGCGCAGTGGGGGTTCTGTGATTGTTGATGGTGCTGGGCCCTAAAGAGCATGAAAATGGTATGTCACTGAACGCGAGACATCGTAATGTCTCCCTGGTGTTGGACAAATGCAGCACTTGCAGTGATTGGCCCTGTCCAGGCCCTAGCAGCCACACACAGGCAATGCCCCTGTCTTTGTCCTTAGCTGATAATGATGATGCTCAGAGACGTTTTTATGGGAGGGAAAAAGGGGCACATACCTCGGGCCCCCACATACGGGTGGTGCCCACATGGCTGTCTACTTCAGAGAAGTCAGTGCCATTATTTACAAAACATACTAGGATGTTTGAGTCTGCCGTGATACAGGGATGCCTGCACTGATCGTCTTGTTGGTTTGGGAAGTCGAGTTTGGAGTTCCGGATCCATTTTATTTTTGAAATAGTGTTTGGCGCTTCGGTCCTCATGGTGAAGCAGCTCATGAAAAGTGTGGCCTACGAGTGTTCGTTGCAGGGGCCCTGTGACATCAGTGCTCCAGAGTCTTCTGGGGTTTCCATCTGCGGCAAGAATCTTTCGCCTCCGAATATGTTGTCGGAGGGGTGCCACGGAGACACGATATTGGGCACCCAAGGCATCAGATTGGACATGAAGATCGTCAGTCTGGTCACGTCATGGAGGAAGTCGTAACGTTTCATCTGGCCTCACGTAAGAGGTCTCCAGAAGTGGACGGCTGTGGCAAGTACTGTGTGCTTCCTAAAAAGAAGTGTGACCGTACCTGTGTGTCATGTGGATCGGAGAATTGTCACGTTGGCGAGTACTGTGACAGATGTACTTCATTTCTTTCCATTTTGGAAGAATTCGATCCTGACTTACATGAATTTTATGTGGGAATGAATCGTCTCACATTGCTTGAGGATTAATGGACTGTGTCGTGTTTGAGGCCTGTATGAGTTTGTGAGGGTAGTTGGGTTGTTGCCTCTGTTGTTAGTTGTACTTGTTTGGGCCCGTATGGTGTGAGTGATTTTTTTTGTATGTGTTGTGGGCCCGTCATGTGTGCTATTGTTTTGCTGTTTAACTGAAATGCTTTCTTTGCAGGGGGGGGAGGGTCTCATGATCTTTTCCTGTATTGCGTTTAATTCATGCTTTCCTTTACAGGGGAGGGTGGAGGTTCTCATTAATGGAGATTTATGGACTTTTGGATCCGTTCATGCGAGCGTTATTTATGCTTTCCTTTGCAGGGGAGGACGAAGGTTATCAGAGTAATGGACATTTATGGACTTTTGGAACCGTTCATGTAATATGTTTATTTCGTGTTTTCCTTGGCAGAGGAGGGTCAAAGTTCTCATGATATGGGAGATTATGGACATTTGGAGTATGCACTTCATGTGAATGCATTATATGTGTTAAGTGCATTCGAGTGTGTTTGGGAGTACTTGTGTATGTACTTCCTGGGTGAGTTTCTAGCCAATATATGGCGACTGGGTGGTGTTCTGTTTTTGGATCACGGTGGGCAGCCGGGTGGGCCCCCACTTTTGGATCACGGTGGGCAGAGGTGGGCCCACCCTTGGTGTTTTGTGTGCGCAGTCTTTGGCGTTCATATTGAGGCGGTCTAGGTCTTCTCAGTTGTGGCCTGGGGCTTCAGAAGTTTAGTGTTGGTGGCAGAGGCTTGGGGCCATGGTGTGAGTGGCGTTGCGGCAGTGGCTTGGGCCACAAATGTGTTGGTGTTGCAGGAGTGGCTCGGGGCTACAGTTACTGTCGGTGGCAGTGGCTCGGGGCCACAGTTAGTGTGGGTGGCAGTGGCCTGGGGTCACAGTTAGTGGTAGTGTACCACAGTGTGTGGTGGTTTTGGGGCGGCAGTGGCCTGGGGCCATACGGGAGGTGGAAGGTGTGTGTTGGTAGAGAGATGGCCAGTGGTTATTTTTAGTTCTATATCTGGTGTACCAGTGGTTTTTGGGTTCTATAGTTCTTTATTTGGTGTATCTCGGGTTTAGTGTTGTGCATTTTGAAATGTATGTCTCAAAGAAATTATCGGGGGGAGAAGTGTTGTAACTAGCGTGATGTTTATCTGGTGGGAGTGCACGCGCGTTCCTAGGATCGGAATGTTGGTGTAAGGGATGACGTGTGTGGTGCTTGAGAGTTGACGGTTGGAGAGATGCCTGGCGGGTGGGATACTGCCAGTGTCTCTTCCATGATACCTAAGATGATACTTAAGAGACAATAAAGACCTACGCTATAAGCTTACTTGACTACGATCCCTCATTACTACACTCTGCTAGAGCACTAAAACTGTTGCCAGAATGTTGTTCACAACTACATTCTGTTCTGATCAATTAACTCTGTAAAAATGTCTGTGTTCACTGTAGAAAACACTGATTGCAAGATTCTCAAAACTTGTTTTGGCATAAGTGATGAAATGTGCAAACACATCTCATCACTTGCGCCAAAAGAAGTTGCACCCCAATCCACATTGATATACCCTTTTTCTCTTCCTTTGCTCATTTGTGCAAATAAGGGAGTATATTAGCGTATTTCAATGCACATCCCAAATCCGCAAAAGGGTGCAGGGGAATGCCCAATGTTGAATAGGTTAATTTCTGAAACTTTCATGCATTTCCTATCAGGTGGGAGAGCAGCAGTTACTATTGCTGCTCTCCTTAGCATTTCTATCCTTCAATGAAGGGTAGAAATACATTTTTATATTTTACTGCATTTCACAGTAACAGGAGGTCCTGTCTCTCTGAAATATGCTCCAAGAATCCACGTGAGTCCTGGGAGCCTGTAACATATTAGTGTCGGGAGCAGTCACCCAACACTAATGTATTTAAGGGGGCTGGATGACATGGCTGTGCCCTACTCTCCAGCCATGCTTGAAATGCACAAGTCACCTTTGAGAATAAGCGACTTGCGTACATGGTGCAAGGTAAGCTCCTACGCTTATAATTCTATGCATTCTATTAAAGAATCTATTCGCCCACACCCGAAGCAATCGCACGGGCGCGAACAAATGATTGTTAGCACCGCAATCACACAAGCAGCTTTTTCTTTTGCCGTTATCTTGAGGCAATCGGTTTTGTATAAACACATGCGCTAAATGGCTATGTGAAGGGTGCGCTGAACATGTACGAGCATAATCATAATCTTAACAATAGTCATAATCAGGCACAAATTGAAACTGTCATCATGAATAGTACGGTATTAATATTAACACCAATAACTTGTTGGCGATCATATCACTGGGACCAGTATATCTAGGGCCCATTTATTAATTGGCGCCTACATTACGGCATATTTTGCGTTGAATTATTTATCAATATAAGCACAATTGACATGCCACCATCCTTCTTGATACTTCTATAGATTATATACAGCATCATACATTAGGCGCATTGTCTCCAACAGCCTTACACGCCATCACACCATTGATACTAAGGATGTAATTTCTGATATCTAATTTGGGACTTCTTGGCACTTTTTTCCACAGGGGGATTCAACCCGTGACTGTTTTTGCTTCAACTAATTGTAAATCTAGATTTGGAATGTAGGTAAGGCCCATTATTTGTCCTTTACCAAGCATTTTTAGGCACTTTGGTATAATCTTCTTATATAATCCTTGTTACAGAATACCACTTAATGTGGTCTTTTTTGCTTTTTGTTTTTTGTACTTACCGTCAACCTCCTCCCTTTCCCCCCTCCTATTTCTCTGTTTTCATCACATTATGATTATATACATATTTTTTATTTTTTATGTATTTTTTATGTATTTTGTATGTATTTATGTATTTATTCATGTTTTGCATTTTTCATTTACTTCACTTTCACATTATCAATAGTCAACATATGCCTATTCTGTGAATGTAAACCATGTGATTGATATTTTTGATTTAGCTTCACCATTAGCCCTGATTTGAAAAAGACACTGGTTGTCGAAACACGTGTTATCCTCAAAGGGCAATACATTAAAGATACTTTATCTCACCAACATCTTTAAGTGTGGCGCAGTCTTGTAAAGTGTGGAGCAATATTGTAACCTTTGAGAATAAGCTAACCCCCTCATTTCTGCAATGAGCGCAAATTAAAAAAGTGCATTCCTCTTTGTTTTTTCATTTGCACTCAATTAGACAGTCTACCCCAGTTGGTCCGTTCACTATAGAACAACTGTAGCAATCTCACCCGTTAGTGGGGAATACATTGATCATGTGCAATCCTGAAAGTTGAAATGAATATTCATTCATTTGAGTGCCAGAACATAGCTCAGTGTGGTCAAAATTAATTGAAGAGATTTGCTTTCAAATTCTAGATCAGAGTACCAAATTTTAACAAGGTAGATTCAGCCTTTTTATTGTCTTAGGTTGATAAGCTCACATGTATTTTTTAAAAAAAAATGTTTTAAACTTTATTTTTGGTATATGTACAGTAAACAAACGAAATTACAACACGACAACAAATATGGAACTAACGTGTGCCTCATATCCCCCCCGCCTCCTCCCCTGCCTGACCCCCCCCCAGGACGCCCTCTTGTTGTGTTGGTGGTGGTTATCTATTGATTGCTGAACTCAGGCTGGGGTGAGTGCCCGAGTGGTTCTTTTGTGGTTCCGGGGTTGTGTCTCTTGAGGAGTCGCTGTTTCCTGTGGGCAACAAATAAGTGATGTACGGGCCCCATATGTCGGGTGGTCGAGCGTGCAAGGGTAATAACTTGATGAAGTTTGATTCCGTGTCCTGACAGTATGCTATGTCTTTCAACCACTGTTGTACAGTTGGTGTGGGTCCTTTTCCCCATGACATCGCGATTCTCCTGCGTGCCAGTAGTAGTAGCAGTCCTCCTAGTTTGCGTTTTGAGATGGGAAAGTGTTTGGTGAGTCCCAGGATTGTGATCTTGGGGTCAGGTTCCATGGGCATGCTTACGATTGCGGCTGTCTTTTCCAGTATCATTTCCCAGAATTGTTGCATTGATGGGCAGGACCATGCGAGGTGGAGGAAATCTGCTGATGGTGTACCACAGTGCCCGCACAGTGAGGGGGTCAGGGGTGGTACTGGTGGATTCTAGCCGGGGGGTGGTATGCTTGGTGAATGAATTTTAGGTGTATTAGTTTGTATCTTGTATTTAGCGATACTTTCTGAGTTTGTGCTAGAATGTATTCCCATTCTTCATCTGGGATTGGGATCTGGAGGGCCTTTTCCCATCTCTTTTTGGGTGTCTTCGGGTCGGGGATGTTTCCATCAGTAGCGATTTGTATAGCATCGAGACTAGTTTACCCTCCCCTTGCGACTGGATGACCCCGTGTAGCAGTTGCCATGTTGCGGGTTTTTGTGGAAACGAGGGTAATCTGGCTTGCAGGGAGCCTCTAAGTCGGAAGTAGATAAACGTGTCTAAGGCGGTGGAGGCTCAGCGGGTTTTGGCCTGTTGGGGAGTGAGGAAGTTCCCTTCGATGAAAAGATCGCCCATGGTTTTTAATTTTAGCTTGTCAGCCCGATTCAAGTAGACTCTTTCTGCGGTCAGGGGAATACCGGGAATGAATTTAACCGGAAGTACAGGGGGGAGAACCTAGTCTGAATATTACATTTCAACGCAATTTTTTTCCATATTGCAATGGTGGACAGGACCGTATTTAGAGTGTTGTGCAGGGTGTGTGTCGGGCCAAAGATGGCTGCTCTGAGCAGGTTAGGGGATGCGAGAGCTCGCTCCAGCTGGACATGGGGACGAACGAAGTGCGTGGCGTACCAATGACCCAGGAATTGAGCTTGGGCTGCCCAGTAGTAGCGTTCTACGTCTGGGAGTGCCATTCCACCTTTTTTTACTGGCTGGATTAGTGACTTATAGGCGATTCGGGCTGGTTTGCCCCCCCTAGGAAGTTCCAAGATTATACTCTTCAGGTATTGGAGATGTTTTTGGGGTACCAATAGGGGGAGATTTACAAAGAGATAGAGGAGTTTGGGGAGCATTACCATTTTTACTATCGACACCCGGCCCCATAGCGTGAGTGGCAGTGTTTTCCATCTCTCTACTTTCCCCTTTAGTGTTTGGATTACTTTACCATAATTATCTCAGAAGAGGGTGTGGTGGTCTCTGGCCATTCGGATACCTAGATAGCGAACATTTGAGTGTTCCCATTTCAAGCCAAAGTCATCTTGGAATTCTAGGGTCTCTGGGGTGAGTGGGAAAATAATTGACTTGCTGTGATTGATCTTTAAGCCGGAGAAGTTACCGAATTTTATTATATCCCGTATTACTGGATTTAGGTTTGTTGACGGGTCATGTATGTAAAGGGCGATGTCATCTGCATACAGGGAGATTATTAGTTTGTGGGGCCAAAGGTCAGGCCTCTGTGTATGTGTCTGGCTCGGAGGTCTGAGGCGAGGGGTTCCATCACCAGAGCGAAGAGAAAGGCGGACAGTGGGCACCCTTGTCTCGTTCCCTGCTGAAGCTCTATCGCCGTCAATCTGGTTTCCCCCAGAATGATGTGTGAGCGGGGTTGGTTATACAAAAGGGCTGTTAGCTGGAGAAATCTCTTTCCCAGGCCCATATGTTGAAGAATCTCAAAGAGAAAGTGCCATTCGATGGAGTCGAAAGCCTTCTCGGGGTCGAGGAGGACCACCACTGCTTGGTGTGAGGGGTCTAGAGCTTCCATTATTCCGAACAGGCGTCTGATACCGAATGTTGTGTTGCGGCCTGGTACAAATCCGGCTTGGTCTGCTAGTACCGGTGCTGGCATCAGAGGAATGAGTCTGGAGGCCAGGATTTTGGCCAATATTTTATCGTCCAGATCAATCAGTGATATTGGTCTGTACAAGCCGCATTCTTCTGGGGGTTTGTTGGCTTTGTGCAATAGTATCATGTTTGCCTCTCAGAGAGTCGGGGGCAGTGACCCGGCCTCTAGTGCCTCCTCGAAGACTTGCAGCAGTAGTGGGGCGAGGATGGGTGCGAAAGCTTTGTAAAACTTGCCTATTAGCCTGTTGGGACCAGGCACCTTTGTGCTTGGTAAGTCCTTGATGGCCTGGAGGATCTCCTCTGGAGTGATGGGTGAATTTAGGAGTTCTCTTAGCGTGGCTTCCACCCAGTACAGTTCTATATCAGCTAGGTAGTGTGCCAGTTCCTCCTGGGTGGCGGTGAAGTTGGTTTTGTATAGCTTCTGATAATAGGTGCGGAATACTTCAGCTATTTCCTTGTCAGTGTGCACTAGGGTGCCATGGAGGTTCCGGATCTGCTTAATCTGTGTGGGTTTTCGATCCACTGCTATCAGCCTCGCAAGGAGGGCTCCCGGTTTCTGCCCCTCTCCATATTGACGGATGCAGTGGCCATGTGATAGGAATTTTAGTTTGCGGTCCGCTGCTGCTCTGAACTTGTCAAGCTCCTCCTTCAATGACACTAGCACCTATGGCGCTGGTGAGGAGGTTTGTAAGTGTTCGAGCTCTTTCAGACGAGACTCGCACGAGGACAGTTCTCACCTAATGAATTTCAGAATTCCTTGTTCTTTGGTTAAGCAGATCTCTCTGACGTAACATTTCAGAGATTCCCACAGGGTTCCGGCCGATCACACCGAGCCCTGGTTGATTTAAGGAAGGTTGTGATCTCTGTATGGAGTTCGTCAGCGAAAACCTGATCTTGTAGGAATCCGGGCTTGAATCTCCAGTGTCCTCTCTCTTCTGATGGGTCTGGTGGGATACACTCGACTGTGACCGCTGAGTGGTCCAATAGTGATCTCGGCAGTATTTGGCTGTTTGTCCATTGCACCTGGCTATGTGCGGAGACCAATATGTAATCCAGGCGGGAACTGGTTTTGTGGACCCAGGAATGGAATGAATAGTCTCGGGACTCGCTGTGTTGGCGTCTCCAGACATCTACCAAATCGTATGCTTTGCAGATCTCTAGAATCTGGAGAGCTGTTTTAGAGGTGGTTGTAGATGTCGGGTGAGATTTATCCTTCTGTGGGTCCAGTGCAGTGTTCATGTCTCCTGCCCATATGATTGTTGCGGGCCCTGCTTCTCCGAGGTGTGTCGTTATCCAGTCGAAGTTGTTGTAACCATCCGTATTTGGTCCGTAGGAGTTTATGATGATGAATTCTGTATTTCCCAGGATCCCGCGTACCAAAAGTGACCTCTCCGCTCCGTCATTTTTGACTGCGAGTAATTTGAATTTCAGTGATTTGTGTATTAGGACTGCCAGTCCTTTGGCGTATGTGGTGTATGATGTAAAGTATCTATGACAGCCCCAGTCTCGGGCCCAACGGTTCTCTGTTCCGGGTAGAAGGTGAGTTTCTTGGATCAGAGCAATGTCCACTTTGTGTCTCCAGAGGTATTGCGCCATCTTTCTTGTTTTGATTGTGTTGTTGCCCCCTTTAATGTTCCAGGTAGCTAACTTGAATGTTGCAGGTAATTGACTGTTTGGTCGGATTTGGGGCGAGGTATCGTTCTATCGCGTTGAGGCACAGCCCAGCAGAACTGTGCATGGGTTCTTGCTTTTCCAGGTGAGAGTTGACTTTGGTGCATCCATTGGGCGGACCCGGGCGGTGGTGGGGGGGCGTCGACCCCTGGTAAGCATGCTTCCATAACATTAAACCATTTCCCTCCCAGACACGGCAACCCCCAACTCGCCCATCAAATTTCCCCACCCAATGTCCCGAAACATAACAAAGCTGCGCTTGGGGCAGTAGGGAACTTCCAAGGTCTGGCGTGGTTGTAGAATCCAGGGGATCATTTTGAAAGGTGTAGAGCGGCATGGTGATGGGCAAGAGTGGGCATCATGGCAGGTCTCTGTCTGCTCGGTCTCTCCTTTGTGGTCTCGGTTGCCAATATTTTGTCTGCACCCCAGCTTGTCGAGGAACGAGTTTGCCTCTTCGGGTGTGTTAAAGAATTGTGCTTTGCCCTCATGCTGAATTTGCAGTATAGCCGGGTAGAGCATGGAGTATAGCAATTTGTTGTCCTGTAGCCGGCGTTTTTCCTCCAGTGAATGCTGTGCGTAACGCCTGGACTGAAGGGGAGAAGTCGGGAAAAAATTGGATGTCGTCTCCGTCGTGCTGTAAATTCCCTTTCTCCCTTGCAAGGCGGAGGATCGTGTCCCTGTCTTTGAAATTAAGCAGTTTCGCTATTATTGGGCGAGGGGCTGTCCTGGTTATGGGCCAGTTGGTTGGGATCCTGTGGGCTCTTTTTAGCACGAATATGTTGGACAGTACGGGGCTTCCAAATAGCTCCTTACATAGGGTTTCCACAAAGTCTTCCATTTTCCTCGTGGTTTGCTGCTTTCTTACCCCTAGGATCCTGATATTGTTCCGGCGTGATCGCCCTTCGAGGTCCTCTTTTTTGGCCATGACGGCTTTCATTTGTGCTTCAAGTGTTGATACTTTGGTGGACATGGAGGATACGTTGTCTTCAACATCGGAAATTCTTTGTTCGGCAGTGTCAAGCCTGTCCCCATGTTTGTCTAATCGATGCTGTAGCTGGTCTACTTTTGTGGATAGGGAGTCAAGCTTGCTGTCTATGTTGCCAATCCCCGCTTTTAAATCGAGAAGGATTTCCCTGATATCAGTGGTTTGTGCGGGGTCATCGTCTAGGGGCATGGACCCTCCTGGGCTCGCCTGTCTCTCGTTCGCCTTGGGGGTTTTGACGATGGCACCCGTCTCAAAAGTCAGTTTCCTCTGGGATTTATCCGATTTTCCCATCTTGGCGGTGTCTCTGTGTCTGGGTCAAGGGTATGGATTAACTGTAGCTTTTCACCCCTTAACTGTTTCCCTCCTAGGGGGTAGTTGGCAAGATTTGTGGTTTGTGGTTCTTGCTAAGACTCTCGTGTCCTGTGAGGCCACCTCGAGAGGGGGTAGTCGCCCGCTGTTCAGTTGGCTTTCGCCTGGCATTCGGAACCGTAGGGGGGTGTTCGTTTTCATTCCCCTTATGCCTTACACTTGTGGGGGTGTACCGGGCGACACGGGGGGGTCCCGCTTGTTCTGGGCGTACTTTTTGGGGCCTCATGGCTGGTGTGGTTGCAAGAGTTCAGCCGGGCCCTGATGTGCCTTTAGTGATTGTCCCCCGCTGTGGGAGCTGTATGGCTGTGGGTGGAGGGGAGATCCCCTGGTGGCCTCTGCCCTGCTGCTGTGCACTGCGCCTTGCCTGAAGGTGCAGTGTTCCCTGTCTCAAAGGCCGTCGCTGGGTGGGGGGGGGGTCGGAGGAGGCTCACCTGGGATGCCCGGTTGCTGCCCCCTCTTGCCTGCTTCCTCGAGCGCCGAATTGGGGGGGGCACTCGGCCGTCGGATGATTGCGGGGGGGCCTGGATCCCCTGGGGCCCCCGCTTCAGCGTGTTGTGCCGGGATTCTGCTGGTGGGGGACGCTCTGCGTGCTCTTCCCCACTGGCCGGTGTGTGGGCCGATCGTCGCTGGGTCTGCCTTTGGGACCCGGCCTCCAGCGTGGTCATCTCGGGTGACTATGCGGCTGTTATAGGCCTCCGCGGGGGGCCTCAGGAAGGTTGCAGGTCTTTATGGCCGCGATCCCACATGTTGTCACGGAGGCCACAGGGCAGTGCCGGCCCGCCCCTCCACGGTGCTGCTGCTATCCAGATGCCGCCGCGGGATGTGACCGGTGCGGGTTTCACCTCTTCCAGTCCCGAGCCCGAAAAGGTGGTCTCAGGTGTTCCCCCCACCGTCGGAGGGTAGCAGCTGGTGCGTCTCGCTCTGGAATGTCCGCCACACCGTTGGGAGGTTGGATGGCCTCCGGATCTGTTGTTTTTGAAAGGATTTATCAGGGTGCGCTGCTGGAGCTCACATAAGAGCGGCCATCTTGTCTGCACTCTAGCGCCCTCTCTAAGCTCACATGTATGTACTTTCGTGATAGCAACACTTGCTGGGCTACAAATCAATGACTTCCTTAGACAGCACTAGCTATAAAAAGTAACATGCACATGATGCAGGTCTAGAGCTTGATTCCTACAAATGAGGGTTGTAAAAACTAGCAGCCGCCTCAATAAAGAGCATAAAGTGTCAGTCGGGAAAGGTGATTAGGTAGTTAAATTCAAGAGCGTGGAACCAAAGTGTTGATGTTCATACCGTGGCTTTGCCAGCGGGCGATACAGTGATGCTGGACAAATCATCTTATCTCACTGTATAGTACTCTGCTGTCTAGAATGAGAATGCTTGCCTTCTTAGATACTGCTGTCATTGTTTAGCTCATTGCCGGTTCTTTCTTTTTATGTAGGCCATTTGAGTGAAAGGGTCATACAAAGAAGTGTGCTGACCAAATTTCACCTCCCTATGGTGGATGAGAATATTTTCAGGTGTGCATATTTAGCACACACTATTGGTTGCTTTCTTATACAATTTCAAAGGTACTTCTGCACATCTTAAATAACAGTCAACAATTATGTGTGTTGGGTGTATTTAAAGGGATGGTCTAGTAAAAAATGTTATTTAGAAAATAGATAGGCCACATAAAAAAAAAAATACTAGCATCCTCCGTTTTAAAACTTCCTATGTAAAATTTTGAGCTATTCAAGCTCAAAATTTATTTGAAAAAGCAAGCACAGGGGCGCAGCCATTTTGTGAAATGGAGGCCCTCCTGTGCTGGCTTTTGCTTTTGCGGCACTAATGAAGGAAAAGCCAGCCAGCTGTAGTAAACAAAGTCTACCGCTGGGTGGCTTTCCCTTCATTAGTGCCGGGACTCGGAGGACGCGGACCGGAGACCAGAGCAGGAAAGCTGCAGCTGAATCTCGGTAAGTGCTATTTATTTTTTTTACAAAAAATAAGCACTAGCTGCGGTTTTTTTTCTAAGTTTTCCGGGCTGGAGGAGCCCGGAAAACTTAGAAATAAAACCGCAGCTTTAAAAACGTTGTATTTATGTTTGCGGTCGCTTTTGAAGCGACAGCAAACATAAATACAACGTTATTGTGTTGGAAAACGCTGCGGTTTTTCTTTCCAAGTTTCTCAGGCTCCCCCGGCTCGGAGGAGCCTGAGAAACTCGGAAAGAAAAACTGCAGCGTTTTCCAACACAACCGCGTTGTGTCTGCCTGAATCTGCTTTTCCATTTGGGGCTCTCGGGAGCCCCAAATGGAAAAGCAGATTCAGGCAGACACAACGCGGCATTGCTGAAAACAACCGCGTTGCGTCTGCCTGAATCAGCTTTCCCACTTGGGGCTCTCGGGCTCCCCACAGGGAGCCCGAGAGCCCCAAATGGGAAAGCAGATTTAGGCAGACAACGCAGCATTTAGCATTTCCCATTTGGGGCTCTCGGGCTCCCCACGGGGAGCCCGAGAGCCCCAAATGGGAAATCAGCTGCAGGTAGAAACACTACGCGGCATGTAAACATAACCGCGTGTGTTTCTGCCTGCTGTGGCTTTCACTTTGGGTCTCCGGTGCTCCCCTGGGAAACACACGCGGTTGTGTTGGAAAACGCTGCGGTTTTTCTTTCCAAGTTTCTCAGGCTCCTCCGAGCCGGAAAAACCGCAGCGTTTTCCAACACAATAACGTTGTATTTATGTTTGCGGTCGCTTCAAAAGCGACCGCAAACATAAATACAACGTTTTTAAAGCTGCAGTTTTATTTCTAAGTTTTCCGGGCTCCTCCAGCCTGGAAAACTTAGAAAAAAAATGCAGCTAGTGCTTATTTTTTGTAAAAAAAATAAATAGCACTTACCGAGATTCAGCTGCAGCTTTCCTGCTCTGGTCTCCGGTCCGCGTCCTCCGAGTCCCGGCACTAATGAAGGGAAAGCCACCCAGCGGTAGACTTTGTTTACTACAGCTGGCTGGCTTTTCCTTCATTAGTGCCGCAAAAGCAAAAGCCAGCACAGGAGGGCCTCCATTTCACAAAATGGCTGCGCCCCTGTGCTTGCTTTTTAGAAATTTTGAGCTTGAATAGCTCAAAATTTTACATAGGAAGTTTTAAAACGGAGGATGCTAGTATTTTTTTTTTATGTGGCCTATCTATTTTTTAAATAAAAATTTTTACTAGACCATCCCTTTAAAGCTTTAAAAAAACAATAGAAAACCTCGGATTAAACCTTTCAAACTCACACCAATTTATATTCTGCTACGTGTATACTTGCCTTGATGTTGCAGACATGAAGCTGAATCATGCTCCTTTTGCATAACATGCTTTTATAAAGTTGTGTTTTTAAATACTCTGTAGACAGGTTATTATATGATTTGTGAACTTTCGAAGTCAGTTCTACAATGGGGGTATTATTATTTGTTATTTTATTTATTGTGTTTTGGTTTTAAAAAATTAAAAGCTTTCACACATCAAACATTTTTACAAAATATGATAAGACTATTAAGGAAAAAGAAAAGATGTAAGGAGAATGTAGTAGTCAAAAGTTGTCATACGAATTAGATACATCATGCCAGCATATTACAAATTTAGAGACCATGGAAAAAATCCCAATTCTTTAAGATATTTTGTAATACAAGGAAGTCACCTAATAAACCATTCCTTTCTGTTAAAAGTCAGCCACTGCTATAATTTGCATGCAGCAATCAAATCCATGCAGAGATGGAAAACACGAGCAAGTTAAAATCAATAGATAGTAAGAAATTATACAATCTCTTTGTGCAGGAGAATTTCCAATGTGATTTCGCCCTTCTTATCTAATATGCATAATCTAAATAAATGTCTAAAAGAGAGTCATGTGTTTTTCAGACAGTGCACAAGTGTGAATGCAAGATTTAAAGACTGATGGTAACTTCATTATGTGCACAAGTCATAATCAATTTACTGTTCAAATCATTCTCTTTCCATTATTGCGGAATCACAATTTCAGTCTTTCTAAGAACTTGATAGTAGCTAGGTTTAGCGAGATATAATCAGCATTCATTAAGATATTCCACATGTGAGTGGGCTCTAGAATACGATAATAGCTTAATAATTTTTGATAATATTCCTTATACAGGCTTGTTAACTTGTTACAATGAACTAGCAGATGTTCTAATGTTTCTATGTGGTTTTCAGAATTGTAAAATCTGCACAATGCTTTGTTCTCTCTACACTTGGATCGAGCAGCAAGCACTGATCTAGTGGGCATTAGATTGAATCGTAATCTCATGATCTGAGCCCGGTAATTTTGATCAGGAAACTTCGGTAGGTACCTCAGGATTTTGTTAAACATTTTGAAGGAGAAATGTATGCTTTTGCAAATGTTGTAAATTCTACATTTTGTCATATTTACGATGTTTTGCATTTGCTTGTGAACATAGGGAATGCATTTTGTGTTTCATTTCCAGTTTATATTGTGTTTCTGCTTTATTGTTGTTAATATTCACCCCTAGATAATTATACTTGTGAATGATTGTGAGTGAATCCGAGCCTATGAACCATTTGAGCTTGGAGGTTTTATTAGCTCCGTTCCTGCTCTGCAATTTCAAGATGTTAGTTTTATCAGTGTTAATTGATAATTTGTTCTCCAGTGCGTATGTTTGAAGTGCGTCAAGTTACCTTAGGAAGCCGATTGGAGTTTGATCAACTTGCACTAGGTCGTCGGCATAGAGGAGCCAGGCTGTTGGATAGGGGCTCAGTTTTGGCAGGAAAGCTCTGACCCTTTTTTGATGTTTGCTAATGTCACTGATATAGGAGTTCAACAAAGAAGATGCAAGTATGCATCCTTGTTTAAGGCCATAGTATGTCTTAATGGGGCATGATAGAAGACCTGCCTGATTAAGCTTGACTCAGATGGATGTATTGGTATAAAATTGTCGTATTATGGGTAAGATGTAACTTGGACAGCCTGCCTTTACTCATTTTTCCCATAATAACGTGCCGGAAATGGAATCAAAAGCTTGCTTAAAATCGACGAAAGCAAGGTATATTGGTTGTTTCCGATGAAAAAGCTTGTTTTTTTAGTACCGATATTACCAATAACTTAGTAGCAGTACCTACCCCACTGATAAATCCTGATTGGTGGAGGTCCATCAGTTTGGTTGCCTTTAACCATTTTTGCATATCCCTGCGTAATAGTCTAGCATATACTTTACCTGGAGTATCCAATAACGCCAAAAGTCTATAATTAGTAGGGTCGGTCATGTCTCCTTCTTTAAAAATAGGAATAAGGATCGTTTGTTGCCATGATGATGGGATGGTTCCTGTTCGTGTTGATGGTTTGAAAAAAGGCATGCAAAATGTCTGACCGTATCTTTAGATGAGCTTTTAAAGTTACATTTGAGAGCCCATCCGGCCCAGGGGCTTGTGAATAGCTCCGTTTTTTTATTTGAGTAAGGGACCATCAGTACGGTCTATTTTTAAAAACTCTGTATTATTGCTTGGTTTCTCATCATTAGTCAGCTTAGAGGGATCCGCAAACAGAATCGAGAAGTGATCTATCCACACTTTCTCACATATTGCATTTATTAAAAGAGATGAAGTTCCATTATTATCTGCTATTTTCAGCAGATCCCAAATTTGAGCACCATATTTTGATGTTAGTGCTCTAAGCATATTCCCATTCTCTTTTTTGTTTTTTTAAATAGTTTTTGTTGTTTTAAAAAGTTCTTATATACATTTCTGATTTTAGAAGCCTTTTTTATACGCTGCTAGCGAGAATGCAACAGTGTTTTTTTGTTCTCTATTCATTTTCGCTTTTTGAGTCCTGATCTCATGGTCATATGAATGTCTTTGAACATATTTGTCACAAAGCCCATTTTGGGGTTTTTCATGAAACAACGCCAGAAAATGGTTGTACGAGGAATCTACGGTTGGCGAAGTCCCTCTCTGAAGAGTTGATAGATCGGTAGATATTTTATCTAGGAATTGCTTTCATTTAGGGCTAGTCCATTTAATTCTATTTCTGCCATCAGATAGCATTAAGTTATTTTTGTAATATTGGTTTGGGGGGCCAAATTGTTTGCTTCCATGTCATTTCTAGTATATTGTGATCACTGTCAGTTGTGGAAATGACAGTGAAACTCATGAGACGATTTATGTCCTGAGTCAAGACGAAGACATAATCTATTATAGCGGAAGAGTAATTTCTCTTCCACGTAGGTTCCGGGGGAGTGTCTCCTTTGATGGTTCCATTAAGGATGCTGAAATATCTTTCTGCCATCAAATTCATCCATCTAAAACTTTTTGGTGAGAGTAATTTGTTGTTCAGAGGTAAGCATCTTATTGTTCAGATCGCCAAGAATTAAGATGGTGTAATAGTTCTGTTCACTATTGATCATGTCCAACATCTGGATTACATGTTAAAAAAACTAATAGTCAGATATAATGGCAGAGTTCCAATATAAATGTATAATAGCACTATAAGTGGCTAGAGGATGCGTATCATTTGCGAATTCTAATTTTAGCAGTTGTACACAAGAATGGGTGGATAGCTAGAGAGTTAGTTTACCCCCGGCAACGTGTCTGAGAGCAGCCCAGAGGCCAGCCATGGGTCTGCCTTTGGTTTATTTAATGGCAGGAACCCAACATGTTGGGTAACATTATTTGGGAAGATATCCAGGTTTCTTGTAAGATAATAAGATCAAATTTATCTAACGGATGTTTTGTATTTTTTTTCAAAAGATGTTTAAAACCCATAGTTTTCCAAACAGCCATCTTAAATGAATAGGTGGACGGATTGATTTGGCACTATTCATTTATTCTTTGCTTGGTGTTTCTTATTGCTTTTTTAAGCCACAACCATTTGTTGTATATGGAGTCAGTTGGTTGTATTCATAGAAAACTTAACGTTTTAAATTCCCTCTTGAACCTTCACAATGTATAACTAGTTGTTTGACTTCTTTTTGTTTATCCACATTTTCTTTATCTGAGTGCAATGTGGAGCGATCTTTTTTTAGGTCATATATGATTTCTTAAAGGTTAGGTCAAAGCCCTGTTGAAATAAGAGGTATTTGGCACTCCATATTGTTTCTTTTACAATTTGTGATGGGATTTTTAACGATGATGTATCAATTTTTCACGTATTACTAATGTAAATTGATTCAATGTCTCTTAATTCGATTAAATTTAATTTGGGGATTGTTTGGAACCCCGTTAGGATTTTTGTTTTATTGGGGTAGCAATCTTTTCTGTGTCTATCTATCATGGTTAGAATAAGGCTGTCTGAGCGAGCCAGATTGGAATCCCTATTTTTGGCTTTTTTTGGATCATTTTCTTCTTGATAATCATCATAAGCTATATCTATCAAAGTTCTACTATGTGGTACGGCCCTACTTTCAATTAAGTTTGCGCTAGCATCTGTGGCTTTTGGTGTTTTTGTCATAGCGTTTTCTCTTTTGTTCTAAAGTCAGAAAGTCATTATCGCCCTGACTTGTATCGTCCATTACGGTGTTAGTTAGGGCAGTGGATATATGATTATGATTAGGTTTTTCCCTATCTCTGTCCCGATAGGCAATAAGAGGTTATTTCTCTCTATCTTGATATATAGTGGTAACTGAATAGGTAGAGTGATTCATGAGTTCTTCGTCGATCTGTTTCTCTTATACTATAGCCATCTCCTCCGCCTGAGTATTATTAATTTGTGTGTTTGTTTTTTGATTTCGGTAATCAGCTGATGTTTTTATACTAATGATATCGTCTTTGGGAGACGTGCTTTGTGAGGGTGTGGTTAATGCACTTATGAATGTTTTTGTTCTTGAATTTATTGATTTCTTTTTGATCCCCTGATTTTTTTTCCTTGGGCAATATTTGTCTCTTTTGCTGTTTTTAACTTGCGCTTTTGTCGATGGAATACTTCAAAAACCGACTCCTGTGTTTGCTCTATTTCCTCAGAGCCTATTACTATTCCTGCATCACAAGAATTTTCTTCAAACTCTTCAACTTGCACTTCAGATGTCACTTTGGGTGTCAAATCTACTCCATCAGACGTCGACCGTTGCATTTCCATTGTTAGGGGCGCCTCAGATATTAAAGTAATAGGAGGATTGTGGTAAATATTTTCCTCCATTATCTTCTTTTGCTCATTCACTTTGGACATTAGAAAATCAATTTTAGCCGATAGAACATTTATGTTATGAGCATGAGCATCTGCTTTTTTCACAAGCGTTTCATGTATTTTTGTCAGGCTATAAAGCCCGTTATTCATTGCTGCTAGTGTGATTTCGTAAGCAGGAATTGCTTTAATCCAAACGATGGTCTCGGAATAGGTTTGACAAAATACTTTTCTGATAATGCTGATGAGTTTGCAGAAGAATTAGATAATATTGGATATAAAATGGGGGAGTGAGACAAGGGCCTCATTACAAGTTTGCCGGCCCGGTAACTATGGTACCAGTTGTCATGATCACTGCTTCCAAGGAGCCAGGACCAGCCCAACGTCCTTGGAAGCAGGCCCCTAACCCTAATCCTAGGCACCAGCCGGTCCCCACGGGAACCTTTTGGACCTTGTCCTGGCGCCGGATCAGAATCATCGGTCCCGGCACTGGAAGCGCCGGGCTCATAATATGTGTGCAGATGCTTGGGTGGACTTACCTGCAGCAGACCATGCTGCTTACTTACCAGCCTATTAGAAGTCCTCTGTGAACAGGAACTACTTTCTTACCTGGGTGGAGCAAGCTCCACTCCCTGGATTCAGCACTGGAAAGCTTCTGGAACTGGAACTCTTTTCTTACCTAGGCGGGGCCGTGGAGGAAGACGCCTCATCACTCCAAGGCTATTTAAACCACACCCGATAGACGAAACGTGCTTCGCGTTATTCTGCATCTGCAGCAGAACGCTCACCGAGTCTGTTCCAGCCTTTCTTCTTACGATCCTGAATCTGCAAGAAGCATACTCACCATTCCTGCATCCTGAATCTGCAAGAAGCATACTCACCATTCCTGCATCCTGAATCTGCAAGAAGCATACTCACCATTCCCGCATCCAGTCGAGAGCAGCACCTGCAGAGACAAGAAACAGCAGGTTAGCAAGGCAGCCTTAACTCGCAGTGCTACTCACCTGATCCATCGGCTGCGGTCATTTTCGGCACGTTGCACCTCCGCCTGCGAAGATAAAAACATTGTCACTACTCACCGGCACTCCGTGACTTCTGGATTTCTTCACACTGCATCGCCGCCTGCGGAGATAAAAGCATTGTATCTACTTACGGACATTCCGCGGACTCCGGCGCTGCAAACCAACTTCTGAAAGACAAAAGAAGAGACATTAGAAAGGTATTTACTTACGCCCATCGCGCTCTTCGCAATAGAACGCCTGCAATACTCCGGCGTCTCTTCGGCACGAACTACGCTGCAAGGGAAAAGACAGTTAGGGTGCTTGCATTTACTCACGCATTTCCAGGCGCTTCACTCCATCTTCCTCACGAGTCCTGCAAGACAAAAGGGAGAAAAGCATTATACGAAGTCCTGTTCAATGTTAACGTGCCTTGCACCTATAGACTATAAAGACTAAAAAGGTGTCTGGAAACTCACCGCTCGTGCAGTTAACGACGGTAACGGTCTTCTGAGTCCAAGAGGCCTATGTTTCACCAGTGAAGGAACTGGCAACAGCGCCCTGCGCCCGACGCAGATGGAGAGCCCAGCATTCACCTATCTAAGGTGAGCATGTTGACCTGGGGGTTCTACGGAGGGGGAGAGAGAGGAATAGGGACATTGAACAACCCAGACCATTAACCCCCCATATTCTTTCACCTGCAGAAACCTCACCCTACGAGTTCGACACACAGTGCGAAGAGGTTCGACCCCAGAAGCCCATCGGGTTCTGCACATCACCTTTCGAGTCACAGACACCTTCCTGCCAAGATCAGCGCCTCCGTGGGAATCAGGTGAGCGTTACAGAACGTGAAGCCCACCGCAAAACTCCTACCCAGGCGCAATGGAAACCTCAGACACTGATCACTTAGCCCAGTTGCTCAGGGAATTAAGAGCAGAAGTACATGCAGCTCGTCAGGAAACAAGCTGTCTAAGAAGAGAACTGATAGTTTCCAAGGAGCGAACAGAGGACCTCGCTAGGCAATTGCTACAAACGCAGGCAGGACAGACACCCCTGCCCACTCCAGGAGGAAGCTATCCTTCTGCATCATCTGTAAATCCAGTGCAAATCAATCTACCTGGTAATGTGCCCTTGGCTCCGCCCGAACGTTTTTCTGGTGACCCAAAGAAATTTGCAGTGTTCCTCAACCAGTGCCGCTTACATTTCTTATGTCGACCAGCTGCATTTCCAACAGACCAGACCAAAGTGGCTTTCGTGCTTTCTTATCTCAGTGGCAGCGCCGCAGATTGGTCGATCCCTTTAGTCACCCAGGATGATCCGGTTTTACATGATTTCCAGGCCTTCCAGTCCAGCATGGAGAAACTGTTTGCAAGACATGCACAAGGGCAGGCCTTGGACAATGAACTTCTTTCATTACGACAGGGTAATCAAGACCTCTTGACCTATATAGCCTCATTCAACAGACTCATAGTGGAAACTCAATGGCCCGAGGATAAGAGAATTACGCTTTTCTACAGAGGCCTGCGTGAAGAGCTCAAGGATGTGTTAGCTCAAGTTGTGAACCCTCCACAAGAATGTTCAGACTATATTGACTTAGTCGTCCAATTGGACCACAGATTACAGAACAGGAAGGCTGATCGTTCTAAATTTGATACCCGAGTGTTTTCTAAACCACAGACTTCTACTAAGGGAGCTGACACTGTGGAACCCATGCAAATAGGGGGGTGAAAGGTCCTTTAACCCAAAAGGAGCGGGAAAGAAGAAGACAGCTGCAATTATGCCTCTATTGCGGGAACTCGGGGCACTTTCTTCGAGACTGTCCAGTGAAACCAGCTAAGAAGGCTGTAGGAGCCGCAGATTCCAGTACCTCAAGTTCTGAGCAGGGAAACGACCTAGCCCGGCAAGTGTAGAGGTCCTCTTGCCGAGCGTTAAGATCTGTCCCGTGACCTCGCACTTCGTGGTGCCCATGGTCCTCATTAGTCCTGCACGTCCAGATCGTTTGCATGCAATTGAAGCTTACATCGACAGCGGAGCAATCGGCAATTATGTGGACCGTGAAATGGCATCAAGGATGAATCTACCCCTTGTCCCTAAGGCAGTAAAAGACGTCATTACTACAGTGGATGGCACGGAGATAGCCTCCGGACCAGTAACGCACGCCACCCAAGAAGTGACGCTAGTGAGCCAAGATGGACACCGGGAGAAAATCGTGTTCGGTGTGATCAAGGGCCTTCAGTTCCAGATCATTCTGGGAATCCCTTGGTTAGAGAAGCACAATCCTCAGATCAACTGGCGAGCAAAGACGGTTCAGTTTCCAGGATGTTTTACCACTTGTTATCCTCGGCCTGAAGTTTCAGTGGCAGCAATCTCTTCTGAGGTTCCCACATTACCTCCCGACTACCAAGAATTCCAAGATGTCTTTCGGAAGGATCAAGCTAACACCCTGCCTCCTCATAGGTCTTACGACTGTCAAATAGACCTGATACCCGGAACAACTCCTCCTTGCAGTAGGATTTATGCCCTCACCGAGCCAGAGAATCTTCACCTCAGGCAATATCTGGACCAATACCTAGCTAACGGGTTTATCCGTCCTTCTAAATCTCCAGCTTCCTCGGCTTTGTTCTTCGTTCCGAAAAAGGAAGGAGACCTTAGAACTTGTATAGATTACTGCGCCCTGAATCAAATCACCGTTAAAAACAGATACCCGTTACCTTTGATCCCTGAACTCCTGGACCAAGTCAAAGAAGCATGTATATATACAAAGTTGGATCTCAGAGGAGCCTACCACTTGGTACGAATAAAAGAAGGCGATGAGTGGAAGACGGCCTTTCGCACCAAGTATGGGCTATTCGAATATCAAGTGATGCCCTTTGGACTTTGTAACGCTCCTGCCGCTTTCCAGTATTTTATGAACGATGTCCTTAGAGAACTCATAGATGTGTGTGTTGTTGTCTACATTGATGACATCCTTGTCTATTCATCATCTGAAGAGGAACATCAGAGACACGTTAAAAAGGTTCTCGAGAGACTGCGTCAAAATAACCTTTTTGCCAAGCTTGAAAAATGCGTTTTCAACGTAACTGAAGTTGAGTTCCTGGGATTCATATTGTCACCTAATGGGGTTCATATGGATTCAAAGAAGGTCAACGCAATCATCAAGTGGCCATCACCAACCTCGGTAAAAGGAGTTCAAAGCATGTTAGGCTTCGCTAACTTTTACCGCAGATTCATTCCTGAATTCTCTCGGATAGTCCAGCCCATCACCGCTCTGTTAAAAAAGAACAAACGTTTTGAATGGTCTACTGAAGCAGAACAAGCTTTTCAGGACTTAAAAGCTAAATTCATTTCTGCACCTGTTCTAAAACATCCTCGCCCAGAACTCCCCTACATAGTGGAAACGGATGCTTCTAGTCTTGCTATGGGGGCAGTGTTATCACAAAGAGATCCGGTCACACACCAATTACATCCAGTAGCCTTTTGGTCCCGCAAATTCTCGGCTTCCGAGATCAACTATTCAATTACAGACAAGGAACTTTTAGCTATCAGATCGGCCTTTAAAGCCTGGCGGCATTATCTTTTGGGAGCCAGACACACAGTCACCGTAATGACTGACCACCGCAATCTACAATATCTGAAGACGGCCAAAGCTCAGTCTTCCAGACAGCTTCGCTGGGCTCTGTTTCTGGCTGAGTTTGACTTTCTAATTACTTATCGACCCGGCAGTAAAAACGTAAAAGCAGATGCCCTCTCTCGGATGGGAGTAGATGAACATTTGACCAATCCGGAACCAATACCCATAATCCCAGAACAAAGGATTTTGGGGTTGGTCAGCGCTCAATCCTTTGAAGACATCAAGACTACAGTCAAGTCACTCCTAACTCCGGCCGATTTGCAGGACTGGCAATTAAAGGGAAAAGAATTCTCAGTGGATCAAGACCTACCATATTTCCAAAGGCGATTGTACTTGCCCTGTGAGAAAATACAAAAACAAGTAATCTCCGGTTATCACGACTCTCTAATGGAAGGTCACCCTGGCATTACCAAAACCATGGAAAAGATCAAGAGACATTTCTGGTGGCCATCATGGAAGAAGGATATTAGAGACTTTGTAATCTCCTGCGGTGTGTGTGCCCAGAATAAAAGTCAGAGGGAGAAACCAGCCGGCCTTTTACACCCTCTGGATATTCCTCCCTGTCCATGGCATACCCTGTCCATGGATTTCATCACGGACTTACCTCCATGCTCAGGGTATAGTACCATTTTAGTAGTCGTGGATCTATTCTCCAAGATGGCTCACTTCATTCCCCTGAAGGGCCTACCTTCGGCTTCGGTATTGGCCCGAGAATTCTTAGAAAACATCGTTCGGTTACACGGTTTTCCCTCGGTTTTAATCTCCGATAGGGGAAGTCAATTCATCTCCCACTTTTGGCGAAGTTGCTGTCGTCTAGCTCAAATTGATGTAAGACTTTCAACCAGTCACCATCCCCAAACTGACGGACAAACCGAGAGGACAAATCAGACTCTAGAGCAATATCTGCGTTGCATGCTCCAACAAACTGAAAACCCTTGGAAGGATATTCTTTGGATCGTTGAATACGCTTACAACAATTCGACTCATTCTGGAACCGGGAAGACTCCCTTCTTCCTATTATACGGACATCATCCTAGAACCTCTAATCTGGATCCTCCCCAAGAATTCGAAACACCTGCTGTGGATCATTTGCACTCTGAGATTACCCGTGCTTTTAAAGAAGCCACTGCCCATCTGCAAAGAGCTAAAGCTCAAGTCAAAAAGGGAGCAGATCGACACCGTAAAGAGGCCCCTCACTACGCAGTAGGAGATCAGGTCTGGTTATCCACTAAGCACCTGCCTCTAAAAGGACCCCGCACCTTCAACCCGAGATACCTTGGACCTTACCCCATCTCTACCATAGTTAATCCGGTGGCGGTCAAATTGGAATTACCTGCGCATATGAAAATACATCCAGTATTCCATGTCTCCTTATTAAAACCAGTACAACCAGAAACCCGATTGACTGAACTCCCAGAACCTGTTTTGGTAGACGGAGAACTCGAATTTGAAGTAAAGAACATTCTAGACTCCAAGATCTCCAAATCTAAGTTATATTATCTGGTTGATTGGAAAGGATACGGCCCCCAGGAAAGGTCTTGGGAACCCTCAGAATATGTCCACGCACCTCGTCTGGTCAAGAGATTCCATCTGAATCATCCCAACAAGCCAAAAACCCCAGGAGAAGACACGCTTAGGAGGGGCCTTGAGGGGGGGTACTGTCATGATCACTGCTTCCAAGGAGCCAGGACCAGCCCAACGTCCTTGGAAGCAGGCCCCTAACCCTAATCCTAGGCACCAGCCGGTCCCCACGGGAACCTTTTGGACCTTGTCCTGGCGCCGGTGGCACCAGGCTCATCAGAATCATCGGTCCCGGCACTGGAAGCGCCGGGCTCATAATATGTGTGCAGATGCTTGGTGGACTTACCTGCAGCAGACCATGCTGCTTACTTACCAGCCTATTAGAAGTCCTCTGTGAACAGGAACTACTTTCTTACCTGGGTGGAGCAAGCTCCACTCCCTGGATTCAGCACTGGAAAGCTTCTGGAACTGGAACTCTTTTCTTACCTAGGCGGGGCCGTGGAGGAAGACGCCTCATCACTCCAAGGCTATTTAAACCACACCTGATAGACGAAACGTGCTTCGCGTTATTCTGCATCTGCAGCAGAACGCTCACCGAGTCTGTTCCAGCCTTTCTTCTTACGATCCTGAATCTGCAAGAAGCATACTCACCATTCCTGCATCCTGAATCTGCAAGAAGCATACTCACCATTCCTGCATCCTGAATCTGCAAGAAGCATACTCACCATTCCCGCATCCAGTCGAGAGCAGCACCTGCAGAGACAAGAAACAGCAGGTTAGCAAGGCAGCCTTAACTCGCAGTGCTACTCACCTGATCCATCGGCTGCGGTCATTTCCGGCACGCTGCACCTCCGCCTGCGAAGATAAAAACATTGTCACTACTCACCGGCACTCCGTGACTTCTGGATTTCTTCACACTGCATCGCCGCCTGCGGAGATAAAAGCATTGTATCTACTTACGGACATTCCGCGGACTCCGGTGCTGCAAACCAACTTCTGAAAGACAAAAGAAGAGACATTAGACAGGTATTTACTTACGCCCATCGCGCTCTTCGCAATAGAACGCCTGCAATACTCCGGCGTCTCTTCGGCACGAACTACGCTGCAAGGGAAAAGACAGTTAGAGCGCTTGCATTTACTCACGCATTTCCAGGCGCTTCACTCCATCTTCCTCACGAGTCCTGCAAGACAAAAGGGAGAAAAGCATTATACGAAGTCCTGTTCAATGTTAACGTGCATTGCACCTAAAGACTATAAAGACTAAAAAGGTGTCTGGAAACTCACCGCTCGTGCAGTTAACGACGGTAACGGTCTTCTGAGTCCAAGAGGCCTATGTTTCACCAGTGAAGGAACTGGCAACAGCGCCCTGCGCCCGACGCAGATGGAGAGCCCAGCATTCACCTATCTAAGGTGAGCACGTTGACCTGGGGGTTCTACGGAGGGGGAGAGACAGGAATAGGGACATTGAACAACCCAGACCATTAACCCCCCATATTCTTTCACCTGCAGAAACCTCACCCTACGAGTTCGACACACAGTGCGAAGAGGTTCGACCCCAGAAGCCCATCGGGTTCTGCACATCACCTTTCGAGTCACAGACACCTTCCTGCCAAGATCAGCGCCTCCGTGGGAATCAGGTGAGCGTTACACCAGTAAGCTTGCTGGTACCATAGATACCAGACCGGCAAACTACGAGTTCTGCCAGGTCGGGCGGACCAGCACCCGCGATCAGAGCATGTCAGATGCACCGGCACCATTCTGAATGGTGCCGGTGCATCCGGCCTCCCCATTCCCATTGAGCCCTATGGGGCTCAAATGAGAATGGGGAGCATTTTTTACCGGTGCCGGGAATGGGCACACACCGGGTCCGGCAGGATCGTAATGACCCGGTAATTGCCCATTCCCGTGCGCCTGTAAAATATGCAACTTTGGCGGCAGCCTGCCAGTTTTACCGGCAACGCTACCGCCAAACTTGTAATGAGGCCCAAGGTCGATGAATGCATGATAGGCGATCCAAGCTGCGTTTCCAGCACGGTCTGCAACACTTTTTGATCAAGCAGCGTCTCTTTGTTTGAACCATCAGGTAATGATGTATTAATCATGTTGTCGCACTATCTTTGGTTAATCAGGTTTATTTGTTTTAGGTCATCCTCTTTATGATTGGTGTTAGTTTCACAAGTTCTGAGGTTGTCGACAGACTCTTCGGATGTATCCATTCTAGTTTTGAGTATGTTTTTTTTTATTGTTTGAGAATACAATTCCGTTCTTACTGAATTGATTACTTCATGAACCATAACTTTAGTTATTGTTGCGGGTTCAGGCAATTTCATCACAGGTGGTTTACAATGTTTTACAACAGCCAGACTTGTGTCGGGCAGGCTAAAATGTCTTCATCAGAGATATGTACACTGTTTGTGGTTTCTAGCTTTTTTTCCAGAGGTAAATACTTGCTGTTTTGCGGTGGCAGGTCATTTGGTCGATATGATGAAATTTCAATTAGCAAGAGTGACTCTGTGCCGATTTGGGCTTTCGTCAGTGTTCAACGATTTCGATTGTTGGCTCTTCGATGTTTTCCTTTTACATCTGTTATTCATTTCAGCCAAATCCGCTGTTGATGGAGTAGCTGACTGAATTAGACTGATCAGCGGCATGTCAGTTTTTAGAGTATATGCCGCCATTGCTAGTACCTAGATTAAACTACTAGAAGAGCAATCAAGAAGGGAGCAATGGAAATTACACTGAGCGAATTCGAGGGGCTGTTACGAGCGCTGTCTGCTGCACCAGTGAACATTGGAAAACAGCACTCGCAAAGCACTCTCACAATGCACGCGTGAAAATGTGGCAGGTTGAGCTTATGTAGCGCTTCTGGATAAAGGTAGGCGGGGCTTGGTCAGGCTCTAGGAAAGAAGCATAGATAAAGTCTTAATTATGTTTTCAAATGATCTTTAAGGAGTAGCTCTAATGTCAGTAGAAGTAAGGTTAATCATACCAAATGTCCATAGCTTGTAGATACAATGTATCAGGTTTACCGATACCAGCAGTCCCGTAAATCAGAAAAGCAAGAGAGGAGCGAGGCACAAGGGTCCAGCGGAACAGCACTCGCAAAGCACTCCCAGGGCACAACCTTTTGTTGCGCTTCTGGTTAAAAGGAGGCGGGGCTTGGTCAGGCTCAAATGTCCGTAGACACAATTTTGAGTCCATGAAAGTCAAACATTCAGAAATGATTGTACTTTGCTCTATGGTTAGATTTCGGGAAACAATGTGTCACGTGCAGAAATTGCAGATTGGCTCAATCACAGCTTCACCTCAGAACCAACTTGTGTGATACAGGGAAATTCATTTAATCTTGTGTTCCTCACGTGTCAGAATTACCTTTCTCTAAAGGTTTGAAGTTGTCAGCCGGTAAATGAGATTTAGTTCTAAAGGTATGCTCTTCAGAAAAGTCTCACTCATGGTTTAACTAGCTATCATGCTGATTTGTGTGTAATAATAGTGGCCTTGATATATTTGACATCAAAAAGTAATTTGTTTCTTTGCTCACTAATATCAATACAGCATGAAAACCAAAGCTCTCTTCTAATCTCAGTCTATGTTAGCATACATGCACCTTTCTGGTTGCTTCTAATTTATTTCCACTTTCTCTTCTATGCAATGGTATGTGTATCTTTTCCATTGCTTGTAATCTGTTTGCACACTTGAGCACTTTTACATTCTGCTAACATGAGTTATCTGTCTATGCTACGGTATGTGTACCTTCAACGGCTACTGATCTGTGTCCTGCTTCTAAAACTGCACACTCCTCGTTGCTGCTATTTTTAGTTTGGGCTGTTAGGTGCTGCAAAAGCACCACCTTTAAGCTGTAACTATTGCATTGGAGTACAGATAGAAGTAAGATGGGGTGTGAGGAGGGTTACACAGCCTATTGGTATTGTTCGGCTATTTACTGACCAGTTGACAGCCCTTGCCCCTGCTAAGCCCTATGGGCATTCCCACCAACTACCGGCTCCTCCCTGCCCAAAACATATCATCTTCGGATTGCTTTAAGCTAGCTTTATCAAGTTGTAACATCAAACATTGGCCTTCCAGTGTTCATTATCAACAGTCTTATGAGAGTTAATGGCTTAATTGGAGTTGTAAATGTGTTATTGGTGCAATAAACATGTCTTACCAAGTGTGCCTTCAGCCATTTGACTTATGATTTATAATCTGTAAGCATCTCCTTGCACTGAAGGCCTGTTAAAACACAAATTGGCAAAGGCAACAGATTTAGCTTGTGTATAGTTATTCGATAAACATTTTCCAGGAACAGCTATCATATGCCCGGGGACCTACACCATCTCCAGATGTTACTCACAACATTTTCCAGATGTTGTCATGTTATGGCCAGGTGGCACCATTATGACAGTGTGTGGCAAATTCCAATCTCATGCCTGTAAAAAAGCCAAAACTGCTGACTTTCCAAATACTTGTTAAAACGTGCCCTGTGCCCTTGTTTTACTCTGATTCCAGCAAGTCTGAAGAGGGTATCAGGACTGGGAGTACCTATGCATATTTGTATTGCTGTGAGGCAGCATTTCCAGCTATGGGTTGTGAGTACATTGGGGACATGGCCAGAGATTCTGGATCCATTATTTATTTGGTTTGGGGGGGTCAAAGGCATCGGTAACCCAGCCCCCACATTCCTTTAGGTGACCCTCATGATGCCTAGGAAAGGCTGGATGTAAGGAAGGGCAGGTGACTCCTAATTTACTAGAGGGTCTGGAGGAGGCAGAGCGGGTCATGGCACCAGGGTCAATGTTCTGAGCCTGGTAGAGGAGCGTTGCCGGGGATGGAAAGATTGAAGCCCTTATTCTTGTCAGGAAAAGCAGGATTTAGTGGGAATAGCTCAACTATGGTTGGCTTTATTCATAAACGGAAGTAAATCTCGTTCACTTCCCTTGGATTTCTCTTCACTTTGTTTTTTATACTTTCAAGAATATTAGTTCTTTAAGATTCTCTTAATCAACAATACAACTGATAAACAAAAACAACTTGTCTGTGAGTCTGTATCTTGGTAGGATACCTGGTGTATTCCCTTGCCAGATTTACACTCCTCTTCAATATGTTTTAACACAGCCTTTTGCTGGTCCTGGGCACATTTACAAAGTTGACAGTCTCTTGTATCTATTTTGCTCTGTCCCTTTAAGTGCCCTTCACTTGCTCTTTCTTTCTTAAAATTGCATTCACCATTATTATCTTTCTGCAAGTTTGTCAATACACCCTGGTGTCCTTGTTTCCCTTGGGTGGACACAGCGGCTCTTGACGGCGCATGCAGATTCTTCTGCAGGATGCCTGTGGTGCCTCTTCGTCGTTCCACTCCCTTCCACTGCCTCTGTCCTGTAGCTTCCGTCTCTCTGGCAGTTCCTGCTCATTTGTTTGCCATCTCTCCAGGGTCGGACGATGTGAAGGCTGCTTCTCGGTACTTGTGAATGCTCTGGGGCCTTTCTCCTGCTTCAGGCATCCTTGCAGCATACTGTACCCCTCTTCCAGCTCTCCTCAACCTCTTGGGTAAGCCGGTTGGCTCCACAGACTTCGCACTAGCACTGCAATCCCTCGGTCAATACCGAGCGAATTTGACTTCTCCAGCCAGTGTCTGCTTGCCAGCTGGTTTGCCGGTTTTAATCTTCCGGCATCAGACATGTTCTAGGAAAAATTAGAGCGTGGCTTGCCTCCATTAATCCTCATTATTCGGCTCATCTTCTTTGTCACAGTACTTTCCCATTTAGGGAAACAGAAGTCTGTTTTTGATAACTTGTATGCAAAGTCTGGGACAGTGTTCGCAATGATCTTGAAAGGCAAGTCTGTTCTTGATGACTTTATGCAGAATCTGGGACAGTGTTGCCAGTGACCTTGAAAGGCAAATCAGTTCTTGGTGACTTGTATGCAGAATAAGAGAAAGTATTTTCAGGAGTCTTGAAAGGCAAGTCAGGTTTTGACGACATGTATACAAATCCTGTTTAAGTGTTTTCAGTACCCTTCCTAGGTGTGTGAGGGGAGGTATGACAATATGCCATTAAGGCAAGGGGAGTGGAGGGGGTATTCTCAAAAGGGAAGTGGGGATACCATGTCTCGTCCGATGATGCAATGACACCTCCTCGAGGGCTGCTTCCCACCATGTGATCCTCCCTCGTATAGTTGCCTCCAGGGTCAGGATCAGTTACCTGCTTCTGTCCCCTGGCCACATGGGAAGAGGCGCTGCTGGAAAAGAAGTGATGACACCATTGGTGTTGTAATGTATTTCCCACATGAAATGTGGGAAAGGGTTTTTGAACGTGATCAGGGCAAGCCCTGAGGGAATGTTATTGTTTAGAGTCAGGCGGTTGTTGATTGAGATGTGGGTGGATGCATTGGGGGTCTCTCCCTAAATTACTTAAAGACAAATAAAGTCTTTTATCTACTTACACGGCGTGTAGTTCCTCCTTAATTTCACTGGTGACAAGGAGACAGCAGCAGACCCCCACCGCCCACCAAACATGTCGCTGCTGTGCCTGTGCGACAACTTGTCCCGTAAACTGAGGGGACTCAGCAGACTGAAGCAAACAGCTGCAAGCCGCTCCACGCTGGCCAGCTGGGTGTGAGCATCAGGACATGGCATGCAGCAGCCCGCTGTGTACATGTGTGCCCATGCCAGGAGGAGGGAGCGCGAAGCAGATGCCAACTGTAGAGGGCCTGCTGTGAGTGTAATATCCCCATATGTGCCTCCCCTTAGCAGAGGAAAAGGAGGTGGGTATTCAAAATCCCATTGGCCCCGTTGGACACAGCACGTACCTCAAGGGAGTGAGGGAGTAATAAGAGGAAAGGCTTGTGTCAACAAACAGTTGTTTATTGGTATGCATGGGCATGAAGCGCATGTCTCGATCAAATGAAGTCAGGCACACTGGGCTAAGCTCACGGTGCAATATTTAATGTAGACTGTGCTCTGTGCAATGGGCTACATTGACTGACACATGTTCTACAGCTTAAAGAGAATAACTATTACCCTGCACACATCCATAGGAAGGTGTAACTGTGTACAGCACAACCTTATGCAACGTAAGATAAGAAAGTGGAAGTTTGAATCTCTCTTTTACAATGCTGTTAGAGCACAAGGCCACTAGGAACAAAGTGCTCTATTGCGGACTTCCAACAGCAGACAGCAGCAACTTGAAAATGACAATGTCAGGCGTGCCGGGCCACCCGGTTTTTATGGCTAATTCGGGTCCTGCCAAAATCAAGTGTGCTTCTTGGAAAAAAGGATTTATGCACTATGTAAGGGCTGTCTGCAGCAACACAATATCAGCAGAACGGAAAGTCTCACTTTTGATGCACTTCTTAGGATATGAGGGTCAGCAAATCTATGAAACCTTACCAGAATTATCTGAACTGGACCAAGAGAGTGGAACTAATGCATTTGATTCTGCCTTGCACAGATGGGGAATCTGTGGAGGAATATCTGACTGCTCTCCTCCACCTGTCCCTCAATTGGAAATTTGGGGAGAAGCTGGATGAACATATAAGGGATCAATTCATGATTCATTGTTGCAACAACTAAATAAGAGAGGAGTTATGGCTAAAAGATTAACCCAGTTTGGACGAGGTGGTGTTAATAGCAAAGCGGGTTGAGCACACCTCAACAGGAAGGAAAGTAAAAATGTGACTGGTGAAATATTGAGATTGGGAGAGCCAGGAAAGGACACTTTCAGAGTGAAGGAAAAGAAAAACAAAGGGACTAGTCAAAGGGCACGTGATGTTCCTGACAAAAAAAGTGATAGATCAAAAGGGCCCAAAACAGATGAAAAGCTGTGCGCCATATGTGCCAATGGCAACCACATTGCAAGCTCTCCTGTCTGTTCAGGTAGGAGGGTAATATGTAGCAAATTTAACAGTTGGGGCCATTATGCTAATTGTTGTAAGCACTACTTAGTTGGAGGTGGGAGTGTGTCTTTGGTAAAGAGGTGGTAGAGTACCTTGGTCATGAAATATCTAAAGAGGGGCTGAGGCCCAAAAAGGATTTGGTTGATGGAATCAAGAAGGTTAGAGTACCTGAGAGCAAAGGTGAATTGAGGTCTTTCCTAAGGATGATTGAATTTTATCAAAGGTTTGTATGCAATTTATTGGATAAGATTGTAAAAATTAGTAGTTTACTCAAGAAGGGAGTTGAGATTGTGTGGGATGGAGATTGTGAGAGGGTTTCAGATGATAAAAGGGGAAATTGACATGGCAAGGCCATTGGCTATGTTTGATACCAGGAGGAAAAGTGTAATTTCTGTATATGCCCGTGACTCAGGGATCAGGGCAGTACTGACACAGATTGAGGGAAGTGGACAAGAAGTTATGTGACTCATGCTTCCAGGATGTTGAGAGGAGCAGAGAAAAATTATTCTGTGCTAGAAAAGGAGGGCCTAGCGTGCTACTGGGGTTTGGAAAAACTTCAAAAGTTTGTGTTGGGTGCAGAGTTTATGATCGGAACTGATCATAGGCCATTAAAGGTTATCTTTGAAAAGAAAGGACTTGAGAAGGTATCCAGGAGGGTGGTGTGTTGGGTGGTCAGGATGCAAGGGCATATGTTTGTTATGGAGGTGATACCTGGCAAGGAAAATGTATTGGCGGACCATGTGTCAAGATTGAGTGAGGGAGGAAATGGGGCTGGTGATGGCTAAGCCTTGGTCCTGCTAAATCTAGAAAAATAATTCTCAAATCATATGAAGATATAGAAACAATAGCCAAAAATGATCCCAACAGCCAAGACATTTTGAAAAACAACTTACTAGACACATACTACCCAAACAGGAGTACCACTTTGCAAACCATGTGTCTATACCACATAGCCCAAAACTTCACATACAAAAATAATATTAAACCAGATGAGAAGAAAGGTAGATACAGAGTGGACAATTGTGAAGGCAGCTTAGTGAAACTTACCAAGAGAAGCTTAATTAATCATATGAAATTGTCATTAAATCCTCCTCAACATAAAGAACTGTATTACATGTCCCCGCTGCAACTTTTTAAACCATGGAGAAAAGAAGAAGATTTACTAGATACCTATGAGTCCTATGAAGACGCTTTCAAAACAAATGAAAGCACTAAAACAGACGTAAACTTTACACCGTACAAAACAATGTTGCACAATGAACAGCAACAAGAAGAAGAACTCCAGGCGCAACTAGATGTGGACACTCCTGATAGCAGTCAAACCTCTGTAACAGGAAGCCAAGAACCACTTGGACAGCCACTAATAGCAAATGTGGCAGAATTAACCATGACTGAAGTAGAAATCACCATGCACCAGTATGAGCAATCTAAAGAAGACTTTGCTCTACTAAAATCATAACTAAACAATGAGCAGCGTAGCATTTTCCTAGAAATAACAAAACAAATTGAACATGGTGTGCAGCATGAAACTAAAAATTGTACCTGCCAAGACTACAAACCTATACTGCTATACGTGAGTGGTCAAGCTGGTTCAGGCAAAACATTCTTAATTAAAATCATCAGCAAGTTCCTCCAACAATTCACAAACAACAAACTGTCAGCTGTTGTAACTGTCCCCACAGGTTTAGCTGCCTACAACATAGGCAGTGTCACTTTACTTACACTGATTACTACTCCTTCCAGTAAACACCAAAACAAATTCGATCTATGAACTCATTCATCAAAGACACTACTAGCATGATCAATTTACTCAATGGTCTACAGATAGATCAACAAGACATCTTAGTGACTCTTGATGTCAGTGCCCTACACTAGTATCCCGCAAGACGAGTGTTTAAACATCATGGGATTATACCTGAACAAACGCACTGACACTTTAACTAAAGTCCCCACAGCATTCATTTTGGAATGCATCCGCATTGCCTTCACTGAAAATGTTTTCCTATATGAAGGAACCTTCTATAGGCAAACACACGGAACTAGCATGGGGGCAACATTTGCCCCCGATTTAGCCAATCCACTTTGAGTCTTCATCCATATACCACCTTGAAAATCCCTTCAAGACCAGCATTACAAAGTGGTTCCGTTATATAGACAACGTGCTCATGGTGTAGAAGGGTGATTGCATCTCACTTGACACCTTTCTAGTCTGGCTTAACAATCACAATGAACATATTGCATTCACTTTGACTTGTGACATAAAACAAATTCCTTTCCAGGGCCTACTCATTCACAAAACGGAAACAGGTCTATTGCAAACCAACTTGTAGCGCTAACCCACAGATAAGAACACTTCATTAAAATTTAACAGCTTTCACCCATTAGGACTACAGGAAAATCTACCCATAGGATAGTTCCTCTGGATAAGAAAAAACTGCTTAAACATGAGCGATTACATCAAAGAAGGTAAAGACCTGAAACAACGTTTGAAAACATGGGGCTATCTGAAAAAATCGATTCATTTGGCATACAAACGAGCCCAACATGCCAACAGAGACAGATGCCTACACCCCGAAGGAAGAAATCAAGAGGAAAGAATAACATGTGTTAGCACGTTTAGCCCCATCAGCAATGGACTGTGTAAAATCATAAAAAACATTGGCATATCCTATCCACCTCAGACTTTTGTCAGGCTACGCCTATGTTTGCCTTTAAACGACAAAAGAATTTCAGGGACATTCTAGTACACACCTACCCTAAAAAACAGGTGCCTCAAACTCAAACAACGTTATGGCATCTACCACCGGTAATTGGCCATTTTAAATGCGGTCAATGCTCAGTTTGTTCCCTTACTAACAACCTTAAATCTCTCGAGTTAAATGACAAAATGTGGCAACTTCGGAATTTTTCAAACTGCTCAACTGACTGGGTGGTGTATGGTATCAAATGCCCTTGCAATCTACTATATATAGGCAAAACTAGCAGACCTGTAAGACAACGTATATGTGAACACAAGTTGTGCCTTAAGAACAAAACCGACAAAAAAAATTAGTTGCACATTATGAAGCAAAGAAACACAACCATACAGATCTTCAATGGTTTGTGATCCAAAAAATTCCATCTGCAGAAAGAGGAGGAAATAGGGAACTTGCACTTAGTCACTGCGAGCAACGTTGGATCTATACCCTCAACACTGTTCACCAAGGGTTAAATTTGTCGGTCGAATAGAATAGCCTTTTGGGTTGATCTGCTGTGCACACACTGGCACTCTTCTTTAGGTGCAGACACTTGAGATACCTCTGTTGTGTTTTTGGTGCACCCCCAGATCCGTTACATATAAGATCTATCACTAAGGTCAATCACCCATATATCTTGGGTGCTTTTTGAATTAGGTCTATCTTTCATCATGTCTTATTGGACCTTCGGGCGCCTTGAAGGCATTACCGCTCCAATATGCTCTGTTTGTTCTTTCTCCAATTATAGAGCCTTATGACTTCTAGTTTGACCTAAGCATGCACAGCATTCCTTTGGGCTTTACTGTCCCTTTAAGAAACGGTGTTTATCTCACACGTTTCTTCCACAGTCACGTGATCCAAGTGTGCTCCTGTAACATGCATTCCATCAATGCCGGCAGGTTAAATAGACTCGCTGCCCGTTCAGACGCAAGAATCTCCGGCTCCAGTCTCACACAGCTTGTCCTCGTTCGTCAAATAAAAAGTAAGTGCCTTTCCACTCTGACGAGCTCTGCTCTCTCCGAAACACGCTATCATTCAACCCACTTTTAGTACCAGATCCTGAATTTTTAAATGAGATCTCCTCTGTTTCTTTACTGTGTTGCAGCTTTCGTTATGCATTTCTATGCACGGCAAGTCACACGACAATAACTGCAGTTAGTTTAGCGGCTCGTTTGTTTTTTAAATTCCACTTCTGACATAGCAGTCATTGCTTTATTTTGATAACATCCGTAGCTTACATTTTTGTGTATTTATTCTACAGCTGCTTCACCTGCAGATATTTGCAGTTGTTTTGACCTACGCCTGCAGTTATTACATCTAGAGGTCTCTGATGCATTGTAAAGCAATCATCAAGGCAATCTATTTGTACATCCCGGAAATGAGCTTAGTTATCAGTAGTTCTCCATACTGATTTATCCATGCTTCTTAGATAAGTACATCCCTGCTAGATGAGATTACATAGGGATCTCCCATACATCAATTGTTTTCCCATACTTAACATGACAGATTTAGTATTCACTATGAGTCGTGCATGAAATCCAAATAATATAACATCCAGTTAGGAATGAATCTGACTTTGGTAACTAACAACAACTATTATATTGTAGGACAAGATTTGGGTTTTCCCTTGCCGCAATGACAACATTTAACTGCATATTTCGTCCAATTTAAAGAAATGTTTCAGACTGACGTAATTTGCATCAACTTTTTCTCACAGAGCCTGGAGAAGTAAGTAAGTGATTGGTGTGGTTATGTTCTCTGTCACTTGTCTATATGTGAAACCAGAAATGTACGGATTGCAATGCAGAAATCTTTAATTATGAATTTTGAAATGTACAGGTTAGAGTGTAGAAACCTCTAATTATGATTCTGGTGTGTAACCATATTGTTTGCTCTATTTGTAATCAATGTACCAGATAGAATGTCAAATAACATTTGCATTTAGCATAGATCACTCTAAGATGATAATTAAGTGTTTCTGTCTTGATAGATCAGTGATGCTACACATGCATCATAAAATGGGGTAAATCATTAATTCGAAGATAATTTGGAAGAAATCCATTGCCCTGAAGAAGGCCGATACATCTATTTCTGAAAAGACACTAGAGATAGTGTCCAATTTAACTCCTGGCCAAAACATGTTGACTATCTCACAAAAGACCACTAATGATAGTAGTCTGTTCAATTAATTTTGCAAAGTAATGTCTATTTAGTGACTTACACCCCTGGTTATTCTATTTTTAGCTTTCTAGTATCTGTGACGTTTTTGCACTTACCTGTTCAGTCCTTTTGAGTACTGTTCTCTTAAATTCTGTACAACAAACATTAAAAACATTATTTTTTTAATTCACCTGTGTTTTGCCTGTTCTCCGAGGGACTATTTTCCTAATTGAGTGATCACAATGTACCAAATGTGTTTGTTTGAATATTAAACACTTTGTGAAAACCACCTCAATCTCGAAACTTCAGGCCCTTGTAGAGAGGGGTAATCAATTATCTGTTCTTTGTTTATATAGTTTCTATACTCCCGTTTGAGAATTGATGCCCCTACATCAAAAAATAGGGAGCTTTCCTTTATATAGTGATACATAAGTCATGTGCTACTGATGTCATAGAAAAATTAGCACACAAAAATGTAAACTGTATGACCGTGATGCCAACTCTTGCAAGCTGTTCACAATTCAATGAAACAATGTTGAAAAAAGAAATTCAACCAATAGTTCAAATTTGCTCCACTGACCAACTGGACGTGCATGGTATGACACTACCCATGTGCCAACAAGCCACAACAAGGCTAAATACCTTAGATAACTCTATCTGTAACACAGCTGCTTTGTGCCTCCCCCTACACTTAGCACATTTAGGTGCTCTAGGCATGTTCCCTCCTCCCTTTCTTTATGAAACTACTTGAATCACTAGTGTCACCTCTTCTTTCTTCTTTTCTGGAATCATCCCTGTTTTTTTACCCTTTTCAATCTGGCTTTCACCCTGGGAGGGGCACGGAGAGTGTCTTGGTGTCCGTGGTTGATGATTTGACCATGCTGGTAGACCAGAGCGGAGTGGGGGCCCTGATTTTGTTAGATCTGTCAGCGGCCTTCGACAGTGTCGACCATTCCATCCTAATCTCCCGGCTAGCTATGGCAGGCCTCTCTGGGACCGTCCTAGCATGGTTCACTTTCTTTTGTCGGAGAGCAGCCAGGCACTGCTACTCTCACCTTTTTTATGCTCGGTACGTGTTCTCACTTGTGGTGTTCCTTAGGGTTCCGCCTTGCCCCTCATGCTTTTTAATATTTATGTCCAACCGCTAGTTCGCCTTATCCGCTCCTTTGGATTTCGCTGTTACTCCTTTGCTGACGATACCCAGATCCTGGTCCGTCTTGACCAGGCTGGGAAATCACCTGGCCTCTACGAATGTCTTTCTGCAGTGGGAGATTGGACGAGTGTGAACTGGCTCACACTAAATGGGGACAGGCTGGAGGTCTTGGTGGTGGGTTCTCCGTCTGAGTCTATGTTGTGGACTTCTTCACTGTGGCCTACCACCCTGGGTGATCTTCCTGTTCCTGTGATGACAGTCAAGAATCTGGGGGTGGTTCTCCCAGCCTCGCTCTCCAAGTCCCACACAGGTGAGCGCAGTGTGTAAGACAGGTCATTTCATGTTGAGAGTTCACAGGAAGGTGCTCCTCTTTCTTCCGCACCATATGAGGCCGCTGGTAGTAGCCTCATTGCGTACTAGTCAAATAGACTATTGCAGTGCGCTGTACCTGACCCATCCTCTGGGCTCAATCCATCAGCTTGAGCTCCTGCATAATTTGGCTGCTCACGTAGACACAAACGCTCCCTATGGAACTCATATCAGCCCTGTGCTACAGGCTCTACACTGACTCCCAATTGCCCAGAGAATTAAGTTCAAGTCTCTCTGTCTGGTCCACTGGGCCTTGTCTGGACAAGGGGTTGAGTATTTTAGGGAAAGATTTCATCGTCATATTCAGGTCCGATCACTCCGCTCTAGTGAGGCCAATCTCTTGGTCATTCCTAAAATTTGATTGTCCCGTGTTGGAGAGCAAGCTTTTTATTTTGTGGCAGCTAAACTGTGGAATAGCCTACCCGTGGAGCTGAGGGGAAAGGAAAACCATCTCTTCTTCAGGCAGGCCCTGAAAACCTTCCTGTTTTAGCTGTTGGTCTTGATATTGAATTCCTAGCACCAAGTTGCCCTTGGGTGAATGTGCACTCTATGAATGTCCCTAACATAACATAACATAACATAACATAACATAACATAACATAACATAACATAACATAACATTTTTGTACTCAAGATTATTATTTCTCCTCCCACTGACAAGACATTTTACAATTGTGTATGTCCCACAAGGTGGGCACTGGTATTCTCCCCATATCCTAGTACTAGCAGTAGTGGCAGTCTTAGGAATATGGCACGCGTGTTGCACACACAGTTACAGGCACTGCCTGCAATCTTCTGCCTGGCTCCATCCATTACTGGGATTTTCTTCTCCCTACTAGTCACTGACAAGAAATGTCACACGAGTGTACTTATGCTCAGTGGTCACTTCTTTCCTTTCTAGTATTAGTCGCTATTAGAAGATAGTATGGGTGTTGGAGATTCAGTTATAGTGGTTGATTATAATGTCATGCCTCCAAATAATGTGTTCTTTTCCCCGCTAGTAATCTGCCTCATTACAAAAAGATGAGACACTTCATTAGCGTCACTGAGTGTAATTTTTGTCTGCCCCAACTAATTTTGTAGTTTTCTCTTACTAATGTAAGGAACTCATGATGGCAACAGTAAAGACAGACACAGATGATCACAGTTCAAGGGTGTTTATTAAACTGTACATGCAGGTTGGAAAAATGCCTAATCTAAACCTAAATCTAAAATGGGAACAAGCTGCGACCATCAAATAATAATAAGGCAGTCCTAGTGGCGTCTTGTCAAATAAAAGGGCCTATACTAAAAAAAAATATATTGCCAATCCTTACAACTAAATACTAAAAGAGTGTGGGATAGGGTTCTCAAGAAAGAAAGAAGTGCTCACAAATGATAAGTCAGGATGTGGTAGCCGGGGGTCTCCCTTCCCCACGTTTTGAGCACCGGACAAGGCGGGACTCCTGACTACAGCTCACTGTTGAGATTTCCCAGCACGAGGCGACAGTTCCGTTCTCCAATATCAGTACCTTCGGTGGTTAAGTCTCTTTTCTATAAAAAGTCTCTTGCCTCCGAGGACTGGCTATGTTCAAAATAATAAATAAAAAGTTCCTTTCTGCATGTACGTTGGGTGATGACTTTTCACCCGTGTATCCCCCTCTTCCGGGTTTCGATCCACAAAAGTTCCTAGCGATATCAGGACCTTTGGTGGTTACGGTTCTTGCTTCTGAGGGCCTGATAGGTTCAAAATAATAAACAAATGTTCCTTTCTGCTTGCTCTAGGGTGATGGTTCTTCGCCCCTGGGTCTCACTCTTCCAGGCTCAGACCCCTCTCGAATGTTGGCCTCCCTGTGTCGGGTTCACTATAGCTTGCATTCAAAAATATATCATCTGTTACATTCACGTGTTGTTGGGTGATGGCTTTTCACTACTGGATCCCCCTCTTCCTCTCTCAGACCCTTCAAGAATGTTTGCCTCCCTCTGTTGGGTTCACTATGGCTTGGTATCCAAAACAATTTCACCTTTTGCATTCACAAGTCTTTTTTTTTTTAAACAATTTTTATTATTTTTATTAACAACACTCCAAACATTAAAAACATTGAGGACATTCTCATTTGAGCTTCACGTCGGTATATTCAAATGTTGTGCGTCACAGTCCTCCCCCCTCCCGCCCCCTTAACTCGAGCCCCTGCTTCAATGCCACCTGCTTGCATATCTCCGGGCTTGTCTTCCACATTAATCTCCCTAATATCATCTTCACTAAGTTCGGCCTGGGAGGGTCCCACCATTGTGGCTACCAGTTGTCTCCATGCTATCAGGGGTCCCGCTTCCTCCTCCCCTCCCCTCCCCTGCTGATTGCTTCATACCAAGCTTCCGTTTCTGCATCTGCCCACTTCAGGAGGTCAGCCCACCACGTCTCTATTCTGGGTCATTGGGCTGCCATCCAGCCCATTGCGATTCTCCATTTGGCCAGGATGTAGGCCAGGTCTTTCATCTTCAGCTTCAGGTTGCGTGGTCTGGCAAAACCCCCCAGCATGCATGCCCAAACTGACTCCACCTCCAGTGTGATCCCTTTTTCGGCTAGGCATAGCTTAACCTCTGTCCAGAATCTACCCACTTCCGGGCAAGCCCAAAACATGTGTATCATTGCAGCTTCCCCCTCCCTGCACCGTGGGCATTTCTGTGCCACCGAACTTCCAAACCTGGCGATTTTGCTAGGGGTCATATATGTCCTATGAGTAACATATAACTGGATCTGCTGTAACCTCGCGTTTCGGAACACCTTCTTGTGATACCTTTGAGCTCTATCCCATTCTCCATCTAGCAGGGGTACCCCCACCTCCTCCTCCTAGTCCCGCCTCAGTTGGAGCAACTCCTTGCCCACCATAGTCATCAATAGTTCATATATACAGGATATTTCATGCCCACCCTCCGAAATATCAGACATCGTCTCAATGACTGCATCGGGTTGCTCTGCTAGCGCTGCCTCAGGCCACCTTTCTCGTAATGTATTGGCCTTTGTGCACCCCTGTGCACCCCGGTGTCCTCCATTAATCTCTGGAAGTCTAGTGCCTCCATACATCTCCGAAGGTCGTAAGGCCCATCGGTTCCCAATATCTACGGATCCCTTTTATCATTTTCAAGTCCTTCCCACACAGTGCCACTAGCGGCACCTGCAGGGAGCATGGGGTCGGATTTCCCACCATTTGCCATGCTTTGCTCCATATTTCCCAGCCCAGTACCAACAGTCTTGCCCTTCGTTGCAACTTTGGTTTAGGCAACCACACCACCTCTCTTAAAAAAAAGGGGGCGGTGTCCTTGCACAATAGCCTGGCTTCGGCCGTCTCTTCTTCGGACAACCACCTGGCCACATACTGGAGCTGTCCCGCCAGGTAGTATAACTCGAAGTTCGGTAGGTTTATACCCCCCAGTCACACGAGTTTTGTAACTTCCAAAGGGCCACCCTATTCCTGGAGTTATGCCATATAAAACCCCAGCAAAAAAACGTTTGGGGAGCATATACGGGATGTTCGTAAAAAAGTGTAGCAATCTCGGCAGGACCACCATCTTGATCAAAGCCGCCCTACCCACCATGGCCAGGGGTAGCCTGGACCAGAACCCCATGCTATTCTTAACGCCCTCCACTGCCCTTTTCGTGTTGTATTTGTGTTCCTCCTCGGCCGTATGATATATGTCGATTCCCAAGCATCGAATGTCTGCCAGGGTATCGACAAGACCGGTACGTTCCTATGCGGGGCCCACCTGTATCTCCCCAAAGGGAACATGCTTGATTTCTTAGGGTTTACCGCTATGCCCGAAAGGGTGGCATAACGTTCTATCACCTCCAGGACATATTGGGCCTCATTCCGACCCTGGCTCAAAGGGATACCGTGCACCGGTAAGGACACCAGTGCCGGTAATCCCTTTGCGCCCTATTCTGAGGTCTCCAAACGGGACCCGTAAGGTACGTTTGGTCGGACCAAACGTACCTTATGGTCCTGTTAGGGGACCAGGGCGCGAATAACGGCCTTGGTATGCGCCGGGTCGTTATTTGCGCCCTCCCCATTCCCATTGAGCCCTATGGGGGCTCAAATGAGAATGGGGATTGCCATTTTCAATGGGGATTTACCGGTCCCGCAAAGGTCGGAATAGACCGGTAAGTCCCCAATGAACCAGGGCGGACTCGGTACCGTTATTGGAGGCAGTCATGGCCCTAATAGCGCCATGACTACCTCCAATCTTGGAATAAGGCCCATTGTAAGTTTTCTTCTGGGAAGCGCAAGTATAGCAGTATGTCATCGCCATACAATGATATGGTGCGATCCTCCCTTCGTGAGGATCCCTATCTCCCCATGCTGTTGTCTGAGGCAGATTGCCAGTGGTTCCAGGGCAAGAATGTACAGCATGGGCGACCAGGTGCAGCCCTGTCTAGTGCCCCTACTAAGCTGCCATTTGTCTGAGGTTATTGCGCCAGTTTTAACGCTGGCGATTGGGGAGCTATATACCATTTTGACCCACCTCAGGTACCCGGGCCCCATCCCATATTCTTTCAGGGCCGGTAGCAACCACGGCCACCTCACCGAGTCGAAGGCCTTAATGGCATCCAACGAGACTATTACCATGTCGCCCGGATCCTTCTCTGTCTGTTCAATAATGTGGTGGATTCTCCTATGATTGTCGGTTATATTCCTGCCTGGAACGTAGCCTGTTTGATCGGGGTGTATCAGTTTGCCAATAACTCTTTTGAGCCTGTTTGCCAGTGTAGCTGTGAGGATTTTGCTGTCTTCGGCCGAGCATCGATAGGGGTCTATATGACCCACAATCCATGCTTGGTTTGCCCGGTTTTAGGAGCGGAATGACCACCACCTCCCTCAGGGACTCTGGCAGCCTCCCTCGTTCAAACGCCTCGTTCAACATGGCAAGCAGTGGGGGGAGTACCTCCTGCTTGTATGTCTTATAAAATTCACTTGGGAGCCCGTCTGACCCCGGGGCCTTACACGTGGGTAGGTGCTGAATCATTGTCTCTAATTCTTCTAATGTGATTGGGGCATCCAGGTCCTCCCGTTCCTGGTTGTTTAATTTGGGCAATCCTATGTCTTCCAATGTTTCTTGAATCTCTCGACCCATCTCCTCCCCTGTGTCCTCATAAAGGCATTTATAGAATTGACTCCCTCCTGGGTGTCCCAGGTCTGGCCTTCTTCCCCCTTTATCTCCCTGACCACTGATCATGGCGTTTCATTTTTGTATAACCATGCCAGCAGCCTACCTGGCTTGTCTCCCCTAGCATGTTGTCTTTCGATATATTTTTTATAGTTCAGTTTATCTATCCCAGTGCTCCCTGCTAGTTTGTTGTAATAGCTTCGCCCGTTCGGCATCCTTCTGTGAGGTGCTCCCCCTCTGCATTATTTCTTCCAGCTCCTTCTCTGTCTCCTGTAGCTCTCGCTCTATACCCCCTTGGAGCCGTCTAGATTTGGATATGGCTGCACCCCGTACTACCACTTTGAACGCCTCCCATAAGGTTCCTTCTGACTGCACACTCCCTGTATTAATGTCAAAGTACTCAATAATCAATAATCACCTCCCTTAAGTCCTCACGGAAGCCTCAGCTCTGAGCTTCCATGTCAGGATTCTCGCTCTAGGGGGCTGGTGCCTCCACTCCAAGACCAAGGGGGAGTGGTCCGAAAGTACTCTGGCCTTATATTCCGAGCTTATCATTTCTCCTACCAGCTCCGAGGCAACAAACATATAATCCAGTCTCGTGTGCAGGTTGTGTGGGGCAGCGTAATGTGAGTACTGCCTGTCTTCCGGGTGTAGGTGTCTCCAAATGTCTTCTAGTCCAAAGTCTCTCAGCAGGGCCTGTTATGCTCTCCAAAGCACTTGGCGGCCCTCCCCATATGATCGCGCCGCCCAGTAGAGGGCTAATCTTACCATATAGGGGCCTAAAATAGGCCGCTGTGTCTTGATTAGAGGCGTATGAGTTTATAATGCTCACTTCCCTGTTTTCCAGCATCCCCCGCACCACTATCATTCTATGATCTGTCTTCCGGGTGTAGGTGTCTCCAAATGTCTTCTAGTCCAAAGTCTCTCAGCAGGGCCTGTAATGCTCTCCAAAGCACTGGGCGGCCCTCCCCATATGATCGCGCCGCCCAGTAGAGGGCTAATCTTACCATATAGGGACCTAAAATAGGCCGCTGTGTCTTGATTAGAGGCGTATGAGTTTATAATGCTCACTTCCCTGTTTTCCAGCATCCCCCGCACCACTATCATTCTATGATCTGGGTCTACTGTGGACTGAAGCAACTGAAATGGTACATGAGGTGCCACCCATGTGACCACCCCCTTGCATAAGCGGAGTATGTGGCCCCTGTGGTGGTCCCTCTCCACTTTCTCTTAACCACCTCCAGTTTCTCCTTAGTAAGGTGGGTTTCCTGTAATAATGCTATGTCAACTTTCAGCCTTCTCAAATACATCATTACTTTATTCCTCTTCAAATAACTGTTGAGGCCTCTCACGTTCCAGGTTACAATTCTAAGGCTACCCATTGCCATGCATGGTTTGTCCCTCCTCCTCCACTCCCGGGTTTCTTCTCCAGTCTATTTTGACATGAAATTGGGTTCGTACCCCTCCCTCTTCCAACATAAACTCCCCAACTAACTCCCCAACTAACCCCTCCTCCCCTCCTTCCGCAACTATAATACACTGCACACAACCCCTTCCCTCCCCCCTCCCTACCCGTCCCCAACTGGTGCCCAGCTCCATCCCTGGATCTCAGGCTCCCGCGCGTTTGGTCCTGCCTCAGGATGCCGAGATCAGGAACCCAGCAGGGTGTCACCGGTCTACCAGTAACCTAACTGGTCTGTTCGTGGGGGTGTGAGGACCAGTTCTGTTAGGCTCCTACTCCTTTTACTAAGTTCCCATGCTCAAGGATCATATGTATACAGCCCTGGTCGCTCTATTCCGACAGGCTGTATCCTGTCCTATATTCTAGTCCCAGTGTCTGAGACGGCAATACCCTAGGTATCGCAGTCTCCATGCTACTTATCTGCGCCATCTTCCTTCTGGATACCCGATTCCTGGGGACAGCTCTGCGGCGTATCCAGCCATTCTGTTCGCATCCTCCGGGGTATCAAAAAACAGTGTTCTGTTTTTGTGGAACACTTTCAGTTTTGCAGGGTAGATCAGCATGTACTTGTAGCCTGCTTCTCGCAATCTTCTCTTCACTCCACCAAAGTTCATGCATCAGCGTTGTACCTGCAGGGTGTAATCCGGGTATGTCGTTATATTTTCTGATGCTCTTTGTATCATTCCTCGCTTCCGGAAATGCTCTTGGATTTTTTCCCGGTCTCGATAGTTCAGGATCTTGGCAATTACCGGCCTGGGGAGGGGGGGTTCCCGGTGGTGGCTGCCTCATCAGGGCCCTGTGCGCTCGTTCCATCGCAAACCCCTGGGTCAGCACTCCTCCGGTTATCTCTTGCAGAGCATTGATTCGATGTACTCCGTGGGGTTGGGTCCCTCGGCTCCTTCAGGCAATCCCACAATACGTATATTGTTCCTCCGGGCGCGTCCCTCCGGTTCCTCCGCCCTATTTTCCAGGTTGCCCACGCATTGTTCTAGGGCATGGAGCTCAGATTTGTGGGACACACATGCCACTGTATTCGGGGCCACTTCCTTCTCTAAGTCGCCTGTGCGTTTTGCTAGTGCTCTGACGTCTTGCCAGAGGAGATTCACTTCCTCCTGTACTGCCCCAACTTTGAGCTCCAGTGCCGCCTTCAGTTCGACCATGGCCGATTCCAATTTGGTTTCCCAAGCCACTTTCAGGTCTGCGATTGCTGCAAGGATCTCCTGGTCTTTGCTCGTGGTATCTGTGCCCACGGTGGGGGCTCTCTCCTTGCACCTGGCCCCCTCTGCCCCCGCCGGTGTTCTGGCATATTCATCAAGCGTGGGTTGTTTGCCCTTTGTTTTAGGCAGTTTATTGGCCATCTTAATGTTTCTGGGCTTATGTGTACGAGCCCCTCAGCGTTTGGTCTTTGGCTTCCGTCGAGTTGGTCCCTGGTTGGCAACGGGGCTCGGGTGGGTTAAATTGGGGGTTTCCTTATGCTGCTGAGCCTGTGTCTGGAATGGATTGTATCCTCCCACGTAATTGTGCACTGGCAGTTCTTATTTCCCTCTGTGTGCCCCCGCTCCTGTGCTGGTGTGTCCTCTCGTCAGATAGCAATGCCCCCCTCTAGACCCAGTTGCTGTATTGGCTTTACTTCTCGTGGCACTATCAGTGTTATTGTTATTGGGGCTGTGAAGTCGGTGCAAGTATCCGTTCTTGGATTCCTACTAAGTTCGTTTACTCTGAAGAGCCTGCACAGATTGTGCACAGTGAGATCCAGTTGTGGAGCTCCTCCTCATCAGGGCCCCTGTCCATGGGAGTAATAATTCTGTTTACCTGCACCGCGCATGTTAACGGGCATGTGGTTAGCTGCCCAATTTGGTTTCCTCAAAGATTGGATCCATTAGTTCCTTCTCAGCCGGTAGCTCCGAGTTACTGAGGACGTTTGCCAGTGTTATGGCCCTGCAGATACAGTGTATCACTTCTGAACGTTATGTGACCAATGCAATGTTACTTTCTTTTTCGCAGAGGGCACTAGCAGCGTCGCTGCGTTTAAGCTTCTGTTTCAGCACAGAAAGGTTTGCGGTGCCGCTCCCAGCGTGTTTTCTCTTTGGGCTATGTGGACTTGCACTGCGGTCTTGTAGGAACCGTGTGGCACCTTGATTCCCTTTGTGTCCGGTTCCTGCCCGCGTCGGCTCGGCTATATGGCTCCCACCATTCAGCTCGTTGCGAACCTATTCCGTGTCCAACCTCTCTTGGGGGTGTAAATACTTCCGTGTTGCCATCTATAACGTATGTTACCTTCTGAGCTTATGACTTGCACTGGGCACTTGCGTCGGATTCCTGGGAGTCCCTTATTGTGCACACCGCTCGACCAGCAGGAGGGTTCGCTCTGATGTGCCGTGCGTCCATTCGCCAGGACCCTATGCGCTGTTTCAATCTGATCTCTCATTAGGGTAATCAAGGCATCAGATCCAGAAGGGCTGAGTGTATGCAGTATCCAGAACCCATGTGCCATTTGCTGCTGCACATCAGAATTGACTGTCACAGTCACCCTGCGGTCCACTCCGATCTCCGTGCAGTTCGCACCACCGTTCTTTGTTACAATGCAAGCGCCATTTTCTTTTATCTCGTCCCGGGATTCTCTTCCATTTCTTTTCGTCGCTCGTAACCATTCTTCATGCAGATGCACTCTACATGTGCTCTGTCTATTCCCACAGCAGTGGTTCTATTCATTGTATTTTTACACTAGGCTTAGTGTATGTGCACAGCAGGATCCTGAAGGATCGGCAGGAGCCTTGAGGAAGTCTGTCCTATCTCATGGCTGCTTAGCCACGCCCCTTGCATTCACAAGTCTTAATGTCTTTTTAAACAATCCACTGTGACCATCCCTCTGTCGGGTTCACTCTTGTCAACAAAATGTTCTTACTATGCAGGATTCACTTCCCTTGTTTTTCCAACTGTTTGTCGGTCAAGACTTTAGACTGTAAATGGGGTTTTGCTAGACCCTTGTATGACCACTTTGACTTTTTCTTGCGACTTTCCCAAAACCTTCTGGTATCAGTAGTTTTCAACACTGGGGAAATTAACCAGAGTCTCTCGAATGAGCACCCACTTGGTGCTGGACCCCTCTGCAGCTGTGTTCTCCTTAGAAGTTAACAGTTCTTTGATTTTCTCTCAATTTGCCATTTGTAATTTTTATGCAACACAGTTCGGTTTGTTATCGTTTCTCCTCTTGACTCACTGCCTGTGATGAACCGCTTGGCTTTTCATGTCTCTGGAGTCAGGGACGGTACCACCCTAGCAGGTGTCTCTCCCTGTCCTGATTATCAGTGTGGGAGGGCTTTGTGTACCGTTGACATCTGCTGCAACACACGCTAGCTATTGTTCGCGGTCTTACAATTCCTTTCATGGGAGATTTGCAGGTCTGGGTTGGAAAGGGCAAAGTCGCTTCTCTCCTTGTCGCCACTTCAGTTCTCGCCGGCTTTCTCCTCCTCATGAATTGCCGTACTGGGATAGCTGTCTCGTTGTGCGGTTTGCCTTGCTCGTAGTGTGCTCTTGTGCTCTGGCCAATTGCCTGACTTTTCCTGCCTGATCCTAGTGTTGGGATATGTCAGGTAAATGGCTCTAGTGTTAGTCTGTTGTCTTTTGTGGTGTAAGAAAGTGTTTGTGTCATAAAAGGTGGTCCGGGGGTAGAGTGTCTAAGTATCCTACGGAGCAGAATGGGGAAAATGTGTTATAAGAAGGGGGATACCCCATCTCACCTGTTGGTGTCCCACTTCCACTCCCTGAGGACCCCCCATCCAGGTGATCCTCCTGCACTGGTCCCCCCCAGGAACTGGCTCCAATAGCGATGGTCGTGTCTTGGCCACCTAAATGACAGATCCCCGAGGACTAGTAAGTGAGACACCTTCAGGTTTCGCAAACTAGTTGCTAATGAGAAATGGCAAGCAAGGTGGTCACTGGGATTCTCTCCTCCCTGGTATTAGTAGCTTCCAGAAGCTAGCATGTGTATAGCACAGTCAGTTATAGCCACGGATCCTTCTTCCAAACAGTTCCAGGATATTCTTTTCATTGGTTTTCTCTCTCAAATGTCACAAAAAGATGCCCCACTCATTTGCAGCTATAGTATTCCCAAATAGAGGAACTACTAATACTGGTACCTGTACACCAGGGCAGTGATCTGGGGAGCCACAGACCTATAGAGGGGGAGTTTTCTGTAGTTGCTCATTAGTGCTGTGCGGCCTATTAATCAATAAAGCTTGTCACAGGTGCAGGTGCACCCCTAGGACAGAAAAGACTAAATATGCACTGTAATGCTGATTTGGGCTGAAATTAAAACTTTTGATTAAAATGTGCGTTTAAAGTACATTGGGCCTCATTTCGAGTGTGGTGGCAATTTATTTTTTTGATCAAAGATTTTATTGATTTTTACATTAAAACAGCATTACATACACCTCTCTGCGTTCCGGGTTGGGGACATGTGGAGGGGAAAAGAGGAAGGGGGGAGAGGAGGGGAGGGGGGGAGGAGGGAGGGATAGCAGTGAGGGAGCGAGGTGAACAAGAAAAACAATAACATTAACAACAACAACACAGCTTCAGGGACCATGGTGCGACAGTCTGTCGGAATCGACATCGGAAGTCCTCGTGTCACAGGGTGCGTTTAACAGAGTCAGTATTCCCCTCTGGTGGGCCTCCTACAGTCTCAGTGGCTACAGTACTTGCCCCTGAATCTCAATTATCCTCCTCCCATCTTTTCCAAATGTTTTCGGCTTTTTGCGGGCAACCCCTCGCTTTGTACACACGATGCTCCATTACTGCACATATGTCCACATCCGTAACCCATTGGTCGTAGCTGGGTGTGCGCTCTGACCCCCACAACTGAGCAATGTTCCGCCTGAGAACCGCCATTGCAGTGGAGCATAACAGTTTCTCATAACGGGAGAGGTCCGATTCCTCGGAGATCCCCAAAAGCAGTTGCTTCGGGCACCTCTGTATCTGTTTACCCAGAACTCTGGACAGCTTGTCGCAGCATTTCTGCCATAGCTGCTGGATGTTACCACAGTCCCACAGTATATGAAAAAATGTACCTTCCTCTCGCTTGCAGCGCAGACATCTTGCATCCGAGGCCCTGCCCCAACGAAGAGGGCCACTCTTGGGTAATAGGTGCGGTGCAGTATCTTCAGCTGGACCAGTCGGAGCCTTGAAGAGATAGTTGTTTCTCACGTGTACATCAGGGCCTCCACCCAGTCTTCTGGCAGAAGCTGGCCCATGTCACGTTCCCACTTTGCTTTCAGACTGGATAGCTCCGGTGTCGCAAATGAGGTTATTAGGTTGTACATTGTGGAGGTAACCTTCCGCTCCACTCGGTCTTGGACTATGTTGCGCTCTAGTGGAGAGCTTTCTGGCAGATCTTGTATGGGCTGTCGCTGGGCCGTCCAAGCATGGACTAGTTGCATATGGTGGAATCTTTCTGTGTCTGGCAGGGAGAATTCCTCTTGCAACTTCTCGAATGTCGACAGGTTATCCTCATGCACGACGTCTCTGACATTGGAGATTCCTCGTTGGGTCCATTCGGGCCATGTTGGCAGCTTCTGTATTTCAGGCAGGTTGCAGTTGTTCCACAACGGTTGGGCCAGAGTTATTTTCCCTCCCCAGCCCAAGTATCACGTCGCTTCCTTCCAGATTCTCATTATGTGAGATATCATGTCTGGTTTCGGAGGTCTGTCCAGGTCTCTGTAGAGGTGCTCTATTGGTTTCGGCGTGGCGTTACAGTGGAAGCCCCTGATGTGTGGCAGGCTCCCGTCGCCGTGGAGCATATCATTCACCACCTCCATTTGGGCAGCCCAGTAGTATGATTGCAGTCTGGGCAACCCGATCCCTCCCTCCCAGACAGACCTCTGAAGAGTGGCAAGGGCAATTCTTGGGTGTCCTCCTTTCCAAAGCAGTTTCCGGAGGATACATTCAATTTTGTGAAAGTCCTGATGATGGATGTACAAAGGCGCGTTTTGCAGGATGTACAGGAATTTGGGAAGGGCAATCATTTTGAACAGAGCTGCCCTACCCAGCAGCGTAAGTGGTAAGGAGATCCAATGGCGGGTGTCCTCTGCAAATCTCGTTATCAGGGGGGAGAGGTTCAGCGCCGTGTATTCCGTGAGTTGCGTTGTAATATGTACTCCCAAGTATTTGAACTGCTCCTTCTCGATCTGGTAGGGGCCCGAAGCTAGGCCTGCCACTGGAGTGCCTCCTATAGGAAAGAGGATGGATTTGGACCAGTTCACACGTAGTCCGCAAAATACCTCATATTGCCTCAGTAGTTGCACGACCTTGGGGCAGGAGGCTATCGGGTCCTTTAGGTAGATAAGAAGATCATCCGCATAAAGAGATATTCGGTCCTCCCAGGTCTCGGACCATCGGAAGCCCTCCCAGGTTCGAGTGTTTCGCAGTAGGATCACCAGGGGTCCGATGGTGATGATCATGGCCGATAGTGGGCAGCCCTGCCTTGTGCCTCTTCCCAGCCTGAACAGTTCTGATCTCCAGCCATTGACCCTGGTCCTAGCAACCGGGGATTCATACAGCAGTCGCACCCAGCTCATGAAGGTTTCACCGAAGTCCATGCGGTGCATTATGGTCCAGACAGCTTCCCATCTCACTGAATCGAAGGCCTTTTCAAAGTCGATTGCTAACAGGGCTAGTGGACCCTGTATGTTGTTGGCCCTTTCCAGCGCTGAAAATAGCCTGCGGAGGTTCATGCGGGTTGATCTTTGTGGCATAAAGCCGCATTGGTCGGGGTGTATTAGGGCGGGAATTACCTTCTGTAGCCGATCCGCTAGCAGTTTTGCGAGTATCTTAGTCTCCGAGTTAATGAGCGAGATGGGCCTGTATGAACTGCATCTTTCTGGGGGCTTGTCCGGCTTGGGTATCACTACTATTGTTGCTTCTCGTAGGTCTGGGGGGAGAGTGCCCTTTTCTCGTGCGTGGAGGTACATTTTCAGCAACTGGGGGGCTATCACGTTAGCGCCTACCTTACGCCATATCTCCACCGGGAAGCCATTTGGGCCAGGGGTCTTACCGGACCGGAGACCATAGATGGCACCTAGGATCTCTTCCTCCGTGATCTCTCGCTCCAGTTGTTGCCGTTGGGCTTCATTCAGGGTAGGGATTTCAATGTGGTCCGTGATCGTAGCGTCCATCGGAGTTGTGGGTTCACCGTATAACTCAGCATAGAATTCTGCAAAGCCTTGGGTTATTTCCGGGTCTGTTACTCCTGCATTTGATCCTTTTGGTTCAAGTCTTCGGACATGGTTGCGTCCCTGCTCCTTCCTTTCCAGCCATGCCAACATCTTGCCGGCCTTGTCGCCTGTGTCATAGATCCTTGCTCTCATTGCAGTGTGTGCTTGTCTAGCGTTATCCATCGCAATATTTTGTAATCTTTTTTGTGCTAATAGCAACGCCCGGTTGGAGGCTGGCATAGTTTCGTTTATGTGCCTCTCCTCTGCCTGTTGGGCTTGTGTCTCTGCTTCAAGGATCTTGTGCATATGCTGCCTCTTCTGGGCCGCCGTCCACGAGATCAGCTCGCCTCTTAGGACCGTTTTATAGGCTTCCCACAGCGTTTCAGGGTTCGCTCCTGCCTGTGTGTTTAGCTCAAAGGAAGTATTGGTAGTTTCCTCTAGTCTGTCGACCAGCTCAGGGTCACCCAGATGATAGCTGTTCAGGCACCAGCACAGTGGTGGGATTTTCCGGGATGTGGTGAGTACCATTTCAATCGGAGAATGGTCAGAAATACCTCTAGATAGCATGTTTATTTCCTGTGCCCTGTGTAGGTCGGTAGCAGGGGTGAAAAAATAATCCAATCTGGAGAGCGAGGCATGTGCCCCGGAGTGGAAGGAGTACGCTCTAGTGTCTGGGTGTAGTTCCCTCCACACGTCGCAAAGGCCGAGTGCGTTGGCGAATGTGGCCAGTCTGGTGGGGACGTTAGGGTTTCTGTAACGTATATGTGATCTATCCAGGGTTACGTTCATGACTTCATTAAAGTCACCACCTAGTACCATGTAGTCAGATGTATCATTGGCGATTAGCGGGGTGATGTCGGTGAATAGTGGCTCTAGTAGGGTTGGTGGTGCATAAATTGCTATTAGTGCCACGGATTGTCCCCACAGCTCACCCGTCACATATATGTATCTGCCACCTGTATCATGGGTCACCGTGTGGAGGTGGAGGGGGAGGTTTTTTTGTACCAGGATTATGACGCCTCTTGCACCCATCGTGAAGCCGGAATGGAGTGCTAACTTATAGTTCGTACGTCTGAATAGGGTACATTCTGTGCCTGCGAGATGTGAACACTATATCGGCCCTCCGTCTATTCAGGAATTGGCGCACCAGACGACGCTTGATGGCGTTGCCCAGGCCATTTACGTTCCAAGACATGAGTCTTAGTGTTCTGAGGGCATCCGCCTTACTGTTGTCCTCTGCCATATGAGCATTTAATGGTATTAGCCCTCAGTGTCTCCGGCGGCGATATACGCCCATTGGAGCCCTGCCCATGGTACCCCGACATCCATTCCAGCCATATTCCCTTATGAGTTCGATTGGACCCGCCTGAAGCTGTCCTTAACAAACCCCTATCCCCCCACCCTATACTCCTCCCAACTAGAAGCATCGGTCGCCCAAACAACAGCTCTATGGTGTCAACCGGACACTTAACATGTACTAAACTTACTTTCAGGTGAAAGTGACTTTCCCCTAGATGAAGCCCAAGGGGGAGGATGCTGCTCCTCTAGAGGAGGTCCCCGTGGGAAACTGCCCGTGTGTAACACGTGGGATTTGTTTCACTCCTTGAGGGATGGGGGGGGGGTTTTCCCCTCAGCGTCAACTGGACGCCTTATATGCGTTTAGTTTGACTTTCAGTACAGGTGGCTTCCCCCTTCTTAGCAACCCAGGGGATAAAACCCTCCTTGCGAGGTATGCCCGGAGGGGGACAGTTACATGTAATGTACGTGGGGTTCGATTAAGCCCCAGGGGGGGGGGCTCTCCTCGTGTTGCGGTTTTGGGGCGTACCGCGGCCGCGTCAGGTATGTGTGTGTTGCCTGGTGTTGCGTATGCGTGTGTAAACAAAAGGTTCTGTGTCTCTACCTGGGTAACCCCACGGGGCTTCAGGCGTCTGGCTAATATTGGGGGCTGTGGTCAGCCCCCCATGTCCTCCGGCGGATCTTGTGCTGGTGGTCGGCGGGCCTCTCGCTGTTGGTCAGGTGGAGACCTACGATTCCTCCGTCCGACGCCACGGGGGGCGGACCAGTCTCCGTCTATGTTTTGCTCAGCCCATCGCCAGGCCTCCTTGGGGTCGTTAAAGTGGACCATTGTCCCTTTATGATATATCTTGAGTTGCGCCGGGAAGAGCAGGCCATACTTCACTCCCATTGTTTGCAGCTGTTTCTTGAGATGATCAAAGGATTGTCTCGCCTTTTGGACGTCCCTGGTGTAGTCGGGAAAGAAGGCAACTTTGGAGCCGTTAAATGTGACAGCGCCTTTCGCACGCGCATACTGTAGTAGGGCATCACGGTCCCTGTAGTTCAAAAACTTTGCGATTATCGTGCGTGGAGGCGCGCCGGGTTGAGGTCTGCCTGTGGGTACTCCGTGTGCCCTTTCTATGGAGAAGAACTTGGAGAAGGCGTCCGGCTCGTACAGGTCGGTCAACCATTGCTCCAAAAAGAGCTCCATGCAGGGGCCTTCGGCTCTCTCGGGTATGCCGAGAATGCGCACGTTGTTGCGTCTGGATCGACCCTCTCCGTCTTCAATTCTGTCCTCCAGCACCTTCAGTTTAGATGTGACATTTTGGAGCTGTTGTTGCACGATGTTCATTCTATCCTCAGTGTTGGATATACGATGTTCGGCCTCCCCGGTGCGGGCCGTCAGTTTTTGAAGGTCGTGCCTGAGGAGGGACACATCCATGCTGATCCCGTCCATTTCTTGTTCCATTGATGTGCGGGAATCTGCAATGGCGGTCATTACGTCCTTCAGGGAGATTATATGTTCTGATTCTGCATCTTCTGAGGATAGCGTGTGTAAGTCGGGGGCCTGCAGTGGGGGAATGGTGTATTGATCCATTCTGCTTTGAGTGGGCTGCTTTCTGGATTTCTCTTTTCCCATGGTTCCCGTTGCACCTTGCGTCTGTGGTCTTTGCCTGATGCTCCTCTTGTGGTGGCTGGATATCGGTATGTTTTGTCCACCCACTCTTGGGCTGTTGGCTCTGGGATTGCGTTTGGAGGCCTCTGCGGAATATGGTCCGGTCGTGACCCCCCATGTCTTATTCGGCAGCAGTGAGCCTTTCTACTTTGGGTCTGATTGCCTCACGGTTGGCCTGCAGCACTTAGTCCCTGGCCTCGGTCTTTTCTTCCTGGTGTCCTGGGGGTTGGAGCGGTGCGTGCGTGCGTGGATGGTGTGCTGTGCTACCGCTTCATAGCCACTGCGTGTGGGGATGCAATCCTCCAGTTATGGGTGCGGCCTTCCCCTGCAGTGGGTCCCCTCGCCGCCCGGGTCAGTGTCAGTGTGGGTGGTATGGCGGCCAGGTGGCTCCGCGGCCTCACGGCCTCCTCCGAGGACCGGCCCGCTCACTTCTGGGGTGGGCCTATTTGGGTGGTGCAGTTTGCATGTCCTCCTACCTCCAATAGCGTGTCCGCTGTTTGCGTGTGGTGCTCAGCCACGCAGGCCTTCCCTGGGTGGTGTCTTGTCAGCAGGCCTCGCTCGTCGGTGCGTCGCTCTCCTCCAGGCTCCTGTGAGATCAGGCTGTTGGCGGGCTCCAGTACGCAGCGCCGCAGACGCTCATCCCAGGTCCTCCGAGCCACGACTCGCAGGCCCCGTTCAGTCTCCCTGTCACCATCCGCCCCTCCCGCAACGCTGTTTGGGGGGGTGCACGGCTCTCCTTTGCGGCGCCGAGGGCGTCTCACCACGACAGGGGCGCGCAGGTGCGCCGAGGTCCGCCCACGTATCGGAGCGCTGCCGGAGCCCTCCCAGGGGGGCCGCACTTCTCTTCCGCCGGCACCAGTGGACAGGCGCCGAGCAGGGCGTCGCTTCAGTGGAGCTCCGCTTCCCGGCTTCAGTGTCTGCAGGCGGCCATCTTGAAGGCGGGCTGGTTTGGCGGTCGTGCAAAGTTCTTCGAGCTCCAGCTCGGGGATTCGGTCGCGGTTTGAGCTGCTTTCTTCCCAGCTTGTGCACGAGGGTGTCCGGCACCAGACAGGAGTGTTCTGGAACCTATTTTAGCCAGAAATCAGGCGTTTTCCTCAGGATGTGTGGTGCGGCCACGGGAGCCGGAGAGACTCACGTCTTTCCCATCTCGCTGCTGGCCACGCCCCCCCAGTGGGGTGGCAATTTAGAAGTAAATCCGCCACTCGGTCCTGTGGGTTTACCATAGGATTACGCCTAGTGGAAGGGTGGTGTAAATCCCCATTTTTGGAGTCCCTATGACTCCAAGGGGATTTTGGCGGAAATAACAGCTAATTCAGACAATTTTAGCATCAAAGTGGAGAGATTACTCTGCCAACATGCTGCTGGAGGTAAGCCTCCACTTCAACATTAAACTCGGAATTTGGCGGTGCGGTACACATGGCGGTAATTCTGTTACCACAAAAAAGTGCCAGTAACGCAATTTCCACCACTTTTTACCATACCGCTAAACTTGTAATTAGGCCCAATTCTATGGACAACCATCTTCTAAGGACTCTCATTCAGTTCAATGGACTGCATTGATTTTAATGAGCTGGCATTTTCCAGCATCCCAGCTTTGCCGATCATTCCATCCCCCAGTTCCTGTTTACCAGACTTTTCAGTTGCAACAGCTGTCAAATGTTAAATTGGGGTGTTTCCACTCTCCCTGTCCCTATAATGGGGAAGGCTCTATGTCTCCTTTCCTCCTCAGGAAGCGACAGCCCACCTGTGACACTGCAGGATGTCACTAAGACACTTTCTGGAACCTTCATTTATGTATTTAAGTTTATGAACTCAGAAAACATTGTGTCATTTTAATATTTGTTATGTTGTTTTAATGTGTATTATTATTCAGTTAGCACTTATTTAGCAATTTATTGTGCATAGATTTGCTGTTGCTACCACTTCTTAGGCAGTGGCACTGTCTTGGTGGCCGCCTGCCACCACATGCACTTGGTGTGTCCCTTTGGCTATTTTAGCCCAAGCATCTGGGCTTAGGTGTTGGCTTTTTCGCAGAAGAAATTCATTGTCAGCCTGTGTTCTGCAGTCAGGCCCGCTTGAGGTCTTTACCTTAGTGCTGCCGGCCTTTCTCTCTGACAGACTCTGAAACCTGTGTGCTGCCTTACTGCTGTTCACTGTGCCATTGCTGCGGCCTCTGCATGCGTGGTGGTGCCTTGACTTCATGCAAGCACCTTAGCTCCATGTGGGGGCTACTCCTAGCAATCTATACAACCTTCCCCTTACATTACCCCTACATTACCTCCTTTTTTCATTTACATAGGCCTGCACTTTGATTTATGTGCATTGTTTAACTCTGTTGCAGTAACGTCTGCTGTTAATCAGTTGTTCCGAGCCCACTTTTCCATTGACGCCCATTGTGTGATTTAATTGCAGCACCTCTAACCACAGCTAGATGTTCCTCCCTTTTTCCACTGTACGCTCATGTTTCTGATGTTCTGAGTGCCGTGTTATACAGTTCCACTGGCGTGCGGCACTGTGCAATCTTTATTGAAGCATCGTGTGCCCCTTTCAAGAGTGTAACCATGTCGTTACTGTGCCTTGTAATTGTGTGTTTGAAAATCGCTCCTTGGACTCAAAATGCTCATCATCAGTACTTACTGCTCCAGCACAGGATTGTGGGCAAGCTTGGCCATAGTGGTTTTGGGAGGTGGGAGGCTAGTGCAGGAGTCCTGTCTAACTGACTCAGAGCGAGAGAGAGAAAGAGAGAGAGAGAGTGAGTGTGAGAGAGAGAGAGAGATGGAGAGAGAGCATGAGAGAGAAAAAAAGCGACCAATTACTGTTTGGCATGCCTGCTGTGTGTATAGATGCAAATGCAAACCTGTCAATAGACGTTGTGCTGATTTATATTCAAGTGTCATGTATGTTCTTTCCACTTTGATTTGCCTGAAATGTGCATTCTGACCAGAGTTTCTGTCATACAATATTCCATGCTATGCAAGGCTGGCCTTACCCTATTTTGTCAAGAACTGAGGCAGGGATCACATGCAACCCATTTATCGCTTTCTCCACTGCTAAGTTTGTGTAGGTACACCATAATCATTATCCCTGAAACCTTTAACTGTTGCACAACTACTAAAGATAACCTCCAAAATGTTTGGTGCTCTACAGGAGTACAGGGATGACTAGTGGCTAATATAGCATACCTCCTTCACCTCTTAGGGTAGCTTTGGCCGACAGCAGAGTATTGTGATGAATCATCATGGATTCCCCCGATGGGGATCTCCTCCCATGTGGCAGGAGGAAGGCAGCCGCTACGTGATCCTAACCCTGGGTGTGGCTTTATGAGGGAGGATCACATGGGAGGAGCTGATTACCGGGGAGATATTATGACTTCATTGAATGAAGCACAGTATTCCCCCCTTTTCCCTAAAGAGGACACTCTAATACCAACACAGTAATGGCAGGTTGTCATTTAACACTTTCCCCTTTTTGAGGAAATCAAAAAAACCTTGTCCTCACAGTATTCAAGTTAGCTCCCCACCTTTAATCCAAATACCCACAACTCACACATACCACCTTCTGTTTCTAATGTACCAGATTGTAAACAATCTGAGAAAAAACATTTAAGAATTAGAAGCCCAATGACATTCATGGACTCCAACTCCCATAATCAGTGGAAAACAAATGAAGCAACTGTTCTACAAAGGGATGGGCAGAGCCAGAGATGCAGGAAGAGAACGGTGAGTCCACCCACAGCAGGTGGGGAACCCATGCCGTTCCAACAAGCGCGCTTTTGATAAACATGAAGTTGTTAATGCTGAAAAGAGCGTAAGTAGAATATTTGAATGTAATCAAGATAAAGTATTACTGCAATACCCAAGAAGAAGAATTTTTGAGATTTGTAATGATGGAAAAAGCATAAGAAGAATATTTGAATGCAGTCACAGCAAAGCATCATCACAATACCCAATAGGAAGAATGTTTGTAAGCAGACAAGACACAGTGCCAAGAGAAACGCTAACCCAATACAAAGGCATGAGGTTCCAGTGTGGAAGAGAAGTTTGAGCAAGTGCAAAGGTAGGCAAATATACCAAGTACCTCACGGTATAAGCCATTTTTGTATAACCAAGGAACTGTGAATCAGTTAAAGAAATGTTCTGGCAGGCAAGTACACCAGACAGTTGAAGCTGTGTAAAGATTACTGGCAGAAGAGTATACCACAGAATCGGAAAGGAACTCTAAGATAAATCCTGGCAGTCAAGTACACCAGGTAATTGAGATTGATTAAAGGAACTACAATAGAAATCCTGGCAGGCGATATACCAGGTGCATGAGATTGAATGAAGATTCCTGGCACAGGAGTATATCATGCCATCTGCAGATTTAAAGGAAAAGGTACGGAGCTAAAGAAACTATAAAAGAAACCCTGGTAGGTGATTATACCAGGTGGATAAGATTGAAAGAAGATTCCTGGCAGGGGAGTATGCCAGGTAATCTGCAGAGTTAACGAAAATCTTACAGAAGCACTGTTGCAAAACTTGTGATTTAAACAAGAATGTTGTGAATCCAATGAATGAACAAATCTTACAGAAGGTTGTTGCAAAACCTGTGATGTAAACAAGACCCTTGTGAGTCCAGTGAAGAAACAGAGGAACTGTTGATTAAAGTGGAACCATTCTATTCAGGAAGCCAGGGGAAGGGAAACACCCCCTGGATCCAAGGGTCTTAACCTTGGAAAACATTTCTGGTGGAGTCATTATTACTTTTTTAGTTTTGTACACTTTTTGCCAACACCAAAACAAAGACATTTCCTTGCACCCTTTGTTGTTTTGTATTAGTGTGAGGGTAAGGGTAGGACGATTTAGACATAAGGATGGCTTTTCTTTCAGTTAACTGACTTCCTGACATAGGGCCTCATCACGAGTCTGGCGGTAACCCTTAAATGCAGCGGTAGCACTATTACTGCCACATTTAAGGGTCCGCCAGATCATGGCTTTGGCGGATTTCCCCCCAGCTCTAAGCTGGGTGGAAATCTGCGGCAAATTTGCTGATTTTCGGTGCGATTACCGACGGCGGGAAATCCGCCGGCGGTAATAGCGCGAATGTTCCCCATTGGGCCCAATGGGGAATGAGGAATTCCTGAATGGGCCCAATGGGGAATGGGCAATAACCCTTCCGCCAAATCCATGATCCGGCGCTAATAGCGCCGGGGGGTTTGGCGGTAGGGCTATTAGCGCCGGCGCTACCTCCCAACTCGTGATGAGGCCCATAGACTGAACCTTACTTTTGATTTCTAGGTAGGGAAATTCCCCTTATAATAGGGACATTTAGGCAGTTTCCAAACCACTTTCATTTCCATAAATATCTTTACTTGAGAATATGAATACCTCGTGTCAGACTCTTTTTTCTGACGCCTCACTATACTCTAACAACAGCAACCCAACCTCATTTGTACAATGAATCCAAAATGAAAGAATGTCCAATCAAGGTTTATGAAAAAGGATCCTTAATTAAACAAAAAATGCACACAAATGAGACAAGCACAAACACCCCACCCTTGTTGAAGAGAGCACAGAACATGCAGAAATTTGTAGTTAAAGAACATGTCTTTGGAAAAAGGTAAAGAGTGGGGTTTTATAAGTCACCTAGGCCCTCGAAGGTGGGCCAGAGCGATAGGAGCACTGCTTATACCTTTCAGTCTTATTCTTGTTGATAAACAGTGTAAAGCCAGACTTCAGGCAACTTTTAGAGGCAGTGATTTGATATCTTGTTAGTGATCTTGGAGAATGGTGCAGTTCACAAGAAGCAACAGCACGTAGCACAAAGATGCTTAGGACAGACAGGTGTGTTTGGGTTGGTGTAGCTCACAAGCAGTTCCCTGCGGTATTCAAGGACCAGAGCTCCCTTCATTTGTGGATTCCAGTGTCTCCAGGACAGACGGCAGTCCTTGTTCTGTACTTCCACACCAGGAAGTTTACCAGAAAGCACCGGCAAGAACTGCTACTGCCAGTGAGCAGGATCCTTGTTCCAGTGTTAAGGCTGCAAGCAAAATGCCACAGATGTTTGGTTGCCTTCTATCCTTCTGTAAGGGCTCCATTTAGGGCGGCTGCACCAAAGTGTCATTTGCTTCTGGTGTTATCTCTGGAGTGCTTTGTCTTCCTGTCTGCAGGAAGTGGGGGAGAAAGGTAGTTTAGGCAGGCACAGCAAACACCAAGATGGTGAAACCCTTCTTTGTCCCTGGGCTCCTCCAACTCCACCCACTTGCTCTGTCTGCCTAACTTAAAAGATTCTCTGGTAATCATCACCTTGGTGTCGACTACCTATTTTATTCCAGCACGCTTATCTCTGAAAACAGGGTCTGGGCCAACTCCACTCGGGAGATTTCCTGTACTGGGGAAAAGATGACATTCATTCACAGATGTATCATAGGGAAGTATCCTGGTCACCACCCAGAGGGTGCCTGAGTGGGACCCAGGCTAGACAAATTAAATCCACACAGCCCTGCCATGGTTGAGTGCCGGGTCATCGGCTTGACACTAATATGATTTTCAATTGCTTTGTAGATGTAGAACTGTTTGATCTCAGGATCCCTCTACAAACAAGGCAGGGATAATCCTTGGGCTATACTGATTGTGTTTGTTGAACCTCTGCTGCTACCATTGCAAAGTCACATGGGTACACTATTCTTTTACCAGCATTGAGCATTAAGGGGGATGTCTGATTAGCAGGCCTCACCCCCAAAACAGAATTATCCTAATCATTTTATGTATATATAAATCAAACAAGCTCAGGCTATACTGCCCTAACAGATGGCCATTCTGTCACACCTGTCCCAAAAAAATCTATGATTTTTTTCATCGCTCGTATTCTATTTGATCATTCAAAACGGGCACACTTGGAATCACAACTGTGCCTACAACCAATTCTGTGATTTCCTTTTTCTTGTCACTAACATCAAGTGTATTTTACTTTATAGTTTATTATAGTGCAAACCTAGCACACAGAAGAACACTTTACAACATGTGGAAGTCAGATTTGTGAAGGGTGTTTATGGGCAGGAGTGCAGTACTATTGGCGGAAAGGCAGAAAAAAATTGAATTTTATTGGGCTGGAGTTGTTGATGGAACAGCCACGTTTTGTGGTGTTTTATAGAACTGAGGATTTTGGGAGCATTCCTATCCTGCAACGGGGTAGAGTTACAGAGGCTCAGTGCATGGCAGGAGAAGAACTTCTTGTGGGTCTTCTCTTTGTGGGCTAGCTTTGACCCAACATTGCGCGAGATTTGCTACGAGTGCCATGAGAGCCTCCAGGGGTGTGGCGTTTAGCCAGCAAGCATGTTGGTGTGCTTTTTCAAGACTGCTTTGTAGAGGATGCAAGCAGTTTTGACCAGGATCCTGAGAGGGAGGGGGAGCCAGTGAAGCTTGCAGAGGGAGGGAAAGATGTGGATGAATTCATGGTCTCCTATAATGAGGTGGGCTTTGGCATGGACAGCCCTGAAGGGGCTAGATGCGTGCCTGGGAACCTGGTTAAGAGGGCCTTTCCCATCTCAATGTGGGAGATCGCAAGAGCCTGAACCACTGTGCACAAGTAGTATGAAGGATGAAAGCTTGATTTTGCAGAGTGAGGCTATCTGTAGATAGGCTGTGTGGGCTTTCTTTGCTATACGTGCTTTTGGAAGGAGAACCTGCTATGGACAAAAAAGCCTAGGGTTTTGTCTGAGTCTGACAGCTAAGAGGTGAATCCTTCCAATTGCATATGTCAGGTTTGTATATGCCATGCAAGGTAGTTACTGGAATTCTTCCTCTTTCCTCTACTATGAGTAGCCACAAGAAGATATTATGTTTGTTGCACATTCAGTTACAGTCAATGAATGCATTATCCTGCTGCCCAACAACTCACTGAATTTCTCTTCACTCGTATTCTCTTTGAACACAAAAAGATGGAACAATCAGTGAATGTATTTTTCCCCTGCCTTCAACCAATTATGCAATTTTCTACCCGCTACTACTCACTGAGAAGAAACGTCACCTTAGCTTATGTCATGCATGCTAATCACTGTTATTTCTCATTCTCATCACAAAAATCTGATTTCAGTTTTCAACATCTCACTCAACTAAATCCCACTGTAATCTCCTCCAACTCCCACAAGTTAAAACTATTCCAATGTTCTACCTTTCTGTGATGTACTTTAGCAACTGTGATGAATCCTGCGGCGTTATCACTAGACCCCAGCCTGAGATCTCCTTGCATGTGACCAGGGCAAGGCAGCCGCTACCAGATCAAACCCTGGGGGTGGTAACATGAGGGAGGATCACATGTGAGGAGATGGCTGTCAGGTGGAAGTGTGGCTCCTTTGGGAGAAATGCAATGTTTATCTTCGTATGAGGATAAGATCCCAAACATTTAATGGCATGTTGTCATTTTACAAATCCCTCCTATGAAAATATACAAAGAACATGGTGTGAAAAGTTATCTAATCTGGAATTAAATGTAACATTCTCTAATTGTCATGATTGTGTCTTAAATAGAGGTTTAAAACCCAATGTTAAAACACCAACCTTTTATCCAAAATTCCCTAACTCTGACAATGTTAATTTCACAAAACAATTCAACATAATCAAACATCAAAAACCGGAACTCATTATGGACTTCAGGATTCATTATGCCCTTGGTAATGGGACGAAGAAGAGGGGCCCAGAGTTAGTAAGGATCAACAATGCCATTAACGCTAATGTGCTTTCTAGTTGTTGTAGACCACAACACCTGAGTGGGACATTTAAACTCAGGAGTGAGTTGGAGGTTTCAGAGGACATTGAAGGAGTAGCTGAGGCAGAGGCAGACCAGAATGCTGGGTCAAACGCAGAAGAAGAAAGAAGAACACCCGTGATACCGACATGAGATATGAAGGCAGGTGGCATGGCAGAGTAGGTGCAGCGGTAAGCAATGTCCGGCAAGCCAGACCAAGAGGTAGACGTGCTCCCAGGCCAAAGAGCAGCGCTTCAGTGTGCAGGAGGAATGCCAGAGCTGTCTGAGCTCCGGGAAGAAGCTGTGCAAACCGCGGGAGTTACGCGAGAGCCGACAGGAAGGCAGAAAGCCGATAAAAGGTGCACAGCGGCAGCAGCAAGGGAACAGGAGATGTCAAAGCAGACCGTGAGTTGGCCTAAAGCTAAAGGTAACCCTGTAGCACTACGAATAGAACATTTATCAAAAAGCACTACTTTTGCATACTGAACATATAAAGCAATACAAGGGAATAATTCTGCTTACCTGGGACACCAATTGGGGGAAACATATAACCCGCATTGCCAACAGCCAAGTGGCTGTGAAGAAGAAAGGCAACAAGAACGTAATTCCCCTTACCTGGGACACTAATTCTGGGAAATATATAACCTGCATTGCCTACAGCCAAGAGACTGTAAAGGAGCAGAAGAAAGGCAATAAGGACGCAGCTTCCCGTATCAGGGATACCAAGTGGGGAAGACCTGTAACCCACATTGCCAACAGCGAAGAGGCTGTAAAGGAGCAGAAGAAAGTCATCAAGGGCACAACACCCCTTATCTGGGACACCAACTAGTGGAAACCAAAGGTCCAGAGGCTATAAAAAGAGGCAGAACTTGTTCAAACCTCCCCACAAGGGATACTGGTGTAGAGAATCTTGGAATAACTATTGCCACAAAGCACAATTGTAGTTGTAGGTGTTTACATCCTGGCAGGCGAGTAAACCTGGAAAGGGACCAATAGTAGTTAGTCCTGGCAGGCGAGTGGACCAGGAAAGAAGTTTGTTTAGGTGGCAAAGAAGTCTAATGAAAGAACTTGTTAAAGAAGTGTGGCATTATCAGAAGTAGCTACTGTGCTATCCTGGCAAAAGTATTTTCCTTTGAAGAACAAGTGTGTCATTATCAGAAACAGTTGCTGTGCTGTCCCAACAAAATTAATTAATTTGAAGAAGAAAGGTGATATGCTGACAATTGCTTTGATTTATGAACTTGTGTTTTTGAGTGAAAGACATTTTTGCTTTTCCAAGAGGTATGTCGGGAAAAACCAATTGATTTGATTTGAACTTGTGAAACCAGTTTTTATGAAAGAGACATTTACTTTAACAAGCGAAGGTCGCCTTTGAACAAAAAGATCTTGTGTGTTCAATTGAATAGAACTTTATTGAAAAAGAACTTCTCCAAAGGTATTCCTATTTTGATTCAGGGGAAGGGAGTCCAACCCTGGTCACAAGGAGTATGTATCAATGCGTATACGTTTGAACTTTTTGAATTGAAGACAGCGCCGGTACATTTGTTAATCCCCATGGGAGTGGGGACACAGGAATACCGGCACCGTTAACAACACTGCCGGTGCTCCCGTGACAAGTCTGCCTACCGTAGCCACTGCGCCCGGCAGGGTCAGACCTGTTAGGCTCAGCTGCTCCGGCAGGTAGATTTGTAGTTTGCCAGTCTGGAAACAAGGGTGCCGGTGTGCTTCCCAGCACCCTTGTTTCCTGACCGGCAAATATGTAATGAGGCCCAATGTGTGTTTCGCGCAGAGGGCACTCATTACTTAATTCAGTCGCATGGTTTCAGAATTAAACTAAAAACCAGAACGTTTCTAGAGAGTTTAATTTTGAGTGGCAGCAATCCTGTTACAACCACCTTTTCACCACACTGCCAAAACTCTAAAGGTGCATCGTGCCAATTCAGTTTGTGGTGTCTCAGTAAATAAATCTACCAACTCAGCTACCCGATGTAACATCGCATAATAAGCCACTTGTGACACAGGCCACATGGAGGGACAGCTCATCATGTGACCACAGTTGATGAGGTACATGGGAGGCAAAATAAAAGGCAGACCCTGCAGAACCGTTCAGCTGTATGGGTGCCCTCATTGACGTACCATTACTAAGTAGGGACATCAAATTGGCAACGAGGCTAGAAGACGTTCCCACTTGTGTCTCGTACAGTGCAATGTGGTGTAGCCTTCCAACACAGAGCGTCCATGATGAGGCTGCCCCAGAGGAATTGCTGAAGCGGTATCGACAGCCACCCAATGCGGAGGAGGCCAAAGCGCTGAGCGCCCGCTCATTGAAACCCAACAAGCTTACTGCAGCACTGCTGAACAAGGTATTGTTTTCCATCACAAACGTTCCAAGGCCTGCTGTGTGCTGTTGGAAGCACACAACTTACGCGCACAGCCCATCACCACCCATAATCCAGGAGTGCACTGAGCATGTCACCACTCTTGATGACCCTGCGGGAAGAACCGCAGCCCGTCCCCTCTGCCCGGATCACAGCGCACTCACAAGGTGAGGAGAGCAAGGAGGAAACAAACAGGCCATACAGGGATAATACCATATGTCTGGAGCCCTGGCCTGCCAGAATACTGTCCATGATAGTGCTGCCACGTAGCTCATGTGGAAATAATGAGCTGACCCGCACCTCCAGAGCACACATCAGTAACCCCAGGGCATCACAGCAGTTACCACATAGCTGGCACCCAAGCGACCAGGGAATAGAACACAAAGAAAAAATAATAATATAGGGGATTTAGAAAATGGTTTACCAGGAGTCAGACCCAGCCCCTGCAGCTTTGGCACAGCAATTGAGGGAGTCCTTCCCCATACCCACACTAGGCTCCAGATGGTCCCGGTGTATCCAAGATTTGAACTATACCTAGACGCTCTGGGCCCACAGGATGACAAGTGAGTGAAAGGTCTGCTAATGCTCAGAGCTGTCCCAGAAGTTAGAGACATCATATTCTAACTGCCGAGGATGTTGACTACACATACCTGGAACTAAAACGTATCCTGAATGCACACATTGCGATCTACAAAAATGTAGACCAGGAACGTCAGATATTTCATACCACCATGCAGTTACAAGGCAAAACGATGGACACGTTTGTGACACGACTGAGGAACAAATTTAAACATTGTGACTTTCACCTATACTCGAAAGAGGAAGCCATAAAGTCACAGATTATTGCAGGTTGTGAGTCAGTGATCTTTAAGAAGAAACTACTGCAGAAACCTCACACCCTCATCAAGGACCTGCTCCTGGCAAGGATGACCAGAGCACTGCAACACTAGGTCTCTACCATCAGCAAGCTCCATATCGCAACAGCGACCACGATCAAAGAAGAATCACTGCACAAACTAGTGGCACAGTCTACATCGCAGAAGGAGGAAAAGACCGAAAAATGTCAATGTTCCCCTTGCGGATATACATTTCTGCATGATGGCACATGCAATGGACCAGGAATGCTACACGTGCAGAGCAGAAGACCGTTTCAGGTCCATGTGCCGTGTTCCCAAGACAACCTGATCAAATCATACAGAATTCAAATCCCATAGACACAAATCACCCTCTCGACAACCAAGAGACGACTGGCACAGACAATCAGAAAAAAAGGTACTACACTCGAGAGAGATGCAACACCAGATCCAAATGCTCCCCATCCCCGGAAGTGCCTTGCAAAGGGAGAAGACGGATATACCACCTGCGTAGAGCTATTTCATCAACAAATGAGCTGAAGTTCCTGTCAAGCTCTGTGAGAAGAAGAAGGGGATATCTATATGCTCTAGGCAATCTCACAGCCACCCCCAACAGCCCAACACTGCCGCTCAGAATACAGAAATGAACATACAACTTCTCCAGCATTGGATCTTTCATGGATTCACATGCTTAGAATATTCCCCGTCGTCAGGCTGGGAATCCCCGGTACATTATATAGTGTCAAACTTATATGGAGTAGGGATCTCGATCCCCTCCTCCGAACCACAGAAGCCAAATAGATTGACCCCTCCCACCGTGGTTGGCACGGGCGCCTGAACGTATATCACAGGGAGCCACGTGGCAGCCAATGGGGGGAAGATGGAGTTAGGGAAAGGGGATGGAGTCACAAAGGTAAGGAGGGGAACATAACAAACCAATACATACAACAGCAAATCCTCCTGTACCTGAAACCGTAATTCTAAATCACCTAGCCTAATCTCTTATTCCTGAAGTATACATGCTACATTATAACCATGGTGGCTTTACAAGTCTTCATAGAACACAGACCTTGAACATAACATGTTTTAGACACAAATGGCACAAACATGGCCCATTGGGCACAATGAACCACAAACAGAGTCTTGGGACCAAACATAACACATAACAGGCCCTTGTGATAAGTGGACTCCAAAGACTTATTCCAATTACATACACATTAGGATAATCTGCCCAATGGGCATGGTTTTATCAGTCCTGAGTTCTTATAACATGTTTCCTCTCACATGGCGTGTATCAAGTGGGACGTGTATCCTAGAGCGTGTTACCTCACACACTCACTGCATATTGGATAATAAATCACTACATGAACATCAACATATTATAACCCCAGTATGTGAGCACCGAGGTCCAAAAACACTTAACTGATGGTCCGGATGCCTCACGAGGACATCCGGACCCTGAAGAGCGATGTCCCAACACCGGGTAGTAAGAACAACTTCACCGCCGCAGCACGCGACAGACTTTCTGGTGTTCTTCAGCGTTACCGTCGAGGCCTGGGGAGAAGGGAAGCTCAATAAGTCCTTCGGCGTCGGATATGCTCCTACATGCCTGCTCCGACACTGCTGCCGCCTATGCTGATAATCAGTAATTACCTGCACCGAGGCACGGGCGGCGGCGGGTTTTAACAGTTGCTGCTAATGAGCAGCTGGTGCCGCGCGCGATAGAGGAGAACTACACTCTTCCTAAAGCCTAATGGGAAATGTAGTTTATCTCCTCCTGCCAAGCACCAAGCGCCGTCCTCGGCCTTTCCACAGGTTCCTGACAGTACCTCCTCTCTCAGGGCCTCTCCCAAGTTTTGTTGTCTTTGCCTGCTGCAAATGAAACTGTCGAACCAATCTAGGTGCATGCACCGCACTGGCCGGTTCCCATGAACAATCCTCAGGTCCATATCCTACCCACTGTATGAGATACCATAACTGCTTCTGTCTCCATCTTGAGTCCAGTATCTTCTTGACTTCATATTCTGTCTGCCCATCCTTAATAATTGCTGGTGGTCTCTGTACTCGTGTTCCCGGAGCTGCGGGTTTAAGCAGAGACACATGGAACACTGGATGTATCTTTAACATGTGAGGCAACTTTAGTTTACATGCCACTGTAGAAATACATTTCACAATTTCGTAGGGGCCAATAAACCTGGGGGCAAATTTCCGGGGTCCCTTTAAAGGCAGATTGTGTGTCGAAAGCCATACCTTATCCCCCACTTTATACTGAGGAGCCTCCCGCCTTTTTCTGTCGGCATATTTCTTATACTGTTTCTTAGCCTGATCTAAATTGGCTCGTGCTTTCTGTCTGAGTTGTAATAGTAACTCTTTTCTATCCTGAAGCATAGGGATATTCTCCATGTCAGGTAGATGTTCTGGTAACATATTCTGTGTCTGACCATACAAACATACATTTGGAGACATTCCCAACGAGGCATGTTCAGTGTTATTATAAGTGAACTCAGCCAACCATAAAGATTGTACCCACGATTCACGACCATCACTTAAATAACATCGTAAATATTGTTCAAGCGTCTGATTGACTCTCTCAGTTTGTCCGTCTGTCTGTGGGTGATAACTGGTGGACAAAGCACACTCCATGCCTAACATTTTACAAAAAGCACGCCAAAATTTGGAAGTAAATTGTGGACCTCTATCAGATACAATACTTTGAGGCAGACCATGTAATCTGACCACATGTTGTAAAAACAATTCTGCCAATCTGCCTGCTCCAGGAATACCTTTACAAGGTACGAAATGGGCTTGTTTAGAGAGATAATCCACCACCACCCAGATTGTGTCATACTGATTATCCGGAGGCAAATCAGTGATGAAATCCATGGATATATGTGTCCAAACCTTCTCCGGAGTGGGTAGCGGCTGAAGTAACCCTGCTTTCTTTTGGTGATCTGACTTACTGCGTACACAGGTTTCGCATTCTTGAATATATTTAATAGAATCTTGTCTTAACTCTGGCCACCAGAAATATTTCTCCAGCAACCCTTGTGTCTTTTTACTTCCTGAATGTCCTGCTAAAGGTGAATTATGACACCAATGCATCGCCTTCCTTTGTAAAGCGAGCGTCGGTAAAAACAATTTCCCTGCATAATATGGAAGTCCCTTGTGGAATTTTTCCGCGGGATTCTCTCCCCATTTCAATTTGACCTTTCCTTTCATTTCCTGTTTAACCTGTCTTAGTAACTGAGTCATTATTGCTCCTACTACCTTTTCCGCAGGAAGGATAGTTTTAACTTCGGTTATCATGCTTTCCATATGTTGCTGCCGAGATAGGGCGTCAGCTTTTCCATTTTTTCTTCCTGGTCTAAACGTGACTACAAAATTGAACTCATTAAAGTACTGTGACCATCTTAACTGCCTTGGACTTAATGTATGCGCTGTCTTGAAATATTGCAAGTTCTTATGATCAGTGACCACTGTAACCTGATATTTGGCCCCCAGCAAATAATGTCGCCACTCCAAAAAAGCTGCTCTAATTGCCAATAACTCTTTATCGGTGATTGAATAATTTTGTTCACAGCTAGTGAGCTTGCGAGAGTAGAAAGCTACAGGATGCCATACTCCTTCTTCATCCTTTTGAGACAATATAGCTCCCACAGCCACATTGGAAGCATCCGTTTCTACTTGGAAAGGTTTTTTCGGATTAGGGTGTCTCAATACCGGAGCTGATGTAAATGCTTTCTTTAACTCTTGAAAAGCTACTTCTGCCTCATAATTCCAATCAAATGTAGTGGCCTTCCTTAATAATTTGGTAATAGGTGTAACGATTTGTGAAAAGTTTGAAATAAAGCGCCTATAAAAATTTGCAAAACCTAATAAGGATTGGATATCTTTGATGCATTGAGGCGCTGGCCATTCCGTAACTGCTTGTACTTTCCTTTTGTCCATCACAATACCAGAGGGAGTCAAAATAAAACCAAGGAATTCCACTTGAGTGGTATGAAAAGCACATTTTTCCAGTTTTACATACAACTGATGTTCTTGTAATCTTTTTAACACTGCTCTTACATGATCTCGATGCTGCTCTTCCGAAGATGAATAAATCAAAATGTCATCAATATAAACTATAACAAACTGATCTATAAACTCACTCAACACTTCCTGCATAAAGTATTGAAATGCTGCAGGAGCATTACATAAACCAAAAGGCATCACAAGGTATTCAAACAAACCAAACTTAGTCCTGAAAGCAGTCTTCCACTCATCCCCTGCTTTCACACGGATCAAATGGTAAGCCCCTCTTAAATCCAATTTGGTGTAAACCACTGCTGTCTTTACTTGATCTAATAACACTGAAATCAAAGGCAAGGGGTACCTATTTTTCACTGTCACCTTATTCAATGCTCTATAGTCAATGCATGTCCTAAGTGTTCCTTCTTTCTTTGGAACAAAAAATAAGGGTGACGACACCGGTGAGGTGGAATGTCTAATAAATCCCTTATTTAACATGTCATCCAGATAGTCACGTAAATGCTGGTTTTCTTTTTCAGTCAACGCATAGATTCTACTGCAAGGTAACTTAGCCCCTGGTTCCAAATCAATTACACAATCATAAGATCTATGGGGTGGTAACTTGTCTGCTCCCCCTTTGTCGAATACCTTAGCTAAATCTTGGTACCGATTTGGGATACTCACAGCCATTGCTCCCACCCTCTGTGGTTCTGCCACTTGATCTGCTAAATACAATGCGGGTCTCACCTCTTCCTCAAGGTGACTCTCGCATTCCACTCCTGCAAAAACCACCTCCCGCTTCATCCAATCAATCCTGGGATTGTGCTTAAGCAACCATGGCATGCCCAAAATGAGCCCAAATTGAGGTGCCGCAATTAAATCAAAGACAATTTCCTCTGTATGTCCCGACTCACACCTCATTATAAGTGGCTCAGTTTGTTGACAAATAGGTCCTGACACCAGTGGTGAACCATCCACTGATTGTACTCCCTCAACCTGAGATTTTTCCTTCAATGGTAAACCCAATCTTTTCGCCAAACCAATGTCAATAAAATTACCAGTGGCGCCTGAATCCACCATTGCAGACACTAGCTGCTTAGTACAGGCAAACAGTAAAGTCACCAGTATGTACAAATGTGAATTTCTTTTCCCTGTCGTATTTGCACTCCAATTGGGGAACCTAGTTGTGTCTGGGCCTGTCGCCTGAGTTCCCCCTAAGGCCGGCCCAATCCTTTTCCCGACTCAACCTTGTTTCTATCCACCCCTGCTCCTTTCTTGGGAGTATTCGGGCAAGTTCTAATAAAATGTCCTGGTTGTCCACAATAGAGGCACAAATTATTAGCCCTTCGTTGCTCCTTCTCAGCAACAGACAAAGGCCCCCTTATTCCACCAATTTGCATGGGTTCTCCTTCTGTATTCCTGTTTCCCTTCCCCCGATCCAATCTAGCAAAAGGCAACACTTCTGGTCTCTTCTTCTCACCCCTGCGCTCTCCAATACGATGATCCAATCTTAGAGCTAAATCAATCATGGCGGTACATGTCATGGGCTGGGGTTCTACTTGAGCGATAGCATCCTTCAATTCCTCTTTGAGCCCTTGATAAAACAACACAGTCTGTTTCTTTTCAGGCCAATCTGTCTCAATAACCAACCTGTTAAATTGTGTAACATACGAAACCAAGTCGCGGGTTCCTTGTCTTAAAGCTAACAATTCTTTGTCTTGAGCCAAAGAAACCTCCCGGCGGTCAAATAACCTTCCAAATTCCCCTAGAAACCCATCCCAATCATATAATAAAGGATCATCCTTTTGCACCAAAGGCATTGCCCATGCTGCCGCATCTCCCGTTAAATAGGAAATAACAAATGCCGTTCTAGCTTGTACTGTCTCAAACGCCTTAGATTTACACAAAAAATGAAGTCGGCACTGCGTTAAAAAGGTCATATATTTCTTAGGGTCTCCTGTGAATCTTTCAGGTGTGGCCAAGGGCACACTACTAGAGGGCTGCACAATCACAGTAGACGTGGCTCTACCAGTTTGCCCTCCAGTAGAGGTTCCAGCCCCATCAAGCGGGGTGCCTTGTGCGACCAAACCCTGTACCTGAGCTTTCAATATACTCGAATCCTGTCTAGTCTGTACCAATTCTACTTGTATGTCCTGTAGTGCCTTGAGCACATCCGCTAAAGAGGGAGGGTTCGTATCCATTTGGCCTGGGTGGTTCAATTACCCCGAAATCGGGGGCAGGTAATTCTGTCAAACTTATATGGAGTAGGGATCTCGATCCCCTCCTCCGAACCACAGAAGCCAAATAGATTGACCCCTCCCACCGTGGTTGGCACGGGCGCCTGAACGTATATCACAGGGAGCCACGTGGCAGCCAATGGGGGGAAGATGGAGTTAGGGAAAGGGGATGGAGTCACAAAGGTAAGGAGGGGAACATAACAAACCAATACATACAACAGCAAATCCTCCTGTACCTGAAACCGTAATTCTAAATCACCTAGCCTAATCTCTTATTCCTGAAGTATACATGCTACATTATAACCATGGTGGCTTTACAAGTCTTCATAGAACACAGACCTTGAACATAACATGTTTTAGACACAAATGGCACAAACATGGCCCATTGGGCACAATGAACCACAAACAGAGTCTTGGGACCAAACATAACACATAACAGGCCCTTGTGATAAGTGGACTCCAAAGACTTATTCCAATTACATACACATTAGGATAATCTGCCCAATGGGCATGGTTTTATCAGTCCTGAGTTCTTATAACATGTTTCCTCTCACATGGCGTGTATCAAGTGGGACGTGTATCCTAGAGCGTGTTACCTCACACACTCACGGCATATTGGATAATAAATCACTACATGAACATCAACATATTATAACCCCAGTATGTGAGCACCGAGGTCCAAAAACACTTAACTGATGGTCCGGATGCCTCACGAGGACATCCGGACCCTGAAGAGCGATGTCCCAACACCGGGTAGTAAGAACAACTTCACCGCCGCAGCACGCGACAGACTTTCTGGTGTTCTTCAGCGTTACCGTCGAGGCCCGGGGAGAAGGGAAGCTCAATAAGTCCTTCGGCGTCGGATATGCTCCCACATGCCTGCTCCGACACTGCTGCCGCCTATGCTGATAATCAGTAATTACCTGCACCGAGGCACGGGCGGCGGCGGGTTTTAACAGTTGCTGCTAATGAGCAGCTGGTGCCGCGCGCGATAGAGGAGAACTACACTCTTCCTAAAGCCTAATGGGAAATGTAGTTTATCTCCTCCTGCCAAGCACCAAGCGCCGTCCTCGGCCTTTCCACAGGTTCCTGACATATAGACCCTTTCCCGTAGGAAAACTTTTTCGACGCTTATGCGTCCTATCCACCTCGTTTTGTATCATGCGTGCCCGAACCGTCAGGACGTCATGATACAAATACAGGACTCGCCCCCGCGCTCCCTCAGATTTCAACCGTCTTTCAAAGTAGTGGGATCCTCGTGATTACTGCTAGTGAAAACTAGGTTGTTTTTTCTGTTTCGCTTCGGCGACGTTAAAATTCTGGAGAATTATGTCCGGAAAAGCGTTATTTCGCCCTTGTGCGACATGTGGCCTCAAAAAAGTTTATGAAGGAGATGCCCACATGGATTGTATCTACTGTCTCCACCCGCACCACACGGCGGATACATGTGAGATATGCCAGGGTTTCTCCCAAAAAACCCTTAAGGACCGTAAAAGAAGGCTTGTCGACTGGCTTAATGACGGAGCGGGTGCCTACCCGGCTTCGGAAGTTGGCTCCACGGCCTCCAGGAGCAAGTCGGAACCTCCATCGAAGAAGGTACGGCCGGCGGAAAACCGCGCTGAGGACAGGCATACGAGGAAGCATGCTGGGTCTTCCTCATCACATAAAAAGCTCTCCTCCTCCTCATCATCTAAGACGGAGAAGCAAGCGCTGTCAAAATCCTCCTCAGGGGACCGTCCTAGGTCTTCCGTGAGTCAAGACGCTTCAGCCGGGAAGTCGGCATCGAAATCGACGACGAAGTCTAAGGGCTCGACGCCAACTACTTGCTCGTCGACCTCGGTGTCATTGACGATGCCGATTACCGTTCAGGCAGCAGCGGTTGGGATTCCTTCGTCGACGGAGACTCAGTCTATGGCTTGGCTGCCAGAGGTCTATGACCAGATCCCCCCTGAAGTCTTACTGCAGCCAGACACGGTCTGCTCGGCGGAAGGAGAAGGTGGCATGGTTCTGCAGCCGTCGGATTTGGGCTTACGGCCTTCCACGTCGGCGACGACGACGAGTGCGAGTGGGGGTATGGTACCTATATCATCAACGTTACTGACCCCCCAGACAGTTTTGTCTCTGGATGTGCTTAATACTCTTCAGAAGCTCCTGCAGCGGCTGGATACGCAGATCCCTCAACCTGGGACTTCATCGTCACTTTTTTCTGTACCTTCCGTCGACGAGCAAACTTGTGCGGCTCGCTCGACGACTAAAAACCCATCGGCCCCCCAGGCGGTAAAAGATCGTCCTCGAGCGCAGGAGGAGGCTGAGTTGTCGGAGTCCGATTCTATACTGGGTGACGCAGGGTCAGACATTTCCCTGTCCCCTTCGAGGGACCCAACATGGAATTCGGATGTAGAGGTGGAGTCTACGAGAAGCCAGACACAGCCATCTCCTCCGGATGATGTGGGAGCCTTCCATGCAATGATGGGAAAAGCGTGTTCCGAGTTCGGCTTGATTCCTGAGGAGCAGAAGAAAGACTGTTTCCTTTTTGACCATATGGGTCAAAGGAGGAAATCGGTATTTGCCATCCCAATTCTGGACCACGTGTGGCAAGAAGGTCTCAAGACGATGCGCCATCCGTTCTCGGAGCCGGCTGTAAAGGGGCGGATTGAGAAAAAGTTTAAAGCTCCGGAGTCCACTCCAAAATGTCTAACATCACAACCTCTGTCAGACTCGGTGGTGTCGGCTGCAGCGGCTAGGAAGGCCAGGGTACAGGAAAAATGTTCAACTCCACCAGAAAGCGAGGCTAGGAGACAGGACGCCTTTGGGAAAAAGGTGCTCTCGGTCGGCGCGACGACGGTAAGAGCAGCCAATTCCTTAGCGATCGTGTCACGATACGATAGAGAAATGTGCCACAAACTAGCCCCTATCCTAGAACATCTGCCAGATGAACACCGGAAAGCAGCCATGTTACTGGTGAGGGATGGCGAAGAGGCTTCGAACCACGCAATTAATATTGCAGTAGACCTAGCAGAGTCTGGTTTCAAACAAATCAACCATGGCGTAGTACTTCGTCGACAAGCGTGGCTCAAATGTACTACTTTCCGTCCTGAAGTCCAGTACAAAGTCCTTGACATGCCATGTGAAGGTGAACATCTGTTTGGAGAAAAGGGTGATGAAGCGTTGAAGGGGATGAAGGAAGACACGGATACTGCTAGGTCCCTCGGCGCCCTCCAAATGGGTAGAAACTTTCGCTCTTTTCGCCCCTTTAGGGGTGCTTCTGGAAACTCCCGCTTTGGAGCCTCTAGGGACCGTGGATTTAACAGGCCCTCGTACTCTTCACAAGGGTTCAGACGAGCGTCCCAGTCAGCACGTAGAAGCAGAGACTATCAAGCTTCCAGGCGGCGAGGCTCGGGTCCCTCGTCGACGAAGAACAAGCAGACCAGCAACCAATGACGGCCTTCGGAACGTCCTGGGGGGCCGAGTCTCTTATCACTTCGACCAATGGAAATGCATCACCACAGATCGATGGGTTCTGGACACGATTCGCATGGGTCATGCGCTACAATTCAAAGACAAGCCTCCACATCTTCCGCCTGTATTTTCGACCCAGCCCCACCTCCGAATCCTACGACAAGAGGCGGCGCTTATGTTGCGAAAAGGAGCGGTAGAGAGAGTTCCTGTGGCACAGGAAGGACACGGAGTTTATTCCCGGTTCTTCGTTGTCAAGAAGCCAAATGGAAAATGGAGGCCCATTCTCGACCTGAGGGCACTCAACAAATGGCTAAAGAGCTTAAAATTCAAAATGCTAAAGCTCCAGGAGGTTATCAGGTCGGTGCAACCCATGGATTATCTATCGTCACTAGACCTTCAAGTCGCCTATTTTCACATCCCAATACGCCCACGACAGAGGAGATATTTAAGGTTCGTCGTCGGGAGAAAGCATTTTCAGTTCAAGGTCCTCCCGTTCGGGCTCAAGTCCTCCCCCAGGACGTTCACCAAGTGCTTGGCCCCTATAGCGGCCCATTTAAGGAAGGATGGTCACCATGTCTATCCATATCTAGACGACTGGCTGGTCAGAGGTTCGTCCAGGGAACAAACACGAAACAGTCTAAGGGCCACAATGTCCCTCTTACAGGAACTGGGCTTCGCAATAAACTTCAACAAGTCCTCCGTAGAGCCTTTGAGGACCTTGGTCTTTCTAGGAGCGGAGTTTCTTACACACACAAGCCTGGTGAGACCATCCAGCGAAAGAATTCAGAAACTTCAAAGCAAGGCGTCGGAATGGAGATGCGGTACCAAGGTGTCGGTGCGCAAATACATGTCCCTGCTAGGGACCATGTCGTCCTGCATTCCGTTGATAAGCAACTGCCGTCTGTTTATGAGGCCTTGCCAGGAATTTCTAGCGGACCGTTGGGCGCAGAGCCGAGGTCGCTGGTCCGACAGACTGGTCGTCGACGAACAACTAGTACAAGCACTCTGCTGGTGGAGAGTGTCTACTCATTTAACGAAAGGAATGCCTCTACTGGAACCGGAGTTCCAAAAGACGGTGGTGACGGATGCATCGCTGAGCGGATGGGGAGCTCATCTGGATACGTTGCAGGTACAAGGCCAGTGGTCGTTGCAAGAGTCCTCCCTGCATATCAACCTGCTAGAACTGAGAGCAGTGCGATGGGCTCTAAAATCTTTTCTTCCTCAACTGAGGGACTCGGTGGTGCGTGTCATGACGGACAACACCACTACGATGTTCTACTTGAGGAAACAAGGAGGGACACGTTCCAGGTCCCTATCGATGGAGGCACAGAAAATCTGGCATTGGGCCCTGCAACACAACATGCAAATCTTGGCGTTCCACCTGCCAGGCGTGAGAAATGTGGAAGCCGATGCCCTCAGCAGAGAAATGAACGAAGTTCACGAATGGGTGCTGAACGACCAACAACTACAACAAGTATTCAAGACATGGGGACATCCCTCCATAGATTTGTTCGCGACGAAGAACAACAGGAAATGCCATCAGTATGCAAGCAGATGGCCTCAGCAGGGCTCACTGGGGGATGCGTTCTCCTTCCCATGGACGAACAAATTCCTGTACGCATTCCCTCCATTTCCCCTTGTCCGGAGGACGCTGCAATGGATCCTCAGGTACCCATGTCGGGTAATTCTGGTGGCCCCGTACTGGGCCAGACAGGTGTGGTTTTCAGACCTGCTACACTTAGCGGTGGCAGAACCGATGAGATTCCAGAAGACCCCAGACCTTCTGTCTCGACAGGAGGGTGTCGTTTGGCATCACGACCCGGACAGCCTCAAGTTGACGGCCTGGCTCCTGACTTCGCCGAATTTGGTCGGCTAACGATTCCGGAGGACTGTCGGCGTATCCTGCAAGCGGCAAGAGCACCTTCCACAAATGCCTCATACGCGTACAAATGGAGAAGTTTCTGTCAATGGTGTGAGGATCAACCGGGTTTGGCTCCGCAATCGACTAAGCCGGAACAGCTCCTTCCATACTTGCTGTTCTTAGCTCAAAAGGGCCTATCGGTATCGTCAATAAAAGTACACCTGGCTGCCATTTCCAGGTTTACTCGTCAACGGCATTCGGCACCATTGTTCAGCGACCGCCTGATTAAGCACTTCCTTAAAGGCCTCTTTCGGAGTTTCCCTCCAGAGAAGAAATTTCCGCCGGAGTGGAGCCTCAATCTGGTCTTAACGTCTCTTATGAAGCCTCCTTTTGAGCCAATGTCATCATCGTCTCTAAAGTTTTTGTCGTGGAAATTGGCCTTCCTGGTGGCCATCACTTCAGCCCGGCGTATTTCAGAAGTTCAGGCTCTAATGGTAGACCCACCATACTTACGATTTTTCAAGAACAAGGTAGTCCTAGCCACTAACCCACAGTTCATACCGAAAGCTCCTTCGGTGTTCCATAAACACTCCTCTATTGTGTTGCCTACGTTTTTTCCGGAGCCATGCTCGGGAGCGGAGCGCACGTTACACACATTGGATGTAAAAAGGGCTCTCAAGTTTTATCTTCATCGTACGCAACCGTTCAGAGAAACGAGACAATTGTTCGTGGCCTATGGTTTGGGTGCTAGAGGAAAAGCCATTTCAAAGCAAGGACTGTCAAGATGGGTGTCATCTACCATTTCGTACTGCCATTCCAGGGCAGGGAAGCCTCTTCTACGACGGCCAAGAGCTCATTCAACTAGAGCAGCGGCATCGTCGACGGCACTGTGGGCCGGAGTCCCTCTGGGGGACATCTGCATGGCGGCTACCTGGGCGGCTACGCACACCTTTACCCGCCATTACTGCCTGTCGCAGCAACATGCCGAAGATACCCGGATGGGACAGGCGGTGCTTCGACACCTATTCCAATAAGGTAAGCCCCGGCTGAGGGGTTGCATCCTGTGGAATTTATGAATGTATGTGGTTTGTTTTCCTATGTTAACGATTACTGATGTATACACGATCATAGGGAATGGGCCATCTGAGAAAAGTATATGGGTTTGCATGCACGCCTCCTCTTTTGGGGGTGGTACTGCTATGTAATCTATTCTAAGCATGTGAATCCATGAAAGATCCAATGCTGGAGAAGGGAATAGTTTCTTACCTGTAACTCCATTTCTCCAGCATTGGTATCTTTCATGGATTCACATGCGCCCACCTGCCTCCCCTGAACATGCAAACCGGTTCCCCCACTACTTTGGGGGCCGAAATCTGAGGGAGCGCGGAGGCGGGTCCTGTATTTGTATCATGACGTCCTGACGGTGCGGGCACGCATGATACAAAACGAGGTGGATAGGACGCATAAGCGTCGAAAAAGTTTTCCTACGGGAAAGGGTCTATATAATGTACCGGGGATTCCCAGCCTGACGACGGGGAATATTCTAAGCATGTGAATCCATGAAAGATACCAATGCTGGAGAAATGGAGTTACAGGTAAGAAACTATTCCCTTTTTAATTGACTCAGGAGCAAAAGTGAATGTAATGGCAGAAAGCGAATTCTGGAAACTGACACAGCCAGCTCGACTAAAGAAAACCCAGTTAGACATACGCGCCAATGGAGCTAAACAACTTCTCCTTGGCATAGGGGTTTTCACCACAACCTGCATCCACAAGGACAAGTCTAATGGCATCACCATCCACGCCATAGATGTGGAGGAAACCTGCAGGTGCATCCTAAGCTTCCAATCAGCCATCCAAATGGGGCTCATACACATTCTCCACCATGTCATGTCTGGCAAATATATCTCACCGGGGGCCACAATCAAAGCAACATTCCCATCACTATTTAGAGGAATTGAAAACTTAAAGGGTGCAAGATACAGCTGCTCGTTGACCCAATGATTAAACCAACAACCCAACACTACCGGGGCATACCTTTCAATATCCAACACCAGGTTGAAAGGGAATTGCAGGCACTCATTGAAACAGGCGTGATTGAACAGCCACAGGACCGACTCCAAGGGTTTTGCCTGTAGTACCAGTACCTAAGAAGGGCCCAGAAGGGCAGATACATCTCTGCATAGACATGCAAGTCCCCAACCAGGCCAGGAGAAGAGAATGCCACCAAGCTCTACGCATCAATCAAATGATGCACCTGTTAAATGGCACCAACATCTTTTCAAGGCTAGACTTGAACAAGGGATACCACCAGGTCGAATTGAGCGAAGAATCCAGGTATAACACAACATTGATGACTCACTTAGGTCTATTATGATGTAAGAGACTGAACTTTGGAATCTCTTCTGCGGCAGGAATCTTCCCAGAAGAGATCAGGAAAGTAATATGTCACATACTGCACTGTATCAACTATAGCAACAGCCTCATATTCAGAAGATCTCAAGAATCTCATGATGCCACCCTGCGGAGAGTTTGAAAGGCATTAGATGAGGCCAACTTGATGCTCAACAAATAAAAATGCGTGTTCAACAAGCCCACGCTGACATTTTTTGGGCATCTCTTTTCAGAAAACGGCATATAACCATACCCTTAGAAAATTAAAGCGCTAACCAAAGCCCCAAGTCATATATATCCTGCTGCACCATGCAAGCATTGCTGGGTGTGCATGAGCCACAAGAAGACTGCAGGGGGAAGACTCGAGCAACCGCCCAGAGAACTAGGAACATGTGGCAGCAGAAGGATTCACAAGCAGCCGTAAGACCGACCGGTGAATGAAACCAGAAAGGGGGAATACCGGGCTGGCAGGCAGTGTTAGAAATAAGTGAATGCAAGGCATTTTGAATACCAAATGCAATGAAAGCAATGAAAGCAGATGAAATGTATTTTGAAAATTGAACGCAATGAAAGCAATGAATGCAGATTAAATGTATTTTGAATACCGAATGCAATGAAACAATGCAAGCAGATGAAACTTACTTTGAATACTGAACCAATTGAACGCCAGTTAAAGCAAAGGAAACATATTTTGACGATCTAACCAATTAAGAACACGTTGAAAACACTCTGGCATCCTGAAAGGAGTGAACGGAAGAGTATGAACTTTACTGAAAGGACATTTGTGAACTGCATGGAAATAATGAACTGCACTAAGTGAAAAAAGTGCTAGCAAAGCCAAGAGAGCACAAAGAGTTGAATGCAAGATATAAGCATTCTAATACTGGTCACAGCCAAGCAAGTGCAAGGAACTGTACATTGCAAGGAAACAAGCATTGGCAAGAGCCAAGGAAATATAAGGAGTTGTAAACAGCCGTTATACATTGTCAGAAGAGTGTGACACGACTGGAGCCCCAGGAGCACAGTGTTACGCTCACCTGGCTCCCACAGGGGCGTTGATCGGAACTGGATAGCTGCGGTCTCCACCAACGTGACGCGTAGTGCAGAGATGACAGACTGGACTGGCCCGCCTAATTTCGTCTGCTTGACCCGTAGAAGTATTCTCCTGAAAGTGGAGAAAGGGAATTAGCCACCCGTGGATTTCAGTGATAACACCCCACTGTTCTTCCCACTAATCACCTCCGATATCTCCTTTCATAGTCTCACCTTATGTTTTTAAAAGATGAGCTCTCCATCCTGCATGGAATGCAGGGGCGCGTAGATAACCAGTTACTTCACTGGTCCGAAGGAATTGGGAGAGTTCCAGACCAACATTGACTCTGAGGTCCCTGGCGAGGAACCGTAAGTATATAGTTCGTAAGAGTTCAAAATGTCTGATATTCACTCTTGCCCGATTCCTTTTGTCTTGCAGCTTGACCCAAGAGATGATTGCCTTGTGGCAGCTGGTAGCATTCAGGTAAGAGTCTGTATTACCCAACACTGTCCGGTAAATGATACCTGTGTTTAATCTGTTGCTTTCCCTCTTAATACAGGTGCGGCATGAGAAATTATGACGTCTTGATGAATAATGCTTCCGGCGGTAAAATCAGGTAAGTCTATGGTGGTAAAAGAGATTGCCTTTGTTTATTCTCTCGGTTCACCTTGCTGTTCTTTTGTTCCCCTTAGGTGCCGGAGGTCGGTGAAGATGAGATGGAAGCTGCGCCGGACCGTGGAGATGAATAATGCCTCCGGCGGTAAATCAGGTAAGTCTATGGTGGTAACAGAGATTGCCTTTGTTTATTCTCTCGGCTCACCTTGCTGTTCTTTTGTCCCCTTAGGTGCCGGAGTTCGGCGAAGATGTGATGGAGACTGCGGCGGATCGTGGAGGTGCTGCGAAGGCTGGTGAGTATAGCGCGCCGCTACAGCGGGCGATGTGACGCGTATCAAATTAACATCTCTTTCCTTCTTCGAAGGCGCGATGGATCCGGAATCAGGTGAGGAAAGGAAGAAATGTTTTTGTTCTAACCTTTCCTCCTTCTTCCCCTTTTCTCTAGGAGCTCCAGACTCGAGGCGGGCGTGGCAGAAGGCTGGATACTGACTTGCAGGCAGGGTGAGCGTTACGCTGCAGGATGCAGAATAACGCAAAGCGTGTGCTGCTCTTCGGGCGTGGTTTAAATAGCCTTCAAAGTAGTTCCAGGTAAGAAGTTCCCCCAAGACCACACCCGAGTAAGAAAATAGTCCCTGAAGTAAAGTAGTCCCCTTCAGGCTTCACTTTGGCTTGGATTCTTAGCAGCATGGTCTGCATGAGGTAAGTGTAGGCATATGAGCCTGGCACCTATGGCGCCAGGACTGACCCCTTCTATGAGCCTGGTGCCTACGGCGCCAGGACTGTACCCAGATAGCCCCTAGCCGGGGCTGCTGGGCTTTTTCTAAGCATCTGGATGCCTGCTCCCGGGACTGATGGGCCTGGTCCGGATGCCTGGGGGTAGGCATCATGACATACAGTCAAGGAATGGTACTGATTGTGTGACCTGTAATGTGTGGACCTACAACTGCACCTATACCGGGTATCCCTGAATGGAAAAGCCACTGAAAAAAAACATATCAAGAAGCTTGTGTTGTGCAAAGACCTTGTTGTGATATCCAAGTTAAGTGTTGTTTTGAAAGCTAAAAGATTTGAACTCTTGCGGAAGGGAACCCCAGTATTTGATTAACAACATTGAACTTGGGGAAGGGGAGCTCATCACAAGCCAAAAAGCCAGAAGAAGCTCTGAACTTTAACTTGAACACTGTACCTTTTGATGCTGACATCCCTACACATTGTATGCAGTTAGTTGTGAGGGCAAGTATGGGTTTTGGATACAGACTGATGTTTTATTTTGGACATCCTGACATAGACTATCCTTAGTTTTCTTTAAGTGGGGAAATCCCACCTTAGCATAGGGCAAGATAGGCATTCATCCACCCTGCCTTTTAAGTTAAAATAAAACTTTGTTGAGAAATGTGAACCTGTTGTATGTGTCTGACTCATGATGGCTTTACAATGGACAGCATGATTGAGAGCACGCTCACGCCCTGTCATATCTGCCTCAGCCTACAGCCACACACGTTTGGAGAGCCCCTGCAGATGACACATCGGCAGGACTGAGTCTGGGAGGAAGTAACAATAGAGAATGGCGACCCCATAGGATCATAAAACACCAGAGGATATGGACAGAAGAAATGTGGTAGAACATTGTTATTTTGGGGGAGGTGTAAAGTCGCATAATAAACTGCACTTGATGCAGGTCACGTGGGGCGACAGATGATCATGTGACCATAGTTGATGAGGTGCACGGGATGTAAAATAAAAGGCAGACTGCTAAACCATTCACCTGTGTGGGTGTCCTCAATGATGGCTCGCGGTACCGTCCCTAGGTAGGGACATCACACCCGCATAAAGCCAAATGTATTTTTAAAATAATGTTGATCACTGTAGAATTAGCTCTTTACAGGGCCCAATTACTATGTCAAAGAAAAGGTATGAAATAAACGTAAACGCTACTACACACGACGCTCCTTCTGCTCCTGCCAATCAAAATCTTCTTCTCACCTATAGGACATGCCATGATGTGCCAGGCACAGACTGAGGCTTTGTGCCCAATTTCCTAAAGAAGATACCATTCCCAAGCACAAGCACCGCATCTTTCTAATGCTGCTTTCTGCTCTGACCATCACTAATGCGCCACCATGCTCACAGCACCGATGCAAGGGATTTCCCGCCAGAAACGTGAGGCCCTTCTTCTAATGTATGACCTCTGGTTCTTCAGCGCACGTTCACCTCAACATCACGGGCCAAATTTGCCACTTACATGCTTCCATGACACAAATAATTAAAAATGGCAATCATTTCCCATCATACGCATGGGGAAAGCGCCTGCAGAAAGCACCAAAGGTAGCAGCCACAAACTCCATACCACAGAAGTGCGATTGCGCCAACAAGTTTGTCCTGCGGCACGGCGCCATGTTCTAAGTTCTCCAGAAAGAAACTAAAAACGCACCTCTTCTACTCTTTATGCCGCCACCTCGTCAGTCAGGAAGCAAGTCGAATCGATGGATCTTGTGGGCTCTTGCTATATAAATCCACTCACTCACGCACTCATGCACCCACTCATATAAAGCCATGTTTATTTTAGGAACAACGCTGATCACGTAAAGAGTTGCTACTACAGCCCAAATACAAAGGCATAGAACGGGCGTGGAAACTCAGTGTCAAATGCTGAGAGTAAGATTGTTATTTAAAATAATGACATCACATTCCTTTCTAGGAGGGAATACATGTTACTTTTAACATATTAAACCCTTTTAATCTAGTGCATTTGTATAAAAAAGGCACCACATCAGCTTTATGTTATGTAGATTCCATTTCCATTAAGGACATATGAGCGCAGCAAGGGTTCATGGGTAGCAAACCATCCCGCCATGATGAGGGGACACGTTAGGAGGCACCCATGACACTGTGACCCGAGTCAAGAAAGCCTTGGGAGTAATGTGACAGCAAAGCTCCCAGGATCCCCGGCGAAGGTCAGCTGGAACTAAATTTAGATCAACTTTATTGGCGGTCTGAAATAAGTCATGAGGACTGAATCTTAGTAGGTTATAAATAAGTGGTTAGTGAGAACTCTCCTCTTCCTGCTTATGGGAAAGACGCGGGAAGTCAGCTGTACATTTTTATAGCAAATAGGCAACATTCTAAACCCCTCCATGTTGCAGAATGGGGAAGATCGCAGTCTTTATTTAATGCTTTAGTTTTAGCAGACATGATGAGATGCAGGTCTGATGGTGGCATTCTGCTTGCCACTCTCACTTCCCTAGCGAAGTTATTAGCAATAATAATAATGATTATTATGAACAATAATACAAATAAAAGCAATATTAGGAGTGCCAATAAACACACATGTAATAACTATAACAAGTAAGTTTTGCTCCTATTTATTATTCATTGCAATCTCTTGAAGAAACTTGTTCTTGGATTTCTGTTTAATGTACTAAAGCGGAGGCCTCCAGCAGTATACTATTGGCTTCTCTGTGAAAGGCTGTGTCTCTTGACTTGCTTATTGTAAACAAAATGCACTTTAGGGAAACACTGGGACAGAACTGGAGGTTTTTGGCAAAAAAAGGCAACTGGTCAGATTTTGAGTTCCAAATTTGTGGATTTCCGAGCTACAAGGCTGCAAAAGAGGTTGCTGATCTGATAATGCTTGTGAGTCTGAAAACAGTTGTGAATTGTTAGAAGGGTGTTTCAAAGTCACTGCCTGGTCTAGTACTTGAAAAAGCTAACCTAAGATTAGCAAGTTGATTCCTCAAGTGATCCTCCACACGGAAATGGCTGGCTGCCTCCACGACCACCAATCCGGTTTTAGGGTTGCCAGAGCCACAGAAACTGCTCTCCTGAACACCTGTGAAGACCTACCCTCTAACCTGGATTCTAATATTGCCTCTGTCCTGATCCTCCTTGATCATTCTTCTGCTTTTGACACAGTCAACCACTCCATACTCATGAACCGTCTCCATGATACCCTAGGCATCACGGGCAGGGCACTGGCGTGGCTTACCTCCTTCCTTTCAAACAGACCATCCCAAGTGCAAATGGTTCCCTTTCTCTCCTCTACCTCACTTTCTACCTGTGGTGTCCTTCAGGGCTCTATCCTATTGCCATGGCTCTTCAAAAACTACCTGGCCCCTCTGGCCATACTAATCTCCACTTTCTCCCCTCATTTCCAGTGTTATGCAGACGACACACAGCTCTTTTTCAAGCTGACTTCCTCTACCTCCTCTGTCTCATTCCTTATACCTGACTGCCTGACTGCTATTCAGGCATGGTGCTCTGCCAATGATCTCTGCCTGAATGCAAGTAAGACAGAGATCCTTCTCACTGGGACGCCTGCTCCTTGCTTCCCCCCTCACGGTGGCCAGACTCCCTGGGCCCCAACCCCTCACCCACCTGTGAGACAGAAAACCTTGGGATCATCTTTGACTCCTCTCACACTTTCTCCCCACACATCACATATTTTGCCACAAAGTCTAACTTTCAGCTCCACCTTCTCAGGGCCATTCTACCATTTGTCATCCTCCCCCAGAAGCTCAACGTCTCCAGAGCCCTGGTTCTCTCTAGGCTTGACTACTGCAACAGCCTCTTCCTCAATCTGCTTCTTTCCTCTGTTCGCCCCCTCCAACTAATCCAGAATAGGACTGCAAGACGTATCCTTGGCATCTCTGCAGCCCTACAATCTCTCCATTGGCTCCTGATGACAGTAAGGATACAATTCAAGACCCTCTGAGTCATTCACAAGGCTGCCTGGGGCCTGGGACCACTTTACATCCAGCTTTCCCTCCTGAAATACCTCCCGACCAGAGTTCTTTGGTCCTCTGGCTCCAACTCTCTGCAGATAAACCATTTCTCCAAGCAGAGGCTGGATGGTTGAGCCCTTTCCTCAGCTGGCTCCTCCCTCTGATACGGCCTCCCTTCCCCCCTCCGACTTGAGCCGCATCTTCTAAAGTTCCAGAAACATCTCAAGACTTTACTTTTCTCCTCTTCGTTCCCACACCCCCTCCCGTGCTAACTCTCCCTCTGCCGCTGCAACTGTGCACTGGTCCCTTCAGAGTCATGCAGGGGCCAGACCAACCCTCACCAGTCCCCCCCCTGCATCCTTTGCTAGCACTTGCCCTTGGGCTTCCATCCCTGGACTAGCCCAACTTGGCCCTCCCTGCCCACTGCACTTATCGTCCCTCTCCCTCTTTTTCCCCTGGCACTTGCCACCTAGGCCCGCCCAGCACTTTACTGCCCTCGTCCCTGGGGGAACCCCACTCCTGCACTTTTCTCTCTACCTCTTCCCCGTGCACTTATCACCTTCTCAAGCACCTGCAGGTAGGATTGTCACAAGGACAATATAACAGTTTTTGTTGTTCTTCATTCATGATTCCCTTGTTCTTCCCCTGCCCCCCAGGACCACTATTTTGTCATGTGGCGCCTGGAAAAACTTGTGTATAGGCATCATACAAATCTCCAATACATTAATGTTCACAACCTCAGTTGAGCTTAACCATCATCTTAAAGTAGCCTAGGAGGACAAGCAGAGGCTGATCTAAAAAGGGACACTGGTGTGTGGTACAGTTAACGCTTTACAGAAATAGTAAATAAAAGACCCACACAAATAAGTAGACACATACATCTATTACAGTACTACACTGAGGCACACTTGATAAGTATGTTTGTGTGTATTTCTGGGGCATGTGAGTCTGCTTAGATTCACATGCTGTGCTTAGTCTGTCATCTAGTGGTTGGCTCGCAGTATAACAGTTTTTCGAGGTTGATAAATAGGGCGTACCCGTCTAACTTATCCTATCCTACTTGTACAGGTACCCACGTTCCCTCAAGTGTCGACGTCCTTGTTTATATCCCTCCATCTGTTGGCAGCAAATCATTGCATCGGAGGACAAGCGTGTTGAACACCATTAGATATGTGGTCAAAGTATTCAACATTGAAGCACAGTCAGAAAGGAGATTATATTGACTCGACCACAACTAGGAGTGTGGGGCGCTGTGGGGCACAGATTCATTTTTTTAAATATGCTTCTAGACCTAGAGAATGTCTCTGTCTCTTTACAATACTTACTATTTACTCTAAGGCAGCATTGCTGCCGGAAGCACACATGAAGAATACACTGCTTACATTTTGCCCCGGGTGTAATTCCTAGTTCCCCAGGGGGGACACCCAGAAGATGTGTAATAGCTATCCTCCCACAGGACCATGCCAAGGACTCTGCCAGGCATGCTGAAAATTGAAACCAAAGAATCTTTGGGCGCGCTATTAAAAGTGATGTGCCTCATTTGCCATAACAGCAGAAAAGTTTGATGTTTGGGTGCCGAAACTCGAGGTTGAGGTATCCGACGCAGGGGTCAGAACTGACCCCAACAACCAAGCAAGGAGGCTCCAACCTCAGGGCAAATTATGGAGTAGTTGCCTGCCGATCGTGAGGCCAACAAAACACATAAACCTAACCATAAGCACCAACACGAGAGTAGCCCAGCAGAACATCAAGGGTTCGACCGAGATTCCAACAGAAAGAAGACACTGGAGCCTAGCTGAGTTTCTGCCAACAAAGGCACCGATAAGAGTGCAACACAGACCCCGACAAAACACACATACAGGGAAGTGTGGATTAAAACACAACCTGATGTTGCCACGATGCTAAGAGACACAACTCCCTCTTCAGCCATAAAGAAAAAGACGTTGGTTGATATCTCAGACTCCGAAGTGGAGTGGGAGGAAGGAGACCATATGGACGCCGACCAAGATGTTGATGCCGAAATTCTAATGTCAATCCCAATAGATAGCTCAGCCATGCCTGAGCCCACCCCACGACACCATAGAGTGGCTGATGCAGGATTTTAGAGAAACTGTGACAAAAATGGTTGGTAAAATGGATTTCCAAAATCTGTCATGGTGGGTGGATTTTGGGAGGCTACCCTTTTTATGGTAAACTGAGAAGTCAGAGGTTAGCCAAAACCCAGTCAGGGTAGGTGAGCAAACAGTCCACACTTAGTCTAAGGAAAGGTGTGAGTAGTCTAAAGCTACACGGAGTTCAAACCGAGAAACACTTCATAATTCAGGTTTCGACAGTACTATATCAAAATAAAGTTATTTATTAGACTTTTATGTACACACTAAGCATATTAAAATCACAAGTATTGTCAATCAAAACCATATATAGCATATGCACATTTTCACCAATAGGGGAATACAAATGCACATGCATTAGCTACCAGTGTTAAACAGGTGAGTACTCGAATGCAAGACAATTGGGAGAAATAGTCAGAATAAGCACAAGATCTATATCTTTTGAAGTCCAACCCTACGATGGTATGGCGCCTTGTGTCCAAATGTCACAAGTTCCAATATATAGCTTCTTCAGTTGAGGTATTTCAGAAATGATTAAGTGGGCTGTGGTGATGCTTTACAAGGTTTATAAAAGTAATCCAAGTAGTTACCCTGAAGCTCTTCTGAAGTATCTTCCTACTCAAACTCTTTGCTCCTCCACCTCCAACTCCTTGAGGGTCAATCGCTTTTCGAAGCAACGAGCTGGGGGCAGATCTCTGTCTTCGGCTTGTGCCTCCCTCTGGAACAGCCTCCCTGCCTCTCTGAAACTTGAGCAGAACCATCTCCGGTTCCGGAAGCAGCACAAGACTTTCCTCTTTGCTTCTGCCTTCTCTCTCCATCTTCCCTGCTGATCTCCTGGCTGATACAGCACTGGTTACCTGGCTACAAACTGAACCACGTGTCCATGTCCCTGCCCTCCCAGTTGCACACGTGCACTGCCACCTGGTAAACCTGCACTTGAGGCTGTATCTGCAACCCTAAAGTCCCCTTACCTGCACTATCTAACACTTGCTGTCTACACTTAACCCCTGCACTGCCACCAGCTGGCTGCACGTCTTGTTTTTCAATGTTTGAATCCTATGTCCTGCACTTGCTCCTCCTCCCCTTTCCCTGGCACTTCTGCCATTTCCTCTCCCCTGCACTTGCGCAATCTCAATGTCACTGGGCCTAGTTAGATCGTTGTTTTGTCCCCCCCTTGTTCCCCTCCCCTGCCTCATCACACCTTGAAACACTTGCGTATAGGCAAGCTATAAATAAAATATCATATATCATATAATATCATATACCCCAAATCAGATAAGTACCTTACTCTATCCTATTCCCAGGGTAAGTCCTAGGAAAGATTCCTTAGCCCAGGTTCGATGGCCAAAGAGTGTTGGGGCAAGGGCTTTACACCTCTGCCCAATATTGGGGACAGCAGTGGGACAGAAACAGAGAGATATGTTATCTTCCCCCTAGCCTCAGATTCTTATAGATATCAATGCAGGCCTTCTGGAATCCTTTCGGGACACAATCTTCTGTGCTTGATTCAGGTGAGGAAGGCCCAGGGATTGCCAGTGCAGAGGTCACTTTTTATATCGGGAATTGGTTGCGTTGAACAGCAAACTGTTCCAGTCAGCTTCCAGAAGAAGAACCCACTTGAAGAACGGTGAAGAATCCTGCGGTGCAGACCCTTCAGGACACCTCACTGGATTGAAGAGATTGTTCCAAGGTAGGTCACCACGGTCAAGCAGTGACACGCGATCCTACAGTAGCAAACACAGAAGCAGCTCCATTATAACCGTCCTTGGAGTGAGACGGCCCAAATTGTGAGGACGGGCGACTTGTGGCGTAAGCTGAAGAACTTCCAAGTTCCAAGGTGTTAGGGAGTTTTACTAAAGTCCAACTATGGTAGGACTGTAGAAGACTGACTCTTATATGTACAGGACTCCAACCCCTAGGTTTGGTAGCTATGGTCAAGCAGCCAGGCTTAGTTTAGGAGGGAGAAGGGCTGTAGTTGAGTACAAAGACCTTTGAGCACACTAATAGTCAAGGAAGAATGCACACACTGTAGTTATGTAAACATATGATTATTATCTATTATATACCATTCATGACCCTGGTTTTCCACAAGCACCACTAGCTTAATCACAGCCCTTAATATATGAACTGTTACAGGATTAATGAGTCATTGCACCTGGCATGAACGGGAAAACAGGCAACTCACACTCAGTGGTTGTGATCGATTCGCCACCATCGCAATCGGTCAGATTGGGATGCACTGTGGGGAATTGTGAAGGGAGGACGTGTGTCATGGCCACATCGTGCACCGGTAGGCTTGGTGGGGGTCCTCCGTGCAATACTCCCGGAGGGCAATCAAGAACCAGCCTCGGAATCACCTTGTAAGTATAGAGGATATGGGCAGGTATTGCGCATGTATGAACTGTAGGATGGGCTGCCCATGTTCAAGATAAGAACTGAGAAGGTTCAGTAAGCACTCAATATCTGGGTAGACTCACCACGCTATCAACCCGTGCTCCTCTTGTTGTAATTAGTTAACTGTTTTATCGCAGCCACAAGAATCGACAGAAGAAGTCATTACCTCCGCGTGCACACAAAACATCAAATCACCACTGAATTCTGCTAGGTACGTATAACGCACCACTCTGGTGGACACTGGCTGCAGGCATAGCTACCCGCAAACATCAGAATACAGCAAGGACTATGACAACATTTGGACCAGCTGTTCACATTATTCTCTGCCTAACTACACCAGACTACGCTTCAAAACCTCTGACATCAGAATGCAGCGAAGACCTATGACAAATTTGGGCACGCAGAACACATAACGAGTCTCTAGCATGCATGCCATCTCCTGAATCCTCTCAGCACCGATCCACGTGCCTGAATGCAGGGGTTGCTCTCTACCGGAGCCTGGCCAGCCCTGTTAAGCCTTATTGGGCCAAATGCATACACACATCGTAATCTTACTCCATGACCTCCAACACTCCGGACTTCAGTCCTCCGAGGGCATTTCTACTAACACCGCATTGGGACTATAATAATGGTAAAAGACGCTATACAAAGGACAAGCACAATACAATAGTAACTATAACAATAAAAACTTCAACAAAACAATCATTATTGCAACAATGACAAAAATACCTCTATATCACTATATTTGTTTTGCCATGTTAACTTTCTATGTTAAAGTGTTTTCTTTAGAAGTCTTTTATGAAAATAGTGCTATATTACTTTGACTGATTGCTTTTTTAGAACCTTTTCTGATGTTGTTTTTTTATCGTTTTTTTTAATGTTCCTAGTCATGCATCCTGCCTTTCCTCTTTTATTTGACAGGCTGCAGGGCTTTTTCTGCTACCTCTTTTCCCTCTTCTTCCATCTGTTGCTGTCCCCCGGTTTACATTCTCCATCCCAACCATTTTACTTTGCCTCTCACTTCACCTTCTCTTGAATTGCCATTTTCTTTTTCCCTTCCTCATATTTTCTCTCCGGTCTCTCTTATTCTCCTTCCTTGTTAGCTGTGGCTTGTAGGTGTCGAGTTGCTACACCTAATGGCCGTGTTTAAGCAACCTCTGCTATCACTATCATTTGCCATAGAACATAACATTGATTGTATGTATCTGAGTACTTTCATGCAGACTCTGTCAGCTTCAGTACATATGACAATACATTTGATGTAATTGCCTACTTTCAAGAAGGCTCAGCAATGTCACCCCTTGTCATATCACATTGCTTCCTGCGGATGATATTTGTAGCTGAAGAGGAAGGTTCATTGCTTTCCTGAGTTGGGCTATTTTCTACTAAAGGTGATTGGTGGATTATCGATAGTAACTTCATGTCCCTATTTTAACCTTTATGCAAACCATTAGTGATTGTGCATACTAAAGGTGCCTACTTATTTTATGTTTAGCTAACAGCATGTATTTATTGTCAACTCCATTGCAATTTTTTATTTGTGCTGCTGATTGGAAAATACACATTAACAGATTGTAACATTTGTATATACTTTTTCGTTGTGTTTATTATTCAACATTATTTGGAATGCTATGTGACCTGGCTTTTCATTGAATGATTTTCGGTTCGACAGGGCATTTAAAGAGTCGATTTATTTTTGATCGTTTGTTGTCCATGTTGAATACAAATGAATGTATGAATGGGTGAAATGATATAGGCCAGATTACGAGTTTGGCGGGTCGGAGAAACCAGTCCCTCGCTTCAGTTTGGCGTAGTAGCAAAGACAAGAGACGGCTTTATTTGCCTTGCTAGAAAACGCGCAGACACATCTTCAGTGCACTTGATCCGCCCCCAGGCCTCCGCCTTTATAGGTCACCGTCAGGTGATGAATAGGAACCATATAAGGACCTTCCAGAACTCACAGCCTTAGGCCTACATAGGGTGAAGCGGTGCTCTCACCCCATCAAGTACATTCAAATCTCTAAATGACAATCCGTTGTCAATGCACGTGACCATGAAATAGATCACATGATGCCTGCCACCGAAGGGGCTTAGCATCTGCACCTTTCAGAAGACCTCTTCGGATCCTTTAACAGTGTGCATTAAAACGTTCTGGTCAATACGTTGCTGCTGAAGTCCTTGGCAAGTCCAGGCAAGTGCCATGCAGCAGTTTTGAGTTGCACTCCGTGCACGGCAAATAAAAACACAAGGCAAGCACAAGAGACAAGTTGGCTTCTTTTCAGTGCAATTGAAATGAGTATGCTGGGAAGAGGCACTGCTAGTTCTACCTAATCTCTTTTTACATCCCAGGGACGGGGTCAAACATGCAACCTCTTGGGTAACAGTTACATGCTTTAACTGTTTGCATCACGGAGCTGGCTGTGAAATGTCTCCATACAAAAGCCTGTAATAGCAGTCAGAGAAAAACGAGTTGATTGTTTACATGCATGTTCACGGCCAAATTGGAAGCCCACTAGTTAGGAGGTGGGATGTCAGGCAGAGGGGTGAGGGCTTCCTGGGGGGAATTTTCAGGGGGGCCTTGGGAGGTGGGGTGTAATCCTACTTTTATATTTGCGCACGGTTTTTTATTTAAAAATCTGGTCACCCTAGTACTAGACTTATAACTGCAGCAGCGACCGTTTTTTCTTCTACAGTTTCAGATTTATACATATAGCATCATCATGAGTGCTCAGAGTGGCAAACCAGTGTGTGATCTGTAAAGCTTGTTTTTCTTCAACAAATGCCATTTCTAACACATGATCTTCCCCCTTTTCTGTACCTGTGATAGGTTTTCTAAGAGATTGTGCTTATTTACGAGTCCGGCGGTTACCCTGCCGGTGCTACCGGGAGCTAGGTGCCAGTAAAACGTTCTTCCCCATTCCCTTGGAGTCCAAGGGAATGGGTACACAGAAGCACCAGCACTGACACCGTTGTTAACAGTGCCGGTGCTTCCGTGACGGGTCTGCCTACTGTGTCTCTGTCAGACCTGTCAGGTATGGCAGCTCCAGCAGGCAGACAGTGCAATATGCCGGTCTGGAAACAACAGTTTCAGACTTATCATCTCTGACCTTACCACTGGTCAGAAGACTAATTGGGGCTCATTACTGGTTGGACAGCAACCCCCCGGTATTACCAGCATTTCCCGGCATTTTTACAGGACCAGCATACTCATAATGACCCCTATGTGTCCTTTGGAACTGGTCAGCAAAAAGTGTATGTTAACTGATGGTGTTCTAGTTATCCAGATACAACTGCTATTAGCTATGTACTGCTTTGTACCCTGTAGCATACGGCCAATCCCTCCCAACATATCCTGTTTCCTACTAGCATTTCCTGACCCCTGACTAACCTACTAGGAATTAGATCTGTGGAGACTGAAGGGGCCCTAATAATCAAGTGGTGCTTAATCCTGTCAACATGTCTGAGGTTATTGTCAAGGCACTTGTCAGGCATTGGGCTGATAATCCTGGGGCTTTTACTTCCCAGACATCTAGGTGAGTCACTCAGTCCCAAAGGCAGCAAGCCCACGGACAGACTAAGATATGACTGGGCAAAGCCCATACACCATCATTGGATCCTTTGGCCTGAAAGGTGCACAGCATTTCTCAACATCTCCAGCTGCTATATTTCCACATCATCCTCCAGGGCCAAAGATCATGTCTGAGGGAATTCCTGGGGCACTTGTCAGGTGTTGGCCTTCTGATCCTGGATCGTTTGCTTCCCAAGCGTCTCTGTGATCCACTCAGTCCTAAACGGAGAAAGCCTGCGTACCAGTCAAGATTTAATTGGTCAAGAGGCCCACATACCAACAATTATTGTTCTGGCCTGAAAGGTGCATAGCCTTCCTCAACATCTCCAGATGATGTATTTCCATATCTTCCTACATGGGTAAAGATCTTCAGGGATCCTGGAATTCCTGACAAGCTTTCATGGCTTGGCGCTACACACTTTCATGGATAATTACAAGCTGGTCATTGAGGAAATCAGGCAAACTCTCATTCCAGGGCAGCTCCTAGGTCGTTATGTTCCAGATACGGGTTGTTAACAGTTCCTTTTTGTCAAGCTGAGTGCAGATATTATCTTCAACTCACCAATATTTGCATGGGTGTTTGTTAGCTGTGCCCCGGGGATAAGCCCAGTAGCACAATCTAACCAAACAAAACGGTCACTAAGAGATTGCTCCAATACAAGGTCCATGTTGCAATCACGGTATTTGCCGCATTTTACGCTTCATCCCCCAGATCCTTTCTACTTCTCTGAGACTGTAATACTTGCTGGTGATGCGCTAAGTGAATAGCCTCTCCCTTTATGCAGATGGAGAAATGTGAAGGTACCTGAAAGCCAGACAAAGACAATGAAAATGTGATGGCTCCTAAATAGGCATTAACAAGAATGTATCTGCACCCCAACTTCTCTACCTGAAGAACCATTAATTTATTATTCTTTTATAACGCGACAGTTATCATTGTATCTATTTCTACCCTCTCTACATTGGAAACACCTTGTATAACCACCACGGCCACTGCTTCAGTGAAATCGAGCCTCCTCCTTTTTTCTGCTAGGATATTATGCGTAATGTCCAATACCAATACCTCGATAGTGCAATTCCAAGTCCATTTGATAGCTCTCTCTTCATATCGAACACCATCTATGAAATACAGAGTAGAAGCACAATAGGAAAACAGATTAGACAACTGTGACGGTTTAGGCCAGTTCAATTAATTTGGAACAGTTGATATATGAACAACAATAAAGGGGCCTGGTTTGATGAATTGGTACTGTTGTCAATGATGGTTCAGTTGCTGCTAAGGCTTTGGATTAGTCCTCATTGTGCAGCCAATTAGAAAGTATGTGGCACACGTGTACAACCTGTCCTTCCTTATAGTTGGCAAGTGAGAGGATACATTCCAAAAGCATATCTACCCCTCACTCCTATGTGCCCCCAGGCCACAGGTTCTTCCCTGCTATGCTACGGCATAGCGCCTACAGTACCAGGGCCAAGATTCCACATCTGATGTTATGATAACATTGGTTAAATGAACTCTCTCTTTTGTTCCTAATAGTCTCTGAATCTGCACTCTTTCCTGCCAGTGGCAAATGTTGTTCAATATCACTAGGAAATACCAAAGTCCTGATCTCACACTAATAACTGTATCTGACCTCCATTTTCTGGTGTCACACGTCTCTTATAGTTGGAGGCATGTACCCGGGCTGCCACCTTCGTGATCCTAACAGCAGCTCCATAACCAGAATTACCTACAAAAGGCTGCACCGTCTGGGTGCAAGTGTTGTTTTGCATTGGAATGTCTTAATAAATATTTAGTCCCTTGGCTGGAGTGCCAAACTTCCTCGGGTTACTTCAGTGGATTGTCCTGTACTGGTGTGTGGACCCCCCTAATAGAAGCAATCGTTTCTTGACAATATTTAATGGCAGTCATCCATCAAATGAATACTGCTGAATGTGCTATATACTGTCACTGATGAGGTTATACACACTGGACATCGGAAGAACACTTCAAGGGGATTCAGGCATGTTTTCCGGTTGGCTGTATTGCACAGACAGTCTATATGGTAATTCGTTCTCCCAATGGCCCTCCTGGTACAATAATGGCATGTTGTTGGACTGGGGCACTCCCCTGGTTCACCCTCCTGTGGGGCACTTCTGCAATTCTAATTGATCTTTTATTTTTTTTTATTTTTTATTTTTTATTTTTCATTTAGTTTGTACAAACTTTTGAAAACAAGAAAATTCTTACATTATCGTTATCATGCTCTTCCCTAGCAGACTTAGTTTCTAAAATTTTTAGTATGTATTTCTTCTAAAACATTTTACAAATTCATCGGAAGCGGCTCCCTTTCACTCTATTCCATCAGAGTCTGTCTAGGGCCGCTTTGCCCTTTTGGGGATCTCGCCTGCTTCAACCTTTTTCTTGTGGCAACGTGCGATTTCCTACATTTCTTACTCCATTTCTCGCATCTTGATTTCCATCTGTTGTAGGAACAATGTGAGTGCCAGCGACAATTTTTTATGTGCGCTACAGTGTAAGCGGCACCACCACTCTTCCTCGCTATATGTTGCAACTAAGTCTCTTTCAGTAGCCAAATATTTCGTTCTCAGAGCTTTGAGTTCACTGCAATACAGGATCAAGTGTTTCAGCGATTCATTCTCTATTTGGCAGAAGCAGCATTTTAAATCCTTGTTCAGCAGTTTCTTTCTGTGCATTTCCACTTCTCTTGTTTCGTACAAATTCAACCTAAATCTTAGGTAAGATCTTCTTAGAATTTTGCATGGAAACATTTCCTGATATTGTAGTGTCTGCACTCTTCCCTTTGCTTCGCCAGGATGATTTGTCATACATTTATGGGAGTTTCTTTTCTCAATTGTTTTGATCCAGTCGTGTTCCATTACTTTCTTTTTCACAGCGTTTGGATTGATGGTCAGCTGGTTCTCCTCAGCTCCTAGCTCTTGTAGTATCTTTTTGCACTTCAGTCTCCATTGTTGGAGTATCGGCTTTGGCTGCTCTTTTTCGTGCTCTGCCAATATTTTGAACTGTGGGACTAAGGCCTCAATTGTTTTGCTGTATAGGGTTAGCATGTTCCAAGTGATTTTTGCATCCAGGGTTGGTACTCCTACTTCATAAAGTACACATGCCGTTGGGTAGCTTGTTGGAATTTGCAAGATCTTTTTCCAAAACGACCCCTCGCACTTTGACCATATTTCGCTTGAGCATTGATCTTTTATAACGTGCTTAATACCAGCAAGTGGTTTCTAAGTGTGGGAACGGGATTGAAATAACCACAAACCACCCCTGAGCTATCCTTCCTCGCCAATCCTGGGCAATAGTGGAGCATAGCAGAAGAAATTAGACGGGATAACCAAACCTACAAGAATAGAGTGAGACTCATGAAGTACACCCTGTACCAACAAGAAGGAGATAAAATGTGTACATGCATATGAGAAAGATCTGATAAAAACTATTGGAGTATGGCGACTAGTGGGGTAGAATCTCAATTAAATTGACAAGAAACCTCAATTTTAGAATCCACATGGCTAGCACATTTCTCGACCATGTTTGCTCCACCTAAGTCCGAGATAGGGTCCATTGCCACTGAGGGTGACTGGGAAGTATTCTTTGATATTGATGATATTATAAACCGAATCCATAGAAAAAAACGAATGAAAAAAAACAGGAGAAATGACTGAATTTATTTGATCAAAAATGGAAGGTATATGTACAGTAAATTATAGGTGGGGTGTGTGGTAAGGGTATTAGTTAGGGCAGAGGGGTGAGGGGACATATGGGGTCGCCCACACTATATAAAAAAGTACAAAAATCAATAAGTAATTTTCATTTTTATCAGTCAAAAACATTAGGTAATTTCTCCATTTGTTTCTTTTTCTCAAAATGTTCATGGATATCCATTATAAACATCATTAAGCACAGCAGCAACTCTTGGGGCACACACCCTAATGGACTATGTGATCGAATCTTTAAGCTGCATCCAGAAATTTGGGCAAATAATTATATATTTTATACTGTAAAATACTGTAAAATCGACTCCAATGACATGCACGTCGTTACAATATTTAAAAGAGGTAATGAGTTAGACCTTCTAATTACCGCCCAATTGCCCTGCTCGATGCGGACGCAAAGGTCTTTTCAGCACTAGTCCTTAAAGAAGTTAATTATTGGGCAGAGTAAAAAGGTATTTTGAAAGTCAACCAAACTGCTTTCAAAAAGGAGTCACATCTTTGCTTATGCGAGTTGTAATGGATTTGTTACAACATTCAGCTTGTAAAAAAGGGGGCTTTGTTGTGAGTATAGATTTATCACTCGCATTTAATAAAGTAAACAGGAATCTCCTTTGGGCTAAATTGCAGGCTTGGGATATCCCTAACCACCTACTACACATTTTGTTTTATCTTGTTACAGATACAAATCTTAAAATCCGACTTAATCTCCATGGTGACTTAACTCAAGCAAAAAATATGGATAGAGGTTTAAGGTAAGGGTGCATTCTTGCATCCTTGCTTTTTAACCTATGTATGTCGGATTGGGGCGATATGCTTGTACACTCTGCTTTTATTTCCACCAACATTTTGGGGACAAAGATATTTTGGCTATGCAGATGATGTCAACTTGCTGGACTGCTCTCAAGTAGGCTTACAAAGACTCTTAAAAGCGTTTCAAGAATATATTGCTGTTAATGATTTCGTGAGTAAGAGCAAGAAATTAAAGATCCTATGTATAACCGCAAAGAAAAAGAGGATCCATTCTAATTGGTGGTTACTTGATCAAAAACAGGACATGAGTCGATGAGCCACACAGTATTTGGGGTTTACCATTTTAACAAAACCTAATAACAATACGCTCATGACTTTTTTGCGATTAAGTAGTCAGATGAACATTCCATAGTCGTTATGGCAAATTCACTATGATCTCTGCAATCCAATTCTATGAAAGTAATGTGGTCCCTGCGCTTATATATGAAATTTAAATCTACCAGTCTCTTTTGGATGTGGATTTAACTTATTTTGAAAGCTTGCTATGGAAACACGTTTTATCAGTACCCAAATCAACTCTGATGTAATGTTAGGGTACTTTTCAAAATGTCTTTTGATGTGCGACAAATTAATTACACCAGCATCAAATTCCTTATATGAGGTCTTAGAACACGGCGGGCTCAGACATTTTTTGTAAAGAAATGGGAAGTGGCACTCAATGCAAGCGAACTCTCACTTACTGAGTGTTTTCACAACATGAGTACATTTTAAAAAAGTGTGTGGCAAAATGATTGGTACAAGATGTGTGACTGTTCATATAAATATAAACGTATGTCTGATCTAACATCCACATATAAAAAATGAGGGAGCCTACCACCTTTCTTGATTTGCTTACCCTCCGAACAATTGTGATTTATTCTAATGAGATTTCAATTCAATCTTCTCAGAACGAGAGAAAACATACGGCTTTGGGTAAATCAGAAGGATTTAAACACACAATGTAGATTCTATGATAAGGAAGCAGAACACCTAAAGCATTTGATTCTTCACTGTGACACATTGAAAAATTTAAGATTTTAAAGAGGTTGCTTCATAAATGATGAAGGTTTTGTCAGGAGTGAGTCCTTGTGGGAGATACTTTTTACTGGTAACTCAATTGCACTGACTTTGGCACTATTGCGCTTGATTTATAGGATAAACCTACAGGAAGGACCTAACGGACTATTTTCTGTTAGATTATTTTGTCTTTTCTATATAAGATAAACCCGTATACACATCTCACAAACCTGAGTTCAAGCCACAGAATAATTTAAAGTGAAGGACCAGTGGAAACCTAAATATAACACACATGATGGGTCCCTCACTGATTTGCACATAGAAACAATTTGATACAACAAAATGATTTAAGTGAACATAAGTGAAATGAAGACATGCTTGTGAATACATGGAATACTTATTGAAATGAATTCTGAAAAGTCCATGAATTCAAAAGCCACATTGAAAACAACCTACAAAATTGATAAACATTCTAATTGATGAAAATAAAAAGATATGCAATCCCATAGTATTAAAGTGAAGTGCATACCCCCTACATGAAAACAGGTCTCACACTCAACCCAATCATTCCATAAACAGCCACAACCATACCACACTGACCTGCTCTTGAACTACACAATGAAAACCAATAACACACAACATAAGACCAACACAGGTCCATTAAATTGTCCCAATCAAGACAATACATATTGCATTCACGGCAATCCTGGCGAACGTTCGCATTTCCTTAATACTTGTCAGGCTAGCAACTAAAATTCAGTACTTCGGCAGCCTGCCTTTTTTTTACATCGTGATGGCTAATCAATAAACCAAGCCCTGAGGAAGACCCCATTGAGTCAAAACATGTGTAGGCTGAAAATACACAATAAAGCAATTACACACTATTAACTGTGACATTTTACAAGGATTGTGCATATCCAAGGAGTCTGGAGTTGTGAAGCCAACAGAGGGACAATAGATGGTCTTGAAAGTCTCTGAAGTCGCTCATGTTTAAATACATGGTAACTCGTGAAAGTAGTGTGCGGGCTGCAATTAAAGAGAAATTGGTTATATCCCGTTAGGCTGCTGACTCAGAGGTGAAACTCATATCAAGCAGATCCTCAGCCAGGAGATATGGGGAGAGGGGAACGTCCCGGTATGGTATTATCCTGGATTCTACGTAAGGAGACGCACCCTTGTTAATTAAAGAGATTGAGCAGTCGGGAGGGGTAGTATATACAGATTATGAAAATATGATGTGTTACATTCTTACTCCACTATTTAAGGCATTTGACCCATTCTCTGAATCAGTTTTTAACCAGAACTCGAATAAAGCAGAATTAGCCTCGATATCAGACTCCGACCCTGTACCACTCGATGGGCCTTTACAGTATCTGAAATTGCAGCTGCTATCTGTGGCTTGTCCACGGGCAAAGCTCCTGGGCCCGACGGAATGACTGCTGAATACTACAAAGAGCATATAAAACTGGTGGTGCCTATTTTAACTGATGTATATGATGAAGCGCTAAAATCTGGAGCTTTGCTTTTGTCGATGAGAGAGGCAGCTTTAATTGTTTTACCTAAACCAGGGATAGATAAGAAACTGTGTTCCTTGAGACAGCTTTCATTGTTGAATTTAGACGATAAAATATCAACCAGGTACTTTCTCATCGATTCGATTAGGATTGCTAATAGATAACCTGGTAATCTCAAATTAATCTGGATGCATTCCTGGGAAATCCACCCAGTTTGATCTTTGGCAACTTTTTGCAATACTTTCACAATGAATCCTTAGCTATAATATGTGTCAATAGTTTTAGACACAGAGAAAACGTATGATTCCTTAGATCAAAATGTTCTCTTTACGTACTCTAATGAAGTGAGGTTGGGTAGATGTACCCATCCTTAACCAGGCTATTAAACACCCACCCATCTACAAGAATAAGTATTCATCAAAACCCCTTTTCTGCTGCCTTTGAGCTGCAGCACAGTGTTGGGGAGGGGTGTCATCTTTCTCCACTCCTGTTTGCCCTGGCCGTGTGTCTGTTAGCTGGAATTGTCAGAGCTGAACACATAGAACGAGGCTTACAATTCTTAACCCAAAAAGTTCTAATTTCACCATATGCAGATGATTTATTATATGTTAAGAATCCTGACTACAGTATGGCTCTGATCATTTAAACATTTGTTTAAAAATATGCAATCCATAAAATAAAAAGAGTTGTACATACAGAAAAAAGAAATCAGTAACCAATATTCCAACTTTCATAGCACACTCATAAAGGACAATAAGATCCACATTATTAAATACCACAGATTATCATATCTAAATAACCATCAATAGAAACAAAAATCCATAAAAAGGCAACAATTAAATAGTCAAGTGCAAAGCTTTGAAAATAGCCCTCCCTATGGCTAGCCCGTCTTTGATGATGTTTGTGCTCAAGCATCGTCTCCAGTGATTTTCATCGTCTTGCCAATTTATTGTCAAAAACAATTTGTCCGAATAAACAGATCTCTGATATTTCAGACCAGTACATTGGAGCAATAGTTGTTTAAGGGTTTCAACCGAGTCTTTAATTTTACAGAACCTGCAAATTGAAATATCTGAGGTAATCATCCCCCTCCTTAAAATAATTTTCTTTGGCAAGAGGAGATTCCAGCGGAAAGTTAGAAAACAGAGATAAAAAGGGTGCAATGGAGCCTCTCTTTTTGTGTTCATGGGCCAAATGCTTAATTGAAACATACTCCTGTATTCGGTCAGTTGTGTTGACCCAATCTCTCTCAAATTAAGCCTTTTTTACTCTGTCTGGATTATGAATTAATACACCATGGTCCAGACCCAATTCAAGTAATAGTGTTTTGCACATTACTTTGATATGTGCCACACAGTTTATCTTGTTACCTAATAGACCCGTGAATTCCATGTTAGCTTTCATATCACCATATAGAGAATTATCGGGAGAAGTAATTCGTTTTCAAAACAGGGACATCATTCTCCAATGAACCCTTACCTTCAAAGAAAGACGACCCAACTCAAATCTAATATTCTTTTTTGTTTTTTTTATTTTTTGGTTTAATTCTATTACAATTTTTACAAAAAGAAAAGAAAAGAAAGTTCCAAACTTAGTTCCAGATTCTTTAACATCTATCCACGATTAGGTAGAGGTGAATCGAAGTGAGCAAACCTTTGGTCATTTTCCCCCAGCGTTTACAGGTTCAGCGACTTCAGGAACAAAGTAACTCCGATAACACCTCGTTTGTTATTGCCACTAGTCAGCATAGCCCATAGATTTTCTGAGTCGAAAGCGCTAAAGTTCTTCAACAGATCAGCGAGAAAGCTGTGTCCTTCCGTCACCAGACCTGTGCATTCGAGCACCAAGTGCTTTGTGGTTTCAATTTTATCGGGGACTTTCATTTATTCGATTGAGCTTGATTGCGAATCGCTAAGATTTCATTGGTTTTCAGCTGATTTAGACTAAGGGCCTCATTACACGGTAGGCGGTGGACCAAGGTGCTATTAGCACCTTGGTCCATGCCGGTAAAATACCGGCACCGCCTTGGCGGAAAGGGGATTTACCGCCCCATTCCAAGGTTGGAGGGGCGGTAAATCCCCTTTCCGCCATTGCCCTTCCCCATTCCCATTTTTGCCCCATAGGGCTCTATGGAAATGGGGAAGGCGCTAATTACGGCACCGCAATTTTGCGGTGCCGTAATTAGCTCCGAGGTCCCTTAGCGGGTTGGATATTAACGCCTGCAAGAAGCAGGCGTTAAATCCTCCAACCTGCAAAGGGACCTCGTAGTACGGCGGTAAGGGTTAACGGTCACCGTTGCCGTTAACGGTGACCGTTAACCCTTACCGCCGTCCGTGTAATGAGGCCCTAAATCTTTGTTTAGATACCCACAAACCTCGTCAAGATTCATCAGAGTAGACTGCAAGTTGGCTGTCAGGGAGTAGCTATTATCTAGTTGCAAAATGTGGATCCAATCCGCTTCGAAGATTTTCTTTGAAACTTTATCAGGATTTTGAATCAGCGTTTCCACGGTTACATCAAGTTCTTTCAATATGGATAGGTTGAGTTGTTCCCACCTGGTAAGCATCCAGTTTTCCCTGCCTGTGGTCTCTTTATGAATGAGATCCAGGACTTTGGCTTCCGGAGCGTTTATTACTTTGCGGGACAGCATAAGGGTTACTCTCATTTTGGTTGCTAAGAGGGATGATAGGCAGAGTTCTCTTCTTATCAGCGCTATCAGTGTTGATTTGGACAATCCCAAAATATCTCGCCAGAAGTAACTTTCATATTTCACCCATACTGAATTCGGGACCAGCGGCATGGCATCTGTGCGTAAATCAGGGCAGTAACAACCTTCGTCTTAAAGAATCTTAAAGTTGTAATGATGGAGAATCTGCCATGTTTCCTGTCGACGGCCTTTGCTTGTGCCGTAAGGTTTATTAATTTCGGCCACAGGGCCTCTTGAATGGCCGCGTCCTCCTTGTCGTTACTAAACGTGATTCCCAAGTATTCGAAGGTACATACTTTTTCTAGACTACGGCCTTCACAGTACCATGAACATTTCTGGTTCCTTTTTGCAGTGTTCCCCATTATTAGTATTTTGGTTTTATCTTTGTTCAGCCTTAGATTATTCTTTGCCAGATAGCTCACAAGATTGTCCAGTTGGCGTTGCAGACCAACGGGAGTCAGGTCCATCAAAATGATGTCATCAGCGTATAGGAGTCGCTCGATCTTTTAGTCTCCCAACAAAGGTGGAAAATGTCTGACCGTTTCGGATGAGTCCCCATAATCTGCAATATAGGAGTTGTATAGCGAGGGCGCAAGGGGACACCCCTGCTTTACTCCTCTTGCTGCCTGTATTTCTTCTGATAGGCGACCCTCTGCACTGAGGTGAACCCGTATAGATGTACCTTGATGAAGGGCTTTTATTGGTTAAAGGATAGAATGAGGGCACTGTTTGTTTTCAAGTTTTGCCCATAAACGCTGTCTATTGACCTGGTCAAATGCTTGGACCAGGTCAATGAAAGCCATATAGATAGAGGATCCACCCTGCAGAACTTTGGCCTTCAGGGAACTCAATAGCAGGATGTTTGTGGTGGTTCCTGAGTTTTTGACAAACCTATTTTGGAACGAATCTGCGAGGTCAGCGGAACGAAGCCAGGCTAAGAAAGCATCCAGGGCCAAAGAGGCAAACACCTTCCCCATCACG